>NC_086284.1:214252090-214577090 GCF_963924245.1 Chroicocephalus ridibundus | reverse complement strand
ATAGCGTCCATGGTCAAGTCCACCCCTCGGTCACGAGCCCATCTATATGTCGCATCTCTCCCTTAATGTCCTGGTTCCGGTGGGGATAGGGTTATTTTTCCCTGGTATTCCATGCCATGTGAGCCACGCCCACCCTGAGCTGCCGGGGGAGGGGACAGGAAGTTGCTGCTTAAAAGTGGGCTGGGGCGTCCCGGGGCCGGCCGGTCGGCGAGCGGCGGGGAGCGGCGGTTCCGTAATCGCGTTTGTATATTCCCCTACCCGTGTTGTTGTTGTTGTTTGCCTGTTCCCTTTGCTGTTCTGTTAAACTGCCTTTGTCCCAACCCAAGAGTCTTGCCTTTTCTTACGATCCTTCCTCTATTAGGAAGGCACGTGCGAGCGGCACGTGGTTCTTTGTTGCCATCTGAGGCTAAACCACGACACTGTTCCAGACCATGCATCGCCCAGCTGCTAGGGCTTTGGCTAGGTGAATTAAATGGCTGAAAGATAAAGTACTTTCAGTATCTTTGAAGACTTATTTTAGCACGTATTATTGCTCCTAAGGAATTTCTTTTTCTTAGTGTCGTTATTGCTAAAAATAAACCATTGGCTTTAAGTCTTTCCATTTTTTAGATCACTGTGAAGTATTGTTCTCTGAAAAGTGGGATACTTTCAAGTGTCTTTGTTTAGAGAGTCCAAATTGCTAATCATTTTAAAACAATCTTTTCTATAATTACATTGTAGACAACTGCAACCAGAATCATCGTATTATGTAAACAACCTGTGAGACAGTCACTATTAGAACAGTATCCAGCCCAAAATGGCCAGGTGAACCTTTTTATTCTATGAATGTAGAATCGAGACAAGGGGAGACGCAGCGTCTGTCTTGGGTTTGCAGCTTGTATTATCCAGGAGCCAGACACAAAAGGTGATTTCAAATGCCAAAGTGAATAATATCAGAAGTCGTGTATTAAAAAAAAAAAAAAGATAAAAAAAAATCATATAGGTATGTTTCATATTCAGTCATTTATGTGTGAATAAAATTTTAGTTTGCACCATCACCCCTGGCATCCTGATACAATAAATACAGAAAATTTACTGTCTATAAGGAGCCAGACAAGGCTGTTTGCTATCACTTAATAGCATATGTACCTCACTTCCCATTCCTTCCTAGAGTTAAGGCACTTGGCATGATAGAAAGGGAGATATTTTTCTCAGTGGCTTTAAACATGTGCAGTCCAAGCTTCTTACCTGCCAAAATTTGGAGTTTCAATTCTCTTAAACTTAGAAAATCTCATGCACACATTTTCCATTTCCTAAGGCACTTTTCCAACCACTGGACTATAAACTTGGCATAAAACTGACCGAAGAAGCAACACTCATGAAGTCAGCACATGGTGAGGAGCCTGTTTTTTTGACATGGTGGTTAAGAAATCTCTTCTGGGAGAGAGAGAACTGAATTGTAACCCCTGATAATTAAATAATTTCTGTGTTATAGCCAGTGACTGTCTCATGTGAAAGACATTGCTGTAAGATTGAGGTTAAAATACTTTTGTACATATGTGGGTGGTTCGGGTCAGCTATATAGGGAATAATCACAGACCATAGCAGGTGTTTGCACTTTGCCCCTGTTTTAGGAACCAAACAGGGAACTTCTTAGGTCTCACTCAAAATTACTTGCCAGAAGTCATCCAAACCCTGTGAGAACTTGTCCTCAGGCTTACACGGTTGTTCGTATCCATATATTTGCTTAGCCTCAGTGACATTTCTCCATCTTTACACCCTGATAAAGATACATTGAAAGAAAAAAAAGTAATCAGCGTGCTAAAATATAGTTCTTAGGCATGAACAATCTCTCCATGGTACATATTCTGAAAGTTGTGTGACCATCATTATCGTTAGCAAATCTGTACTAAATGCATAACTGATGCTTCCTTCTCTGTCAATTTTATGCTCTTAGAAATCAGTCATGCAAATACCATTCAGATGATTTGATTTAGTAAATCTGATCTGCCCTCTTCTAGAGGTAAACTGAAGAGTGGTTTAAAAATCATAAGGACTGTAATCCCCAGTTCTAACTGAATGCATTTCATTACACAGATGCAGCTAAATAGTTTTGGACATCAAATTCTTCCTAATCTTGCCTCAGTTATTAAAAGCATTGAAATATTCCAGAGCAGTTTTTCAAAGTACTACAGCTAAACTACCATTTGCTGTGACTGTTACACAATAAGGAAATACACAGAATATTATCTCAATTTAATAAATTCATATTTATCTCACCTATCCATTTAAAAATTAGGCATCTACCCTAGTTATCTGGGGTTTCTCAACAGCCAAAGGAGAGAGAGAGAGAGAGACATCTCCAGAGTGTGATTCATCCCTCCTATCTTAAATACCTATCTCACTTGGGAAGCTGATGCAATTTCTCCTAGCTGTTAAAAAGGGATGTCTTATTTCTAATCTGAATCTGTCTAGTTTCAGCTTCCAGCTATTGGATCCTGACATGCCAGATTAGTGAGCTGTTTACTGTAAAAAATATCTTCTCTCTGTGCATGAAGAGTGCAAGTAATCTACTCTTCAAAGAACTAAATAGATGGAGATTCCTAGTTTCCCACTATATGACATTCTGGTTGCTCTTCAAATAAGTCTTGAGAGATAATATTTCTTATCACCCCAGCTGACACAGCTGGAAAAAAATAGACAGGTTTCTGGGCGCATAAGCTCTTCTTTAGGTCTCACTGAGTTCAAAGCTTCTCAATGAAAAGCAAATTTATTTTCATTTTTGAGAAACCATTTAACTTGATAAATTAAAGCTTTGCAAGGGAAGAAGCACTTCTCACACATAATTGGCACTCTAAGGTTTTAATTCAACAAAAAGCGCCACAATAGTGAGCCAATTTGTCTTCTATTGCCAGGAGTCTCTTTCCAGTATGTACACAGCAAATTTCGTACATAAATGTGATGATTTCAGATCACACTCCTGAAGTTCGCAGGAATCAATAGGATTGTTTCCACTAAATGACTTTCATTTAGGCCTTTTGGTTCAACTCTCTATACTCATATAGGATGAAAACTTTCACGGACATTGAACGGTAGTCATTAGGAAGCTACAGTGTGCTCGTAGGAATAAAGTTCACATAAATGGTGAGAGAAAGCACATTGTTAATTTGCATTTTACTTTAAAACTCAAAGTGTATTCTAGAAACCCATGACCCTATTATCAAAGGCTAGAAGAAGATAATGAGATTCTAAATAAGGCTCTGAATAAATGAAGGTTTTCTCTCCATTATGAATGGATACATGCTTACTATTATAGAGGTGTTCTCATGTCACGTTTCTGAGGTCTTTGTCAAAACTTTCACTTTGCCAGATGAAGGTCAAGGGGACATTTTTATTTTCACAATTACAAGATCACTGTGAAAAAAGTCCCTAATAAAAAATAAATCCAATCCCCAAGCAAAGAGATTCTGACAACTAGAGGGGACAACTTTGGAACATTTGACATTTTCACCCTCTTGCAAATATAGGCCCATTACTTCATCCTTACTTTCTAGTCAAGTCCTCAATAAATGGATTAAGGTAAAACAGACATACTGGGATCTAAGAAATTAATAGGCAAAAGAAACAAATTAAAGCTGAAGCTGCAAAAAAAAATTACCAGCTTTTGCATTTAATCACAAACACAAAATTTATCTATTTTTCTGAAAAATTCTTCACCTTGTTTTTCCTTTTTTCTTTTATTCCCTAGATTTTACAACTTGATTTTAATGCAAAACATAACTATGTCAGTAAAGCACACAGGAAAACAACATTTCAATGGTAGGAAACTTCCCGTTATGCCGTTATGAAACTTAGAAGATATTCCAAAGGCTTTCCCCAAATCTGAGAGATAATTATAAAGAAAAGCAATATGTTATTGTTAATTTAATTGCAGTAATTAATACTTTAAGATGCATTGTTTACAGAGAAAACATTACAAGTCATTCAGTCCATTAGTTTAACTATTCTGGACAACACCCAATATCTGACACTTCACAAAATGACAATAACCTTATCAATAATACCTCTGTCCAAATATGTAGTAAACAAAAAGTTTGGATATTAATCAGAAAAATCATTCTGGACCTATAATAAATAGCATGTTTCCCTAAAGCACAAGACCTCTTTCCTCTTTTTGTCATGGCATAAATAATATTGTTGGCATTGCTTCATTATTTCTTGAATCTACATTGGATTTTCCCTAGGGCACGGCAGCTGAGACATGCTTGATTCTCTTTACGTGTCCTGTTACTTGTCAACAAACTAATGCAATTAGGACTTTTCCTTCCTAGTGGTCTGTGTGTGTGCCCTGAGTGATTGGTTTTATTTAAAGATGGACCAGATTCAAAATTCTTCCTGGTGAAGAGTTCCACAAACCGCAGGTGCGACTCAAATCAGAGCCCAGTCACAATTAGTTTGGCATATTTAGTATTTCTTTGAACCAGCTCTCCAGCGGAATTCTGGTGTTATTTCGCAAATAGTTGCAAATGAAAATTGGCTGTTGGATTAAAATAGAAATTCATAAGCTTCTTATGAAGTATCCCTGCTATGAATAAGGGTTGTGCTGAAAAATCCAGCTATTCATATTATACACAGTAGACATCTTTCCACCTGAATGCTTTCCTCTTTTTTGATCATATAAGACAAACAAGAAAGCCGCTTCTGAGTTAGAAACAAGGCTAACCCCTTCAAATCCACCAATTTGAAGAGAGAAAGAACAAGTCATTCATTTTCTATCCATTTTTATTTAAAACTGTAACGTTTATATCTCTGATGAAATATGTAGTTTTGTTTCATTGGCAGTTACAAAGCCCTTTTGTGCTCTTATCTTATTCTTTATATTCATGTATCTTTCTTTTTGAAAGCTAACAAATGACAGATTTTTAAACTGTCTCAAATCTTTTAGAACTCCTACACTTTCAAGAACTTTAGTCACTCAAAGCTGTAAGAATTGGGAACTGTGATAGATATTTTAAGTGTATTTTCGCAAGTTGAATTTTTAATTTTCAATAAAAATCACATTCTGGCATCAAAAAGGTCTTGGATGAATATAGCTTATTGTAGTCAGAAATCTATTTCAGTAGTTTCTCTAGGTTTAGGTAAGACTGCTTAACCCCATTTTCTGTTTCAAAACATGAAAATAAAACCAAAACGAAACCCTGATTTCACTTACTCACACTAATTATTGGAATCCAAAACCAGATTTTAAAATCTACCATTTTTGTATAGTTTTTGTTAGACATGTAGTTCATTTCTTTGGGCTATAGCTGAAGAACAATGTTTGTGAGCCCTTTTTTTGTAATGTTTGAATCCTATCTGCAATAAATTCAATAGGAATTTTCCTTTTGAATAGGATGAAAATTTAGCTGTAAGGGAACAAGTACTATGGTGTTTTAGTTTGCAACAGTATGTGATCACCATTACTCACTCAAAGACAACCCCCCAAGTTATGCGATATCCGAGGAAAATATTTATAAATCCCCGGAGTGTCATATTTTTACAATGGATATTCATGCAATTATTCATGTTCTGTCACATATATACTCACCCTCACAGTATTTTTGCCACTTTTAGTAATTTCTGGCTGTTGTACCTGATGCCACCAACCAAGGCAAGACCTTAGTTTTCCTAGGAATGCTCCAAGCAATAGTAAGAGCCAATTGTCAACTCATAAAAAGTGTTTGGGCAGAAGAGAACGGGGGCAAAAGGAGGTGAAGTGATTTTCCTGTGGTCACAGGGTGTATGACTTGAATACGTGAGGTGTAGAGCTCGGAAGGGAATGGTGATGCCCATTTCAGAGGACGGGGCTATCTGTGCTCCATTCACATCATCAGTGTTGCTCAAAAGGAATAGAAGAGAGCAAAAGCATCTCTTGAAAGTCGGTTGTGTTAGCTGTACAGTTTTGAGGACACTAGCAATGAAGGCATCCACTCCAGATATGAACATGGACGGAGGGAAAGAAGATAAAGAAGAAAAAGAGAGGTGCCTATTGAGAAAAGCTGACCACATCATGTGCAGCAAGAAGTAAAGTTCTGGCAGAGCTGAGCTAGACATACACAACAGCTCCCAATAAATCTGATAATCTCACAACCAATAAAATAGCAGAACCAATCTCAGCTCACCATAAGACAAAACCGCATCTGTGAAGCAAATTATCATTATTTTCCAGTGGGACACTGATATAATACCCTGTAATATTCATTTCTAACAAGTTAGAATTTTTTAAACAATTCTACATGTGTAAGAAAAGCTTTTCATATTTTTCTGAACTGAATTATTCACTGACTGTAGAACTGCTGTTTTTTCATTTGGAAAATATCTTCTTTAAATATTTAGAAAAAATATCTATAAACAGCATGCAGTTTTAATTACAATTTATACGCTTGCATTTTAATTGCCTTTTAAACTAATTTAGCTTGTTCTTAAAGTTAATTAAACTCATTGGGGGGAAAATGTTCCTTAATTCAGTTGTGAAAATGGAGCAGATGTGGAGATGTATTTGTGATTGTGTCTATCAGTCTGAACTTATAAGAATCCTTTTTATCTTAAACTCTTTAATAGACCTTTAAAACAGTTTCCCATATGAGCAAGGTGCCCTGTGCATTCCCTGTGTGCTTTCGACATTAAAACTAGATGTGCACGACACATTCTGTTTTAATTTGTTTGCCTTCTCTAAAATACCTTGAAGCTGGATATAGAGGAGGATGCACCAATGTCTGTGTTGTTAGAACTTCAGGTTTTGGGGACTTTCCACTCCAAGCTTACAAGTATTTAAGCAATTAATATTCAAAAGCAGGGCTTGATTTGAAAAATTCTGACTTTTGCAATGAGCTTCTGGGAGGCCTGTGAGCATTTTAGCAGTGAGTAGAGGGAAAGCACATCCCTAGGAGAGAAAAGTATTCAAAATACATATCATCTGAATTAGAGGTCACTGTGGCACCTGCAATTCATTCCTTGACATACCTTTGAAGTGGCTAACCTGGTGCTCGCAGCGGTTCTGCTGTTGCAGAACTCGTTGTGGGCTGGCTGCAATGCCCACAAAGTCCAGAGCTCTGAGCAGTTAGTCCATGCTGAACTCGGTAATTAAACCATTGGTTTAAAGCTGGTTCAGGTACCTCTATTCTAGGCATAATTACAAGTGTCGTCCCTGAAAAATGAAATTATTTGTTTAGAAAACGATATGGGAAAAATTAAATTCCCGACTATTGGAAAATCTATGAGAATTCTATTTGGGAAAAATTAAATTCCCAACTAAAGGAAATTCTCAATGGAATTTCCTTCCAGCCAAATAGCCTACCTGATGACCAGCCTAGGTTGCCACCTTGCTGGGCTGCGCACAGTGGTCGCCACTAGTGAAGAAACTAGCTCATTTTCCCTAAAGTGATTTGTTCATATTCCTTTTGCAAAAGAATTTATCTGCTAATCAACCTGAACTGCGCACTAACCCTCCAGCCCGTCGTGAAAATGGCCGAGTGAAGATTTCTGGTTACAGTGATAGTATCCAATATGTATTAAACAAGTAGGGTATTGCAGACAATAGAACTTTTGATAGATACAGAACATTAAAACCATAAAATGAATCAAAGCCTTCAAAAAGACCATTAAAATGATCAGAAGTGACTACCCCACAACGCTCGTTAGAGCAGATCTTGAATGTCGTTTAACCAACATAAGCAAACAAAGAGGGATTTATGGGGAGGGTTGAGGGAGAACAATAGCCAGTGTTTCAGTCACTTCAGAATGGAGTGCTAGATACCTAGAAATTCAAAAAGAAAAAAAGAATAAAGAGGGGAAAAAAAGCCTTTTCATGCTCACTGTATCCAGCATCTGTGGGTCAGCGATTCTGAGGTCACTGACATAGCCTTACAAGTTTTAAAAAGAAAGCCTCAGTTAGCCTATGGTTCTGTTATTGCAGCAGAAACAAGCTCGCTGCTGGTTTGTTAACTTGTTTTGATTCTGCTCTACTCTTGTTTCATTGACGTACACAAGGCTGACATCCAGAGACACTCTTCTTGGGCAGTCATGTGTATCAGGCCCGGTACGCTCACTGTCAGCCTGATAGGACTACTAAATGACTGTGCGCTGATCCAGAAGCAAGTATTCCTCATACTGTGCAACTTGTTGGAGCTTTTATGCATACTATATAGTGTGTGACAGCTACTTTTGTGCATGTGTAGCTGCTCATTATATACACATTTTAATTCCTTTGCAGTAGTGCCTGTCTGTATTCCACTTACAGATAAACTTTATTTTTTTTTTTCTCCTTTTGTCATGAGTCTTTATTTTTCATGCTTTTTGGTTTTGAAAAGATTTTTTTTCAAGCTCTTTCTTTACTGACCATCCGTGTTGGCAAGAACTATTTCATTAACTGTTGCAGCATGTAAGCCTCCTGGAATTAATCCATTCTTTCACACCCAAAAGTAAATCGAAGTCACCTCAGCAGCTTCCATAAAACATGGCTGAGCTTGTACGTGTTAGAAGATTACTGAGCACACAGATGTGTGGACGCCCTGTTGGAGGAGCTGTACATTTCCACAAGCAACATTCTTTTTCACCTCATTGCTGTCTCACTAGCCTTTCTTCTCCAGTGCTGCAGCCCTGATCCCACAAAAATTACCGGTGAGAACCACGATGGTGTGTAGCGCTCTCTGAGGCAGCTAAACACAACTGGGAGGTTCACATGGGATCCCCCCAACCAACAAGGCAGGGTTGGAAGCCGGGGCCATATATTTCCTTGCCTGATAAAATGCTGTCGGGTGTCATGGATCACAACAATCACGTCATGCACATGAGGAATCAATTACAATTTCAAATCCTTATCTGTCATAAAGATTTCTGTAGGTGTTTAGCTTCATTATGAATATTCCCCACTGGCTTAGCGTACTTGGTTTCATGGTGGCTCCTAGCATGTAAACTTAAGGCTGTGTGTAGGACTTGGAAAGGCTTTAACCTAATGTCAGAACGTGAAATTGCTTTGTGTTGTGTCTACTTAGCAACGGTGGTCTCCGTGAATTACTGATAAAACCTTCTCATATATCTTCATCACAACCATGTGTGTTATTTAATTCAGTCATATGTTTAATAATCTAGGAGCCTTCTATAGTCAATAGGCAATTAAAAAAGCTATTAATCTCAATCTCATCTAATTTAAGCAACTTTGGGGGGAAATTTTTTTTTTTCTACATCTAGGGGGATTTTCCAGAGGTGCATTTATATTTCGTAAGAAACCTAACTTAAAATTCTAGTTTAAATACCTCCTGTTCACATTTTAAACAAGTTTGCAAGCCTTCTATAGTCCATTCCAGATTTGGAGATCCACCAGTCCATCTAAGATCAGCACAATAAAACAATCATTTCCTCAGGTCCATAAATAATGTTAACTCTCTGGAATATATTAGTCCAAGGTGCCTTCATTTTGTCGTCATTACAGACTTCTTTTGAATCTTCTGAGGTTCCATGCTGCTGGCATCCACATTTACCCTTGGAAAAAAAGACTGTCTTAACCTTGCTAATACCCAAGTCCCAGAGCACAAGCTGTCATGACTATGCAAGCAGTGAAATAACCACAAGGTCTCTGTAGAATTTTAGATTATTCCTTGTTTGCACATAGGTTAACTGTGATATGAAAGAAGAGAAGAAAAAATTATGCTGTACTGATTCCTAAAAAAGAGCTGGTAAGAGTCATCAAGTAACGCCACTCATTATTAAAAAGCAAGTAATATAATTTCCTTCTGTCACCCTTTAGTGACTTCAGTGATGTTTTCATTTTCCCTTCTTTTTTACTGATGGTCACACAAGTTACGAGCCAAGTCAGCAGTTCATGAAGTATAAGAGCTACAGAATTGCAAAGGGCAAACTTAAAAGGAAGGATTAATCTCATCTAACTTTAGACACTTACCTCTCCCTGAGCTATACATTTATGCTTGTTTCTAACAAGGAGGAGGAGGAACTGCTGTTTCTAAGGACCAGTTTCTTTTCATCCTAATATATGTTCTATAATAAGTCATGTAAACATGCTTTGAAAGTATGGGTTTGTATGTGAATAGTGAATGAAGTCTGGGCATCTAGTTCAGCTGTAAGTATGAGACATCTAAATTAGGGAAGATGAATTCACCTCAGATAACGTAGAAGCAAAACAGAAGCAGGACGAACTAAGTATTGTAAATCATTCAGAGAATAAACACAAGGGTTTGTAACGTATCCTCTCTGTTTGAGTGAAAACAGCTTAATGTCATTTGAACAGAAAATACCTGAACTAGCATTTTCAACGAGCTCATATTGCATAGTGTGTCCTGCAATAGAGTCACATCGGAAATGTCAATATGTTTTCTCTCTCCATTAACTTTAGAAGGCAATTAGAGGACTAGTTTACACTAGACAGATCACTTTTTGAAAGCTAGAAGTAAAAGAGATTAATTCTACCCTATATGTTTGCTCTGTGGTTTTATTTTTTTAAAAAAATCAGGCTTGTGCTGTCAGCCTGTGTGTAGCCTGACTTGATCTATACCATTGAGTGACATCTTTAAGAGTGCATGGACAACACAGCATTCAAAAGGTCCAGGTTTCCCTGCAGATGCAAGTGATGTATCATTAGAACAGCCCCGTTTCTGCATATTGTCTTTGTCCTGACAGCTCAGCACGGAGCTGGGGATCAGAGCCACTTCCAATATCTTCAGAGAGAGGAATCTGGAGACACTAGCACAGGGAGTATCATTTCTCATCTCTAGCTTCCCTTACATTGAGCTGTGGATACTGCATTTTCACTTCTGCAGCCAAAGTTTTTTATTGGTTCCATGGTAGGAAGAAAGGATTTTTCTTTTGGAGGGGTTTGAAACAGCAAAAGATAAACATCTAAGCGCAAAAGGTAAATATCTAAGCACAAAAGGTATCTTCTGCCTTTAGTCTTTACATCCAAGAGTGCTGAAAGAGTTGGCAGACGTGCTCGCCAAGCCACCTTCCATTATCTACCTAAAGTCATGGCTAACTGGGGAGGTCCCAATGGACTGGAGGGTAGCAAATGTAGCACCCATCTACAAAAAAGGCAGAAAGGAGGATCCGGGAAACTACAGGCCTGTCAGTCTGACCTCAGTAGCAGGGAAGGTCATGGAGCAGATCATCTTGAGTGCCATTACAACTCATATAATGGACAAGCAGCGGATCAGGCCTAGTCAGCATGGGTTTATGAAAGGCAGGTCCTGCCTGACGAACCTGATTTCCTTCTATGACAAGATGACCCGATTATTGGATAAGGGAAAGGCTGTGGACATTGTCTACCTAGACTTTCGTAAAGCGTTTGACACTGACCCCCATAGAACTCTCATGGAAAAACTGGCGGCTCATGGCCTGGATGAGCATACGATCTGCTGGATCAAGCACTGGCTGGATGGGCGGTCCCAAAGAGTGGTGGTCAATGGAGTTAAATCCAGCTGGCGGCTGGTCACAAGTGGTGTCCCTCAGGGCTCGGTGTTGGGACCATTTCTGTTTAACGTCTTTATTGATGATCTTGATAAGGACACAGAGTGTATCATCGGCAAGTTTGCAGATGACACGAAGCTAAGCGGGAGCGTTGATCTACATGAGGATGGGGAGGCTCTACAGAGAGACTTGGATAGATTGGACCGATGGGCCAATGCTAATGGAATGTGCTTCAACAAGGCCAAGTGCCGGGTCCTGCACTTGGGCCACAACAACCCCATGCATCGCTACAGGCTTGGGGCAGTGTGGCTGGAGAGCTGCCTAGTGGAAAAGGACCTGGGGGTTCTAATTGAGAAGCGGCTGAACGTGAGCCGGCAGTGTGCCCAGGTGGCCAAGAGGGCCAATGGCATCCTGGCTTGTATTAGAAATAGTGTGACCAGCAGAAGGAGGGAGGTGATTGTCCCTCTGTACTCAGCACTGGTGAGGCCACACCTTGAGTATTGTGTCCAGTTCTGGGCACCTCAATACGAGAGAGATATCCAGGTGCTGGAGCGAGTGCAGAGGAGGGCAACGAAGCTGGTGAAGGGCCTGGAGAATAGATCTTATGAGGAGCGATTGAAGGAGCTGGGACTGTTTAGTTTGAGGAAGAGGAGGCTGAGGGGAGACCTCATCACTCTCTACAACTACTTGAAAGGACGTTGTAGAGAGGTTGGTGCTGGTCTCTTCTCACAGGCAATTAGCGATAGAACAAGAGGGAATGGGTTCAAGCTGCAGCAGGGTAGGTTTAGGCTGGACATTAGGAAAAAATTCTTCACAGAAAGAGTGGTCAGACACTGGAATAGGCTGCCCAGGGAGGTGGTGGGGTCACCATCCCTGGATGTGTTTAAGACTCGTTTAGATGTGGTGTTAAGGGATATGGTGTAAGGGAGAACTTTGTAGAGTGAAGTTGATGGTTGGACTCGATGATCCCAAGGGTCTTTTCCAACCTAAATGATTCTATGATTCTATGATTAGTCTGTTCTGCATAACCTATCTTCATTGCCACCACTCTTGTCATGTCTAATAGGACACTGTCCACATGCATATATTGATCATGCTTATTGGCTGCCTAAGGAACCACAGAAGGTAGTAGGAGCTTTCACGCAGCATGTGATCCAGCAAATACCCATCACAAACCATAGATCACAGAAAACAGGCAAAGATTGTTCACTTTGTTGCATTGGTCTATCATTAAGCAATCTTGAACACCTTTCATATGAAACTCCTGGAACGACTATCAATTTTGTCTTTTCTGTAGAGCTAATAGGTAATCTTGGTTAGCAGCAATTTTCCAGTAGATCAGTAGTGGAAGAGTCATATCCCATATTCAAATATATTGTTGTTTATCAGTTTCAGAGAGGAAAGCCACCCACTTGTATTTTGGCCATAGTGGATGTCAGTATTTGTCAGAAGATGTTGCAAAGCCCATATAGAGGATTTCCATATAGAATACTGCTAGGGTGTTTTATTTTATGCTGGAGATCAGCTGTAGTCTATCAGTTACAATCCCAAATTAATCCAATTAGCAGAAAAAATTATCCTGATTCAGTAGGGAAAAATGTGTAAGGGCAAGAGAATAAAAAGTTTGGTTTACTAACAAAGAATGAAAGAAACCCACTTCCACCTAGCACAAACATAGTTTTATTTTTGAACTGCCTGTTCATTTTAACAAGCAGGTTCCAATGTTCCCAAGCTGAATCAGACCACTTGTGATTTCTACTGAATCCAGACAAAAGCAATTTTTTACAGTTTATCATCACAATATTGATTCCATCATATTTTTTATGATACAAGATTGATGTGGATGTTGGAAACTGCTAAAGGGAGTTCAGGATTATGTTATGTTCCAAAGTGTGCTTTATAATAGGTAGTGAAAACTAACATTTTATATTGTAGTGAATTTTAAAAGTTACCTTGTCTTATAAAGAAAGAAGAGATCTGTATATATACGTGTTTAGTCAGAAATGGCTCCTTTGATTAATTTAAAGAAGGATAGAATAAGTACCATGGCAGACACCAGGAAAAAATACCAAAAAAAAGAGAATTAAATAAATTAGAAAAAAAAATAGAATTAAAATGATGAGCAGATGAGGATATTATAGTAGTTCATATACTCTTTAGTGTTACATGTAGATGAATGTCAAACAATCAAACAATTCTACGGAAAACTTAACTCTGATCGACATGGGTTTCTACTTTTTAGCTATATAAAATTGCTTTAAAGTCTTAAATATTGTTTTAAACCATTATTCATTTCTTTCAATTTTATCTGAAATAATTGTAGCTATAAATGTCATCACACCACTTCAGCAAAATCTTTCAGGGACTGTTGCACACACACTTCTAATGCTGTCTTTTTAATTATCATATTATGTAGGCATTGAATAAATTCATGTATCATTAAGATACAGCTACTTTCTTTAATATTTTTACTGTATTAAACCAAGACCATCCTGTATCATCTTTAACTTCCTACAATTTATCAGAGTTGCTCTAAAATTGTTCAAAACAGCAACCATCGAAAACAAATAAATTAAAAAGAGGTCAAAGTTAATCCGCAACCAGCATAGCTAATAAACTCTCCACAAGTCTAGATTTTTTGTTAGGTTACAGCTAGTACAAATCTTAGGTATATGAAAATCTTTCTTTCTATGGAAGTACAAGTCAAATAAAATTCTTTATGTGGTACTGTTGAAAAACAAAAGTTCCAACCATGTTTAGAAATTATCTCATTATGTTGCTCCATAACCCCATAGTTTTCTGAAGATTTCACTTTGGACAGTTAAATTGGCTTCCCAGTCTATAGGTCCATTCCCAGTCTCCTTGGTGTTTGCTTTGTGGGTAATAGTGGAGACGATCCTTTTTTCTTATAGGCATTCTTATCCTTAAAGTACATATTGCAAATACTTAGCTCTATATTCATCCTGTGTATTTTTCAGCACTTAGCTGAGGCCCCAAGGGTACAATCCAATTGCTTATGGTTGATGGAGAGAGATAACCACTTCAGGAGGGATGCTCATGGTTCGGTGAGTTGCCCACAGGAACAACCTTAACCAACTCCACTCCTAAATTGGGCATTTCAGTTATATTTAAAACCAGATGAGAAAAAGCCAAGCCTTAGTGTGCTAAATACAACAAAGAAGCAATGTTCTCATGAGTTTAGGGTATGAAGTTCAAGATAACCATCTTCCATTCCCAGTCTTCTGCTGGCCAACCTGTTCTTCTCCTGATTTGGAAAATAAGGGCCTCTATCCTAAAATTTTTTGAAATTTTTTTTAAATAAAAAAAATAATAAAACCATACCTGAGAAATAAGTATTATTAACATATATGTTATTTTTATCTTAAAAAGTGGTGGAATCTTTACTACGTGTTTTCTTGTTTTCAAACAGAAATGCATGGTACATTAAAGGTATGAAATCTTTCAGAAAGTTTACAAGGATTACATCAAGGCAATAAATGATGAACACAAAGCATTGTGCAAAAGGTCCCAGTCATCATCTGGCTTCAAGATTAAATCTCTCTCGCTAGAAAAATAATGAATCAGAACGGTTTCTTGTCCACACACCCTCTCAGAAGACTGAGTACATGTGGTGCCTTTAAACTGTACAATGCTGATGGAGTGACAGATCTTGAAAGCCCATCTGCCCTAGTATTTCAGCTGCCGACACTTTTGTTTTGTGGGAGCCTATTCACAAATTTTTATTTGCTGATGCTTTTCATCATAAATGTTTAAAAGTATAAGTGCGTACTCATTTTCTGTTAAAAAAGCCTAACTGAAGTCAATAGGAGTTTTTTCTTCCTTTGACATCAATAGGCTTTGGATCAGATCCATACAATGCAATTTAGTACAGCAGTTAAACATGTGCTAAAGCTCTGTCAACTACAGAGAGCCTTTAGACATATTCTTTACAAATGCCCTCAATATCAAGCTGTCGTGGGAAGAGAGCATTTGTTTGGTGTTTTGTGGGGCAGGAAGGCAATAAGTAGAGGGGAACTGAAGTTGATTCAGGATCATAAAAAATTAAATGAAAATCTGGTAGTTGCTTATAACACCCACTAAAACTGAGGTGGTCACAGACATAAATGGGCCAGTAGGAAAGTTTCTAAACCACAGAAACCTCTTATTTTTGCATACGACCCACTTCTGTTAAGAAAATACCCACTGGAGTGTCTTGGAACTGATGTTTTGTTCTGTGCCTGTATAACATGCCTAGGGATGTTTCGGTGTATAATACAAACTGTCAGCCTTAGTAAATCTTTGGGACTGGGCCTCAGAGTAAGTGTACACTAGAATCCTAGGAGCTGGATGCTCTTACATACAATCCTACTCTTCATGTCTGAGCAGTCACTTAAGACTTTGAAAGTAAATAAAATTCCTGTAAGTATGTTAGGAGTCATCTGTCATCATTAGATGGCAAAGATGCCATCCTTAAAATCTCTTCTTGTGATCTTAGCTGTCAAAATTTTTTTGCAGCCAGCACTTACCTGGTCATGTACATAACACTTTGGAGCAAAATCAGGAAATGCCCAGGAATAATAATGACATAGCGGGTGTCAGGACCACATCTGTAGATCCCCGAGAATCACAGCTGCGATGTCAGAGTGGGGACTGAATACGGTCAGTCCCTGGACTGAGTTGGACACCCAGGCTGACTACCCAACACATGACAAGTAGGTGCTCAGAAGGGTCTCGCAGTAGGAAACCCTGATGTTAAATCCTATGTTTAAGTAGCCTTAACTTCAGGCTACTAAAGGGAATTTTTAACCTCCCCTAGAACACCTACACACTGCAGATCCACCTCCTCATCTCCGTATGTCACACCACTGGTCACATCATTTATTCACTTCACTTTGGGCTTTCGCTGCTTGGGTTTATAATGTTGGGTGATTTCATTTATACAAAGGGGTATGTGCAAAGGGAAATTGCTGCTGCTTGGGGTTCCTAGACATGACTGCATGGGGCAGTTATATAGAAAAGTAAAATGTTGAAATACACACCAAAGATAGGTTGTTTTGAAGTATCTAATAAACCGGTGTTTATGAAAGGTAAAACTTGGGAAATTTACTTCTGTCTCCTTCCCTTAGTATTTTAATTAAAGAAATCTCAACCTGTCCCTGGAAATCCCAAGTAGGAAAAAAAATCAACCTTTTCTACAGGCAACTTTAAAGTAGACTGGGAAAAAAAAGCACTAACCTTTTATGAACTCTTAAAAAACGGAAGATTAAAAAATGTGTGATCAATAGCAAAATGGATCTTTTGCGAGTCTCCTGTCTTTTCTGCCTTTAAGACAAAGGCACTTTAACAAGTACACAAGCATGGACAAAAATACTGGGGGCTATATTTACCTTCCATTTATTACGCTGTGGAAAACTAATGCAAACCATCTGACTCCAAGCTGGTTCCTTCTATGCAAAAACCTGAAAATAGAGCTAAAACAAATACTTCTGTCACAAATACAGCCCCTCTTTTTTATTGTGGTTTTTTTGGATTGATTCCTCCCCCCCCCCTCCCCCCCCAAATCATCAGGTCTTAAATCCAATGCAAGGAGACAATCCAGACACAGTAAGAAAAGACTATTCTCAGGAAAGATTGAGTCACTGGAAGTTGGAAACCTAATTCCAAGTAAAGAGAGAAAGAAAAGACTTTTGACAATTTATTAGTTCCAAGAAAATGTATCAAGGGTCGCCAACTCTTCTTGTTCTGCTAAAATATTTATAAGAGAGAGTTCTGGAGAGTTCTGCTCATTTGATAACTTTTGGGGGATTATTCCTGAAGCTGCCTATAGCCCAAAGATCTTTTTGCCCCTACCTTCCTATAGATCTGATGAATCACTGAAAATGTCACCTTTTCCTTCAAGTGTCCTCAGTCTCTAGTGGTCCAAATACAGAATGGGACCTTTGTGATTTTTCCCCAGGTTTCTCACAGGGTTTGGTTTACCCCAGGCCTCTCCAAACAGAATGAATATCATCTATGCAGCTTGTATAAAAAGAGGGAATATTTCTTTCAGACCGTGATGGAGGCAGTTGATGGGAAGGGAAATGCAAGGGTAAACCATTTATACGCTGAGGACTATGCAACATCCGCACATAGTTTTATTCTTCTTCTTCAAAAATAATAAATATTCATTAACTATTAGTGAAATACCTCCATAATCTAGTGGGATTTTTTTTTCTTCCAAAGCTACAGTAAAAGCACTCAGAATGTAATTTAGTTTATTAATGTTCTTTAATGTTATTACGGTAGTAATCAAGGCCCAGTAATCACCCCCACCCTCATTGTGCTCTGACAAACGACCTTTATTTGGCTGTCATTTCAAAATGTGTCTGCAGCTGAGAGCAGCAGATGACCTAGTACAAGCTTCAGAGTAAGTCCATGCGGGAGCTGCTGCAAACTCATCCTTGCTTTGGTAGCACAGCACATCACCAATGATAAGAATGGAAGATGACAATTTCATGCTATAGAAACTGTTTGAGGTCCCCTGTCACCTCCCTCTTTCCTTTTACTCTGCACTGGGATAAGAACCACATTTTCGCAGAAGATTTTCCCCAAATACAAGTGTGTCTATCCTGAAAGCAGAGGAGTTCAGATTCACGGATATTCACTTTGCCTGAAGAGTTTTTCACCTGAAGTTACTGCAAATTAGGGCAAGCAGTGACTTAACCTGGGTTCCCCAGAGCTTAGACCACTGCCTGAAACTTTTAGTTATTGCACTTTTCTTTCCTCCACTTGCACTCTTTCTTTTCTGATTTCTCCTCCCTCACACCCTCCTCAAAACCAACAAATTCTATGGAGATTAATTAAGTCATTTCTGTGCTCTTCCTAATTGTTATTGCTGAGAAGCAGAGCAGAGGTCTGGGGGAGTACACGGGCTGGTGGCTGAGGCAGAAAATAGGGTTTCAAGGGACTAAATTCAGTTCCTGGCTAAAATGGAAATCTCCTAAGGGTTCACTGATTGTTCTCTGTCCTTTCCCTCTCCAAAAATGAAAACAAGGGTACCTTTTTCCTCGCACAAGTTTCTTTATTGATTTATGATGAGATTCGTAAAGTTTTGAGTTGTGGACATTGTTTATTACCTCATTTGGAATTAGATAGGCAAGCTAAAGTCCCCAGTGAAGGAAACAAGTGATTGGGGAAGATAATAACCTTCATCATGTGACTGTGCTTATTTAACTTGAGGAGGCTTTGGGAATCCACTATAATAAAATTTGGAGGAGATTATATCATTCAGCATTGGATAATTCTGATCTTGCTGATGTGTAAGGTAAAATTGGATTAGGGCTAACGTCAAGTACGTAGGAAAATTCCACACAAGTAGAATGTGGAAAGGCTGGTTCCAGAAATCAAACAAACAAACAAACAAAAGAAAGGGGTTCAGCTCCCCAAACGTGGAGGTTTGATGCCATTTAAAATGCCCTAGGGTGATCCAATTCAGTCTCTAACTGCTGTTCCCTAAGTACCCTGTGCAGTTCAGCTCACCTAAAACTAGACACGCACTGGCAGGTCAGCTGAATATTTGTTTTTCTAGGCTGTCATATTGGCATGCTCTGCTCCAACAATGATGCAAACATACACATCTTTTCAACGTTTAGAGCGCGACACGTAGACACATTTACATTTCCTAGCCTGGAGATGAATCTCATCCAAAATGTCTGAATATCCATATTTTAAGTATGTAGGACTTAAAAGGGGTTCCTGTAAAAGAGAGGAGCTTGCCAGCACGTTTGGTTCTGCTCCAATGTTTCCTGTCCCTCACAGTGACCCGAACCGAACTCTGAGTTTATAGCGGCATCTGAAGCCAGGTGAGTTTCCAATAGCTCTAGGCTTTCAAATGTCATGCTGCTCCACTAATTGCTTAAGCAGCTGTACTTTTATATCTTCTACCCTTTTTGAAAAGGTAATCTATTTGAACTTGTTTTTTTATATAAGGAAACTAAGAAAAAAACAACAAACTTTATTTTCAAAGAGGAGTAGACAGGTGCAGGAACAATAGACAATAGCAAATAAATAAACAAAATTCCATTCTACCATATTGGAATGATAAAGAGCAGCATCAGAAACAAAAAAAACACTGACCCTGGCATAGGGAACAAGGTTATTATATCCCACTGAATTATTCATTGTTACTCTTGTTGAGTTATGTCGGAGATTATGTGAAAGTTAAGTAAGAATAGTAGAAGAAATGAAAAATAGGGTAGAACTGGTATGGAAAATTCTATGGAGGAAAGTGATTGAACTTTGTTTTGGTAAGTAGTACCTCTTGTCTGTGGCATGAGCCCTCGAAATTCAGAGCATAAGATGGACTTTGAGTAATGAGGCCGTGGAAGGTAGGAGTGAAGTCAGAGAGAAGCTCTGACACCGGGGTTCCTGCACCACCTCACAGCTGACATTTTTCAAGAATTACCATGAAGTCTATTGCTATGAACATTAATTGAACACAGTTTATACCTAAAAGGAAATACATTTTCAGTATACTTTTTTTCTCTAACACCCAGAGCCCTTCAAACATAACAAGAACCCAGCAATACGCCCATCTCATGGAAACAGGGAGATAAACTCAGTATACCACCTAAAAGAAGCTGTCTGTTTCTGGATCTTTCTTGTTGCCATCTACCGGGCTTGATGCATTGCTGAATTCTTCATGGTTTTAAGCTGCATACCACCACTGATTCAGTAGCCTTACTGCAGTGTGTTTTCAGTAACACACCGCAGTAACACAGCAAAGCAATTTGCCCACAATTGCAAACTCTTTTTTGAATGTTGATCAAATCTCTATCCCATTAAACTGGGCATATCTTTTGTTATTGTCTATTTGCAGTATTTTAGACAGCCAGTAACAATCCCAATATATTCCTTTCCAAAAATAATAAATAAAAAAAACAAACTAAAAGATAAGTAAGGTAGATTCTGTGCCCTGGCCCTTAAAATTGGCCTTTTTCAATGTTGAATATTTTCCTGTTTATTTCAGACCAGAATCTTAAAGAGACCCTTGACAACCTACTATAATACTTAGCATTGCTTGGAAGCTTTGGAGGTAGCGGTCATTTTTGTCTGTGATGGGAATGTTGTGGTTTGGGGGATTATTTTTTTTTTTACTTTTTATTGACTTGACTCATTACAATCAGAATCTGTACAGATTGCAATTGGACAGTAAAGTATCCGTGCCTGCAAATTGACTAGATTAAGGGCTCAATTTCCATTTTAACAGAGAACATGCAATATTTATTTGTGGAAATACCCTTTGGCTTATCAAAAAGAAGGTTAACAGGTGGCTCGATCTGAGAGTACCTAAAGAGCGGCTAGAAGAGAGCTCTTTAATCAAGTGGCCAGACAGAAGCCAAGATCCAACAGCTAGAAACTGAAGATAAAATTAAATAGGAAATAAACGCAGATTTTTACTCTGGAGTGTAATTAGCTGTTATTTGCTTGTGGTTATTAGGTTACAGAAAGAAGTGGTTGATCACAGGAACACAAGATGGTTGAGACTGGAAGGGGCCTCTGGAGATCATCTTGTCCAACCCCGCTGCTCAAAGAAGAGTCATCTACAGCACTTTGTCCAGGGCTGTGTCCACTTGGGATTTGAATATCTCCAAGGGCACGGACTCCACAGCCTCTCTGGGCAATCTTTTTAGTATTTGATCACTCATACAGTAAAAATGTTTTTTCATACATTTAAATGGAATTTCCTGTATTTGAATTTGTGCCCTCTGCCTGTTGTCCTGTCAGTGGGCACCACTGAGAAAGGTCCAACTCTGTCTTCTTTACTCCCACGTCAGATATTTCTGTACTTTGGTAAGAGCCCCATAAACCTTCTCTTTCCAGTTGAAACAAGTGAAATCCTCTCAGCCTCTCCTCAATCACTTCAAATTTTCCCATCAAGAATAGAGGTCTTTCCACTAGTCTTTCCTTAACACTAAGATGTACTCCAACCACAAATCATGAAGCTTAAGTGCATGGGTTTTAAAGTGATATTTGCTATGTAGGAAGTCAGATAACTACAATAACACATTTTGCCATTAAAATCTTTAGAATAACACCTTTGCCTTTCAAAAAGAACAGCCTTCACTGAAGGCACTGACGAATTTTCTTTCTGCCTCGAACTGAGATTTTCAGTCATAGGAATAGAATTATAAAACCTGAATAATTTCCTGGAAAAAAAAACAAAACAAAACATTTTCTTGGACCAAATCTTTAATGACTGGCTGTGCTGTGCTGTACTCACAGTGTTCTCCTGGTCTACAGCCACTTGAGGATCTTGTTAGAGGCACTTGTTTCCCTCCTGGAGACGCTGGCATTTTGGATTTTGCGGGTCAGCAAAAAGGCAATGACATGGCAGGAAATCCTAGACAATTATTGCCTTTACCTCCCATTAGTAATGTGGCTGCAGCAGGGCTGCACAGCTTGAGGTGCTTTACCAAATGATTTTCAAAGTGTGGATATTTTTTTGACATGACTTATTTCTTTGCTTGAATAGGCAATCACCTTAGGATCTATCACTTTTCTTGGCACAGGGTTAATGCTATTACATTTCAGATCTTCCTGGGGAAATTGCGTTTGGTTTTTTTAAACGTTTCATTGGAAATCAAGCTCTAGATTTAGTTCATCAGCATGTGTTGCTGAACCTGTCCCCACTCACACACTGTATTCCTCTGAAAATGGCCTGGGATTAGTACAGGAACTGGATCACAGAGCTTATTACTTAAATCTGCTTCAGGTAGATGAAAATTGGAGCATGAATGGGAAAAGCTCTCAGAATGGGGTTTAACTCCAGCAGAATTCCAGCTGCTGGGAAGCCATGAACCGGCAGCTCTCCAGAGGTGGGGAAGGTGGACACCATCATGAGGAAGACCATGCACGGATGAAGCGTGCCTCTTCCTCAGCCAGATAGTTCACCCATCATGGCATTCTCAGCTTCTTTAAAAGGGGCAATGAAACCAAGCATGGGGTCTAGGTACTCCAGAACTGTCCTAAATGGGAACGTAACCCAGAGACAAAAGCTCAAGAAGCTGCAGAAGGAATCTGTTTGTTGTGATAGTCCTTGTTGTCTGACATGCATTCATGCATGGTCTCAGTCTCTGGAGATGTGCCGTTCCCTGGCTGTCTCCAGGCTCACACTGGTATGCAGCTTGCATTACTTCTCCCTTTAGCTTTGAGTTGTCTCAGTGTAAAGGGGTCTTGAGAACCTTTGCCTTTTGCCGTGTTAGAAATTAACACTTTGGGAAATGAATTACACCGCCCGCCAACTAAATAAAAACATGGACTGATCTAAGAAAGTCATTTATTGATCTTTCTTTTGTTAAAGTAGATTTCAGGGTGCAAAATACTAACTCAGCTAAATCAATACCGTTTTCACTACCAAGTTTGTCTTAAAGATTATGGGGCTATTCTGAAGAGTGGAGTTTAATTTCAAGACATGTCCTTCACAGACATTGCCTTAGTTAAGCCTACGGGATGTGTCTTGGGCAAACGTGGAAGGGGATTCTAACTAACACTGATGTGTGGATCTTCCACAACCAATTCATTAAGATCCCAATGACATATGAAGGCAGAGGGAGGTATATTGCTTAAAGTTGAAATTGCTTCCAAGTACAAAGCAATTTTAAATCCCTTATTAAAGAGTACAGTTACAAATTCTGGTTTAATAATTTTTCCTTATCTGAGTCCTTAACTGGTATATATCAGCATAGCTTTACTAAATTTAGTGGAATCTCAAATCTGGCCCTCTTTTTCTAAACATTTCTGAACATATCTATGTATAGACTGTCATCCACATGTTAATTTGTACAAGGTGTGCATTTTGAAATACTATTTTATGGGAATCTAAACAACATCTCTTAGAAAATCATATATAAAAGTATTATTTTAGCTATCCTAAGGGATTGCTAGGTATCAGCTGTGACTCATATCTTACAGTGATGGGCATGACTCTAAAATGTGAAGTAATAATGCAGTATACAGCTGGAAAACAGTCCAACTTAGAGAGAGGGGAATCGGGAAGTAAGTTGCAGTGGGTTTTTTTCCCCAGCAAATTATCCTACTTTACCTGAAGAATTAAGAAGAACAATCTAATCACCCTTTCTATTTTATTCTTTCCTACTCCATGATTTAAAAATTCTCTGCTTTTTCTGCTTTTTTTTTTCCCCTCTTCTTCCCTGCAAGGAAAGTTTAATGAGGCATATTTGCTTGTTTCCATGGTATTTCAAAGAAAGATTACTAGCTGAAGGCAAAGAAATATATAGAATAAAGCAGGGAACAAACGTCTGTTCTTTAGTAACAGATAGAAACCTTACTTTCAGAATTAATTATATAGAAATATTTTTCTATACTTGTAATAAGTGAAACCATGTCAGTCATTTTTTACTTTGATGTAAGGTCTGATGTTTTACAGAAAAAATTATTTGCTCCCCAGTACTTCTCTGTTCTTTGGGCAGAAGGACATACACATGTATAGCTCTAAAGAGCCATTGAAAACATCCTTTGCTATTGCTATTTCATAACTAAGGGACAAACGGGATTCAGCCTGTGCTATTCACACAGCACAGCACTGTGTTATGCACTGTTGATGAAATCGGAATTTAAGTCTGCAAATAAGACCTGGCCAAGAAAGGCAAGAGCGTCCTTATGCACCTCCCAAGAAGGCATTATGGGCTCTCAAGCCCATAATTGTGCACCCACTAATTCCTTGTGTTTGGTACAACAACGTTTGCACAACTGCAGACAGGAAAATGCAGTTATCATCAAATCCAAGGTTTATTAAAATCAGAGACAAAAGTTCATGATGCTCAGGGGGTCATGCGTGTTGCTCTCATTCATGGTCAGAAAAGAATTATCCTTCATTATTATTATATTGTTAGTTATTTGACTTATTTTTAAAATGCCTGTAAGTTCAGAGGAGGGATAGGATATCGCCCTGCTGCCCTTAAAGTCAGTGCTAAAATGCCTGTTAATTTCAGTGGTCCAGATTCAAAGACACAGAAAACACTGAAATTAAATACAGACAACACCAACAGAACTTGAAGCAAGTACTACATTTACCGCAACTCCTAATGAAAGATATAGACAGGTGATGCATGAATAAAACATAGAGGTTCATTGAGAACCTATGACCTGTATAACCATGAGCAAACCACTAAAGATTGGATCTGTCATTTCAAATGACGTACCTGAGGTAGGAGCGCCGGCTTTCTCTCTGGTCGACAGAAAAAGATCAGCAACTTCAGAGGACAATTTAGTGCACCTAAGACATGAACCTGCCTCATGACCAGGAGTTTAATTTAAGTGCCTAAAGCTAGATGGGATGAACCAGGAAGGGCAAATACACAAAATAAATAGTAGTAGCAGTTGGGACAAAACTGCTGAGGGCTTTGCAAATCCTTTTGAAATCTAATGTGCCTTATTTCTTACCTTCAAATCGAGTTGGAGTTACTATAGCATCTCCAGAGATTTGTTAATAAAACGTACTTTGTTAGCATAAAGGAAAAAAAAGCTGTCTATTCGATGAAGGGTGTCTTTTTTTTCATTGCAATCTGAGGAATAGTATTTTCCAAAGCTCTGGTTTACTGTTTGAGGTTTTGTTAAACCTCTTCAAACATCTCTTTGAGCTACGTGAACTCACCCTTGCTGGTGCTTTCTTTGTTTGGATTTCGGTGGGGGATCTGGCTGTCTTTGTGCAGATCCCAGCTCCAGCCAGTAATTATCCAATTACAATAAAAATTGTTAATTCTACTCAGTCGCTGCTGATCAACTAGATCTAATCTTCGATGATTTTAATAGAAATCATTGTGAATCAGACAAGACGACTTGCCTGCAACCCCAGCTTGAGGGTATGTCTATGCTAATAACAAGCCATAGGTCATAATATTGTCAAACTAAGTATCCAATTTTATGAAGTATTCTATTTCAATGTGATCAAATGAAAAATAAAGGCTAATGAAAAATGAAAAATAAGGGCAAATGAAAAATAAGGGCTATCTGCTCAGCAGTTTAATGAAAACATACACATATTTCTTCTTAGTTATGTGTAAGACAGTAACAGTTACTTCATCTACCATTCTTTTACCCACTTCCACAAACTTACAAAAATAATACTTTTTGTCCCACCAGGTTTACTTAGCGAATAAGAAGGAATAATTATCGTCATTTTATAGATAGAAAATTATTGCCCAGAAAAAATAAATTACTTTTTTCAAGTACAATGTGTTGAGAACCGATTTCTCCCAAATTCCTCCCTACTGCTTCACAGCTCCGTTATGAATATTCTCTCTTGCACCTTGCAAATATTTGCATTTTGCAGATTGGTGTGTCTGTGTGTTTGACAATGGGCAACATCAACGCGAGAGTGTCACTAGGGCAATACTCACCCCTGCGCGGACGCTATTCACACAGGCAGCCACATCTCAGACAACACGTTTTGTTTTTCTGCAGATTAAACAAATTCACATCACCAGTTTTGGCCTCCTGGAGCATAACAGGAAATTCAGTTCTTCAGTCTCCAACTATGAGGTTTAAATTGACCTTCATAATTAATCTAGCATTTAGGTACTTGTGCATAAAAAACCACTGTGAAATAAAACCCAAAACGGATCATATGCCATTCTTGCATTCACCACATTTTCTGAGCACCATTTCCTTATTCTTTAGGAGAAAAATTTAAAAAATATCTATTCAACTAAAGTGTTAAAATATTATCCTACATATACTTCCAGCAAGCGACTTCTCGGCATGGGTTAGGCTCTACTTCGAAAACTATTGTCATCCAGGAGACAACCTGTAGTTTTAAATGACTAGGCTGTCAGTTCTTTAGCTCTCTGCACTTGCTTTTTCTGCTTTAGTGAATAGTAACAATTACACGACAAACAGCATGTTATTTCCAACTGTGTTTTTTTGACAGAAATCTTTGTGATACAAATATTGCAAACTTATGTTCATTTGCACAATTAATTTTTATGCAGATTTTTAAAGCCCTAAGAAGCTTTTCATAAAACCCTACAGTCTTTAGACTTTGAAACAAAACTCAGGAATTTTTTCAAAGTATTTTTATTATAATGAAATGCTTTAAATAGTGCAGATTTGGGATTATTTTTTTTACTAGTTTTGCTAGATTTGTGTTGAGATTTGCAAACAATATATTTCATATCCTGAAAAGGGTGTTGTCAACAATGAGAATGAAATATAAATTAATTCTGCCACAGAAAATGTTTACAAATTACATTTTTACTGTATTCACCAATGAACGTGTAACATTATACCTAGTAAATAAATACAGAGGTATTATAATTGAGTAAAGTTTGAATGTCATTCATGAAGGGTGTTAGAAGCCATAGAGCTGGCCCTGGTTTGGCAGAAAGAATTCTTAAAATTTCCCTTAAGTATTTAATTTTTGAAGGACAAGTAGGGATTTAAATCATTCATCAGTGTCAGATTTGAAAGACGTGTACTTGGATTCCTTTCCTCCTTGTTCTGCCTTCTCTCCCAACTGGAACGCGAGATGTACTTCAGGTGTCATTTACTTCCAGCCCATTGACAAAGCTGCAACCTCCGTGTAGCTCTGTAAGATCCTCCATCATTTAAGGGTGCCATCCCCAAAATAACAATCCATCCCCAATGTTTTTTATGGTTTTTTTATGAAGTCTTTTATGTTGTGCTTTTTATCCGATACAATTAATGAACTTTACAACATGCAAAATGAACTTTGCATCAGGGTTAGGCTCCTTACTAGGAATTTTGTGGTTTTATAGATATATTTCAGCCAATGAAGACTACTCTCTGTACCGGTTGAGGCTATTCAATTTCCACTAAAAAAATTAACTTATACCTGTTCTTTTCCACATATATTTTCACATCAACAGATACCTGATATCTTTATATATTATCTATTAAACACGCACACTAATTAACGTTTTTATTTGAAATAAAACATTTGTTATCCTGACCAATTTTAGTGATGGTCTCCTAGCAACCAAGCCTTCTCAAATAATGATGCCCTTTATCATTTAAGAGGCTACTTTTCTGCATATTGTTAAAAAAAAAAAAATTTATATGATGCAAGTTTTGTAAAAAGGCTTTATTAATTTTCTCAATGCCTTTGTAATAGTAAAACGATAGATTCAGAAAAGTATCCTGAAATTCAACATAAACCCAGTTATGAAAATATAAAGAAGCTGTTGCACTCTGTTAAATAAGCCAACAATTTGAGGCAATATTGTCTTCTTTTATTCCAGGTTGCATGTAAAAAACAAAAACAATTCTATGATGGCATCTCAATTAAAATAAGATGTTTCAGTCTAAAATACCATTTTAAACTAAAATTAATGTTCCCATCACACAATTTAGTTTAATTGATTTATTCTGAGTTGGAACTGAAAAATTCAAAACAAATTGCTTTCTCTAAAAAAATTCCACACAGTCTCAAATGTCATTGTGCTTAAAGCTGAAAGAGCAATATTTTGGCTACCTTGAATTTTCAGGTTATGGATGTTATTTCTGTATTGTAATCTCTTTCCTTACTGGAAATCCTTGGGAAAAGACAAAGAACTGTAAGGAAAACTTTTCTGTTTTGTTTTTTTTTTTAATAAGAAACCTTTTTTTTTTTTCCACAGAGGAAATAACTGAGAAAAAGGGGTCAAACGACAGAGAAAGGAGAAGGGAAAAAATAAAGAAGAGAAGGAATGGGGAAAATACTGAAGTCCTAAATGGTATTCAAAAAGTT
Organism: Chroicocephalus ridibundus; assembly: GCF_963924245.1. Lineage (NCBI taxonomy): Eukaryota > Metazoa > Chordata > Aves > Charadriiformes > Laridae > Chroicocephalus > Chroicocephalus ridibundus. Next base: position 214,548,910 of record NC_086284.1, on the reverse strand, counting down.
GAATTGGTTTCTGGGGTGTTTTAAACGATTTATGGATATAACCAGACAGTTATTTCCAATATTGTCACTGCAATTAAAAAACTTACTGCCTTTAACTGTTAGCTAAAACACCCAGTATGACCATGCAGAGACCCACGTAAAATGGGTGTTTGAGAAACCCCTGCATTGCCACCCCCTAGCATGTTTTCTTTTACTGCATCTGTCCTCTGAGGGTAATTTATTAACACACATTAACAGAATTGCAAAGCAATCATTGAGTCATGTCCCCAGTCACAAGATCTCTTTCAAAATGTCATTCAAACTGCAATCATATGGGGGAAAGAGGGCATTTCAGTGGAAACTAGAAAATTTAGCAGTCACAGTGACTATAGTAAACAATTTTTGTCCAATTAATTTCTCGGTCAATGGAAAAAACGTTAGCCAGCTCTAGCTTGATATTAGCAGAACTGTTTCTCAAACATCCAAATTCCTTCTTCTGTGCAGCATTGCAAAAGCCTTCTGTTATTTGTATGGGTTCTGATTTTTAGTCCATTATTATTCACAATATTTTCATTAAAATTGTACTTGAAGGTTGGTCTGCTTACAGGGGCTGGCCTCCTTTTTAATAGCGTTTACTTTCTATTATTAATGTGTCTGTGACCCAACTTGAGTAACGCTAGCAACACAGTAAAAATCCGTTTCCAAAGAGCTTCCACTCCAGCAGAAAAAGTGGAAAAGGGGGTACTTAGCCCTGATTAAAGAACAGCTAACTGCTTTCATAGAGTTAAGAGAACTCCTGCATAAAGCCTTTTGATATCCGCACAAACACAGCAAGACGTGGTGCACATCTCCAACAGTCTGTTAATTCTTCTTCCTTCCCTCATTTGAAAATTTGCTGTAAAAATGGGCTTTGAGCAGCCTGGTCTAGTGGGAGGTGTCCCTGCCCATGGCAGGGGGTTGGAACTAGATGACCTTTAAGGTCCCTTCCAACCCAAATCATTCTATGATTCTATGGAGTCAAAGACCTGAAATCTCCACTCGAGGTTTATTCTGAAGATCTGTTGAGACTTGGTCCAGGCGAGACCACTACCTGCCTTCTCAGATGTAAAGGTTTCATCTTGAGAGTTGTAGCCAGTTGGGAGAATTCAGGTGCCTTACTTCACCTCTGAATTTATGGGTGATTTTCTGAACCCTTTGGTATTGTGCCAGCCTGTGATTCTTTTGCATTTATACCTCTAGCAAAAAGACACAGAGAGCATTAGACATTTCAAATCTTAATTAATGAAAATACCCTTATTGTGCATAATCGAGCTGCTGGGTAAAATTAAATAAATGGACCCTATTTGGAGACAGAGCAGATATCAAGAGATCAAGAAACCAGATTAGACTGGAAAAACTGATCCATCGATTATCAGTTACTAAAATTAACTTTGTCAAATGTCAATAGGAGGCCTTTCCTCCTTGAGAAGTGGTGCTAGTGAAACAGACTTATAAGATAATCATCTTTAAACACTTTTTTCTTGTTGTTGCTGGATAAATTTCCAGTTCATTCTTCTATACATTAGAAGTTTAATTCCAGCAGATTGTTCGGTAAAACAGATGCTGTTTATCACTTTCCCTTTCTTTTCCAAGCTGCTGTTAGTTTCACAGTCAATGAGGAATATTAGTTTAAAAAGCTAAAAACCTTCATCAAATAATTGCAGCTAAGAGGACACCAGAACTTTGCAGGAGTATATCAAAGTGCACCCATTCATTGGCTCATACTCTTGACTCTTACTGTAGAGATCTATATTTATGCATGTTCCTTGTTTGCTTACTTAGAAATCTATAAATTATATCCATATCTGTCAGTCTGACAAATGCTTTAACCAATATACTAGAGGAAAATTTGACCAGTAGGAATTTAATGGTGAGTAGGTATTGAAATACACAGCAAGAGATGCATTAACCGTTTCTTTTTAATATTGACAACTGTTTTAAGCAGCATACAGTACTACATGTGAAAGGACAGAATCGGTGTCTTCCTTTATAATTACACATTATTCACAAAGAAATGTAGAATTAGGAAACTGAAGACACCAACGGTTCCCTCTGCAATTGACTGTATCATGTTGATGTCTTCCACAGTAACAGATTCCTGGAATCATGTACTAACATGCACACCAACATGCAGAAAGAGCAATATTTTATCTCCTAACATGACTATAATTGCAACTCCATGCATCTGAACACAGAATCATGGCAGCTGAGTGTTCAGTGCCAAAAATATTGAATTAGTACCCAATAAACCTCATATTCCTGTGAATTACTGTAAGGCAGCTATGCCAGTAGAACCAGGTAAAGAAAATTACAAATACCAGTTATCTTCTGAAGGGTATGAGACAAAATCTTCCCCACTCTCGGACTGATGCCTAGTTGGTCACATGTAGATGCAATAGGCAACGGTGAGCACTACTCTGGCTTGGGAAAATACGTAGGATCATAAAAGTTTTGAGGAGTGCTCAGCGCTGAATACAAGCAAAATCAGTAATAGAGATAACCCACCAACGGTGGTTTGCAATCAGATCTGAAAGCAATAAGGCACGTCTATTCCGTACACAATAAAAGGAAGGAACAACTGTAGTATAGTCATCTGCAGTTGGCTAATCAGATAATTAACCAATTGTTTAATTGTTAGCTAATTGGATAACAGCAGCAGAGCAAATGCAGCTGCCTGGGTTTCAACATAGGCTTGGACCACAGCAGGAGTCTCTGGACTGTTGGTCTACCGAGGGAGGGGATGAAAACACAAGTTCCTTTATATTTTTAGCAAGATGATCTGGAGCAAAGCTAGAACAGATATGTCAATATATGGTACAATCAGTCTACACTTTAAATGGAGGTTAGCCAATTAAAACACGAGCTACCACTGTTTAAAACATAGGAAAATCCAAAATGAAGGAGGATTTTTAAGAGCTGGAAAACAGTAATATATAAAATAGTGTTCAGTATCATGAGTATATTGCACCCCTTTCTAAAATTCAACACAGCAGAATTCTCCAGGACGTTATGCCAAGTGTAGGTATGGTTATGGATTTGCAAACAATTGTCTCTGACAGAAAAATCAAAGCCACCCACTCTCCCACCAACACTATTACTCTATTTAGCTACTTTAGTTAGCTGGACATTTTTCCAAACAAATAAATTGTTCTTGGCCCAAGGGTATTTTCAAATAATTTTATCAATGATGTAATGAGTGACAGCAAGGTGCAGTCGCAGAGAAAGAGAGGACTGAGCTTGGGCTTTAAAAATATGTCTGTGATTACCCAGTCTGAGCTTACAAACTGAGTGATGTGCAGTATGTATACTGGTTTTGCTTTTTAAGAGAGCAGGCAGAATTCTGAGCAGTATTTTTTCTATGCTTTTGCTACCAACATTTTCATAGCCATCTTGGTAAAAATCTGATAGTTAGCACACACAATATAAAGAAATACTGTATGGCTGCCAAATCTTCAAAGTGTAATCCAAAAAACTACCAGGAAGGAAACCATAGAAACATTGCTGAGTGTATAACATTCAAATTAAAGTCCATAAATAACTTCTAAGGAAAAAAAAAAAAAAAAAAAGCAGAGTTTTTTAGAAGACTTAAAAATTAAGAAGCAGTTTCTTTTTCCAAAGTGATAGCCATACGTCACCTTCTTAGCTATTTTCCTTTACATGTCATCTTGTTAACATAATGACTTTCTGTTCAAGATAATACACAGTATCCACATAGTGTTGAAACATGTAGAGCTTGGGGGGAGCCTACATAGAGAAATCAGTGCTCACTAAGGATATGAAGTTATACCAAAGAAGCTACTCCTCACCAAGTCTTAATGTGGACAGTGGCCTTTGCTACATCTCCCTTTATGTACCCGAGGGAGCAGAATTAAAAGCATGGTTGTCTTAATTTCCCCATGTGGTGAATGGGCAGAAAGAAGCATGTCCAGAAGGAGGGACAGATGTTAAATGGACTGTACTGTGCTGTGGAGGTGGTTCTAACTCTCTGCAGTTTTATAAGGACAGATTAAACTGAACTGACTTCAAAGGACCATGCATTCCTTAAAAAGGGAATAAATTACTTTTTTTTCACCAGGATGACTCGATTCTGCCAAGAGGACAGCATGCACCTCACTCGCCTGTAGATATTTAGAAGATAGGATTGATACAAGCCTTGTAGTATTGAGGACAATACTTTTTCCTCATACTTTTTCCTGTTTTTCAATTCCGGTGGTCCTGGGGCCTGAGATCACAGTGTATATTCTCCACACATAATTTCTAAAGAACTTGACTTTGAATTTTGGCTTTCCCGGAGGCCTCTGTCATGCGTGAGCACACCGGTTCCTGATACAATAGTTGGACTGAATCTGTTTTCTGGTGTTAATTGGAACACTTCTTTTACATCCAAGTTCCCCCAGCCTTAGAATGGGCTTTATCTCATTTAATTCAATCATCTAAAAGTTAGACATGCAGTCACAGCTAGTCATGGAAGTGCCCTCTGTACTGATGAGAGGGGCAGGCAGAACAAATCCTGGAATCACACAGTATTTTAGGCAGAGGTGACCTCTGTAGTTCATCTAGTCCAATCCCCTGCTGCATGGAAAGTTAGTTTTGACACTACGTAAGGTTGCTCAAAGTATTTTCCAGGTGAGTTACGAAAATTTCCAAGGATGGAGATTCCATAAACCCATCCAACCTGTTCCAGTGTATAGCCATTCTTACTGTGACTCTTTTCCCCCATATATCCAAAAACCTCACATATTTTTTCACCCCTGTTCTTCAGCATGGAGAGTTGCTTTTGTTCCAAGGGAATCTGTGAAATATCAGCACTCACATCGTGCTTTAGCAGACTCAAGGTGATTTGCCAGTGAGCTGTGAAGATTTTCTTTTTCTCTCCTTCACTTGGGCTAACATGACTATTGTGGTTTGTCATGAGTGTCTAGATTGCGGTTAGATGTGGAAATACAGTAATAGATGCTTTCACGCAAAGATGGAAGGTTGTGACACCAGTGTCAAACCAACTATTTCAGCATTCCCCAGTGATGCATCAAAATGTCAAAATAGTGACAGAAGTTGAAAAGCATCTCTAACAGGGGAGGACCCTGAACGCACCTTCCAAAGAAAGAAAAAGGCAAGGCAGTTTCAGTTGTATTCCAAAACAGAGAGTGTCCTCTTAATGATACGGCACTGGTTCTGGTAATGTCTAGTTTAGAAGGGCAATCAACTGGGCATGCAGCCATGTGTAAACTGCACATTTCTTTGTGGCCAAATAATCAGTGGATGCAAAATGTCTGAGATAATTAACAATTATATGATTTAAGCAAAATGGAAGAGGATTACAGAAGTACCAAATATTCTGGCAGAAAAAAATAGAATTAAGTATCTAGCAGAACGAAGCAGAATTAAGAATCAAGAGCACTTGCTAATTTTTTAGTCTTCTTCTGGGGATCTAAAGTACCTGTAATTTTGCTGTACTTTGTTTATACTGTGGTAGCACAGTTATGGCCCAATGTGCCAGATGAAAAGCACATAATAATAATTAATCCTTGCACTACAGAATTTGCGATGCAATTAGGTGCGATGAGCGAAGAATGGAAGACTTGCTTTGGGGATATGTAATCTTACTTGGGACTAAAACAAGATTTAGCCCCAGTTACGCTGACAGTCATTAAGACACTGAGAATCAAATAATCTGCTCAAGTTTGCAGAACAACCGATGCAGCAATTCCAGGAACTGATCATATATTTTTCAGTCCTGTAATGTGCTTCAGACTGACTGTCATTTCCTATTTGTTCTTTCAATAACTACGTGCTTAGTGCAGGGCAAGAAGCTGGATTTCTTTTCTGCTAAATATTCAGGTGGAAAAAGGAGGCTTGAAGTCCTGAGATTCCTGCTCCCTGAGGAGATGTTTCCTACCCGGGCTGCTGAGGTACCACTAAGCGTAGCTGAAGAAACCAGGATGGCAAGAAGAGAATTCGTTCTTGTAGTGCCAACCCATGGATGCAACTGTTGCAAGCACGTTCTGGGAATTGAAATCCCAAGGTCTTTATTTAAGCCCGTATTAGCTGTCAGTTTAGATGGGGATCTGAATAATATCTCTTAGCTTTACTAGGTGTGCTTCAGATGACTCATCCTGAAGGCAGAATAGAAGTCAGAGACTTACTTAAGTGGAAATGAAGCCAGTGTTCTCTATTGCTGAAATCCAAGAAATTTTTTATTTTGTTTAGCTTAAAATTGCCTGGCAGAAACAACAACCTGGGAAAAGCTGCAAAGGTAATAACTCCATTAATTAAGCCGGTTTTAATTTACTTAACGTGCTGGTTTTTACAGAATTTCTTAATACTATTTTCCAATATATTAAGGTGTCAATTACATTAGTTACAGCAATTAGTTCCATCAAACTTCCATCATCATTTACTCACTACAGTTGAACACTGAAGGAGTTATATTATTACAATAACACTGCAGTTCACTGCTGACCAAAGTCAGTTCTAGCAAACAATTAAAATCTTCTATTTCAATGAATTATCACATCTTCATTCTCCTCTTTAACTTAGTAAAACAGCTCATCACAGCCACTCTGTTAACAGGATAATTACCAGACCAATTCATCGCTGTAATCCACTTATGCCAAGCAAGCGTTTTAGGCTTGCAGTTTTTCTGGTGGCCTTTCTGAAAAACTAAAACACCTTAGTAAGGTGAACAGACTGTCTCAAACTCGTCTTCTCCAAGGGACTGTAAATTCCTATTATGTTCAGTGGAGGAAGGTGTTTTGGCAGCTACCAGGACAAATCTGACACCTCGGAAATATACAGGTACCTGTGTGTACATGTTTCCTACAATTAGTTCTGCTAAACATGGAACAGAGTTTTCAATGCTAGAGCACTTAAAATTCAGTAAATTTTAATTTTTTGTGATGTGACATTGCCTGGTTCTCTGTTGAGAGATTTCACGTCTAAAATGCAAGTGTTGCTGGACGATGCTATTTGCATTAGACGATATTTGACTTTTCCAGCCACATAGGAAAGGAATCAAACACTTTCTTTTTATTGTAAGAGCAAAGCTCTTTTGGACACATCAGGGGATGATTCACTGTGCAACCGTCTTCCATCACCGAAAATATCAAAGGTCTATTTTAAAAAGAGGCCAAAGTGCTTTGTCTATTTCACAGCCAAAAACTACTGTGAGATTAATTTTCTTCTATAAAGGTATAAAGTTCAAGTTGCTAAAATTAGCAATTGTTTCACCTGAGCCTCCTCTCTATGGTCCTATTCAAAGCAGTATTGTTTAGTGTTTCAGTCCCTGCTGCTTAAAATGTAATGTTCCCCATTTAATGTGTCAAAAAGCTATAGCTAATTATTCTCATAGCAAGGATAATCGTACCAATTATGATTCTTTAAAAAGAATGGTGGAAACAAAGAAGTAGAGATAAGATTTAACAATGACAAGACAAATTGGGGAGGCAGGGAAATCTTAAATGTTGAAAACCTACAGTGCCTTCTTTTTTACAGGAAAGAATAAAATTACAGCTTTGTCAAAGAGACAAGTTATCACCGTTCAATCTGCAGAATTATGGATTATTAAGATAAGGTTCCTGTTGGTTTGGAATGAAGTTCATTGCTGTCCATCCAGCCTCAAAATCTAGGGCTGGAGGATATGACATGGATTAAGATCTAATGTTTGTACCATATCTACCCTAGACTGAGAGGTGGTGGAATTTTAGGTGGATAGTCCTGAAGGCACCAGTCCATCCTTTCCAAGATAATAATAAGCACTTTATTTCTCAGGATGGTCTATGAAGAGAGGCAGATGGCCATAGGCTTATGCAGTCATCCTATGTCAAGTATCTATATCCATTAATTTCCACAGGAACACGAGTATTGCTAAAGGCCGATTCAAACTGTCTAGGTTAGATCTCTCTTTCTTTTTATTAGTGCACAGAGGGTTCAGGCTTTTCCATCCAGCTGGGATACGGGCTGCATAACCCCCTTTTAAGGAAAAGTACCAAAAAGAGCAGATCTAAAGCTCGGTGAGGAAGAAAACTGTAGCAACAATGAGACCTATATCCCCAGCAAAGGTAAATAACCAAAAAGTGGAAGATATAGGTTGTCAGCCCGGCGGGTGAAGAGCTCTTCTTTCCCACATCAAAGGACCACAATAGGATGTGGCATGCCGTCAGGGAGGAGCACTCTGTGATCCTGCTGAAAATGACCCTTTATACTGGTAGAAAACCAGGGATCAAGGAGACAGTGAGGAATTTTGCTCCTTCTGCCTCCCTGCTAGACCAAACAGAGAATCTACCAGCTTTTCAACTCAGTCAGCGGTCTGCTCCTGCAGCTATTACCTCAGGAGCAGATAGCGGGCCTGGAAGTAATGACTTCTACCACTTACTTGTGGGTATTGTTAATCACTTTAAATGGCTTTGCGACACATTTGGATTTCTCTGAATGTAGTCACAGCTTTGGGCAGAATATCACAAAGCCCTTGGTTCTGATCCAGATCACACAGACAGTTTGAACATACCTACTGTCACTTAAAAAATGTAGAAGAGCATTGCACAATTGTCCTCTTGTACCTGACAAATTCAAAGCCCCAGATTGAGTTCAAACAAGTGTTGCCCTGTTCTGCAAGCGCTGATAATAAAGACACCATGAAAGCTCTTGGCACAAAGGAAAACAAGTCAATATACACATCAGGACACTACAACAGATAATATTTACCTCTATTATATCCCAGTATTCAAGCACTCTTGGAGAAATTGAATCTGCCTGCTGCCATTTCTGCCATGCTTGCTTTAAGCTGTTCTCTTATCCATCTCCCCGACTGTTTATCAAACAGAAGACATCATCTGGATGCTAAGTAGACATTTCACCATCAGGCTGAAGTGTGGCCCTCTCTGAGAGGTGTCACAGTAAAAGGTGCTGAGAGATCGGAAGAGAATAAAATCTTTTTAACTCTCCTCCTCTCCTATTTCAAAATCCTTTTCTGAAATGTATCCTCTGTTGCTACCAGGCAACTTTTATATTAAGAGAAATTTATAACAAGGCTAGAGAAAGAAGTGGATGGGACGAAAAGAAAACCTGTGAGTGTAAAGGTTGCCAAGACGTTTAGAAACACCTCGAAGAAGCTATTAGAAAGTTGGATTTTTGCGTAGCAAGACTTAAATGAAACATGGTTATGTGGGACCATCTTCCCTTTAGAAAGACTGTGATTTTCCCGTAGCACAGTGGAATGAACACCTACTTAGCTACTTCTTCAGGATGTTAATTTCTGGGGGGGTTATTCCACATTCTGACCTCCCATAACGGGTACTGTTTTGTTCCCAAAAGGCTGGGAAACTCAATATGTCTTTGACTCCTTAACCAAAATACAGTTTGTCTATTGCATGACTTAGACACACAGGTCTTAGAGCAACAGCACTGGTAGGTTGTTCTCTGTTATGCAGAAAGGTGTGTAGCTGGGAGTTATACTTTACATTGAGAAAATCAACAATGTTTGATCCAGATTGAGTTCTGGATATTCAAAAGCATTCAAAAATACCTTAGGTTCCAGGATCTTTCCCTGCATTTCTTCCATCCTGCTTCACAAATCTTTCACAATTTTTTTCCTTTATGAATTCTATTTTTCTAATAGTTTTTTTCATCCATTGTACACATGCAAAATGAGACTAGTCAGCATTGTCTGTGAAATACCAGTTTGCCTTGAATTTCCTTAAAATGGCTTGGTAAGGTGGAAGGGAATTCGTGGCCATGGTGCAAGTTTTGAGGACCTATAGGTTAGTTTCATATCATCTCATATAAATTATGTAAAAGTTTTTTGTGTTGTCTGTGCCAATTGTCTCTACTCTTTCTTTAGGAAATGGGAAGGGATAACTACTTACAGAGGGCAAATGATCCTGCTCATCGTGAACACTTATTTTAGATTAAGACACACACTCTGAAATATCTCTCTGCCTCTCCATGAATTACAAAAGGAGCTTAGACCAAATGTTTCCCTACTGGATAACTAAATTTAAGCTCCTGTTGCAGCTAAATATAACAAGAACACTGTGAGACTAAGCCTAAAAGCCCTTTCTGTACTACAGCTGGTAAACAGGCCACCTGACAGCAAGGTTACGCGCAGGTTACAGACACTTCCTCTTAACATTTTTTTAACAATACTGCTCTCTGTATCCTCTATAATACAGCTCAAACTATCACAAGCCATCGTGCACATGAACAGTCCAGACAGACGGATGTTTTTTGTGTGGTTCCGTCGCCCTTAAGTCTAAACATGAATCTGACCAAAAGCTCTTTGCGGGATTCATGAGTTATCACTTCACCCAGTTCTGCCAATAACAAACCTTGTGTTCTGCCAGTAACAACCCTCTTTCGACTATGCTAATAGCTTTGCTGAATTAGTTTAGGCTTGCTTTTGCATACTGTCATTTTGCGGCCAGGTCTATCATCCAAGGGGGAATTAGGAAACTGGTGGGTGAAGCATGTAATGATGCCATGGTCAGGACATGGTTCTGCAGGGATAACAGCCCAAATGGCCTCATGAGAGCACTCAGAGATCCTCCTCAAGGACCTGAGGGTTTAAAGCAAAGCCTTTACTTTTACTATCACAGAACAAGAGGGGAAATAATTTGGTTTCCCTTCTGTTCCCTAAATGAGAAGCAGCAGCCCACTCCCAGTGCTCCCTTACAAATGGTAAAACATGAGGAACTGCCGAGGTGTGAGACGGGGGTTTCAGGTCATTACTAATCTGGTTGACATGCAAAGTGCTGAGGTAGAAACTGAAAGCCCCGTTGCACATCCCAACCCCCTGAGACGTTCGGTCTCCCAGGAATCATTATTTCCTCTGTACAGTGTATTGTTTCATAAAGAATATCATGTTTCAGCAGAAAAGTCAAATGTGTCCTCTCATAACTCCATGTGGCTGTTAGCTTACTGCTGAGTTAATACTTTGCCACATAAATAAAACCGTACAAAAAAGAGAGAGCAGACTTGCTAAGAAACATGGGGAAAAATATAATTCATTGGCGCTCAGGGCTGAAAAGCTGGTGAGTTTCTTTCCTTTCCTTTTTTCTTCCCTTTACCCTTACAAGTTGATGTGTATCCAAACAGCTTGAAAAGTACTTTGAAATCCAACTTTAGTCAGCTACGATGAAGACATAAGAGGAGCTGATTTTTCCTTTGTGATGCTTTGTTTTCTTCTCTCTTTTATTCAGTGTTCGCTTCAGCAGTGGTTGCAGGAGAGAAGCCAAGTATTTTTTCTTGGAACTTTTTACTTTTTGGTGCAGTTAAAGATATACTTCTTGAGTTACACCGAGCAATAGTCACTACTTGTTGCTATTAAGTCAAGCTCAGCTAGTGAGCTGAGACAGGACTTTAACCAAACTGCAAGCCTTCTCAAAGCAGGGATGCCATAATATTTTGCCTAAGGGCTCTTTACTCAGGTAAGAAAGTGCTGCTTTTTGCGGAAAGGTCACGAATAACTTTTATTACAGAAAATAATAAGTCATACTATATTTATCTATTTTTATTCTTGATTAAAACTGTACTGACAAAATTGATTAGACGAATGTTCTAAGGTACCATTTGTACAAGCTTTTTCATCGAGTTGGGGACCAGTCATTGCACTCAAGGGCAGGGCTGCCACTCAGAGGGATCTAGACAAGTTGGAAGACAGGGCCAACAGGAACTTCATGAAATTCAACGGGGGAAAAAATGCAAAATTCTGCACCTTGTATGAGTTATCCCTCAGCACAGCTGGGGCAAAGCTCTGCTAAAAAGGACTTGGAGGTCCTGGTGGGCAAATAGCTGAATATGAGCCAGCAGCATCCCCTGGCAGCAAAAAGCAACAGTATTCTGGGCTGCTAATGCATGAGCAATACTACACACAGTTTTGGAACAACAGAAAAAGAAAAGGAGTGGTAAACTCTTTCCTGAACCACATGGTCAAATCTCACAGATGGCCCCGATATGAAGGACCAGGGTTGAAACAGAGACCTCCTGATATTCCTCCCATCCTATGTTCCAGGATCCTATGAAGGATCCCAAATTTCTATTCCTGTGTCCTTTGTCAGCATATTTGAAAACGCCACCCATTAGCTTGTCATTTTGATAGTGAGAAGATCATTTAAAAAAAAAAAATCCAGAAGAGCACAACAACGGGTAATGGTTTTAAACTAAAAGAGGGTAGATTCAGACTGATATAAGGAAGTAATTTTTTACAGTGAGGGTGATGAAACACTGGAACAGGTTGCCCAGAGAGGTGTCAGATCCCCCATCCGTGGAAATATTCAAGGTCAGGTTGGATGGGGCTCTGAGCAGCCTGATCTAGTTGAAGATGTCCCTGCTCATTGCAAGGGGGTTGGTTTAGATGGTCTTTAAAGGTTCGTTCCAACCTGAACCCTTCCATGATTCTATGATTGTATCAATTATGTTTTTAGTACCGAGTTAGCAGAGTAGACCTATGCAGACAACCTTGTTTCCTCAAAATTAAGTATTAAAACCCTAGTTCAGCAAATCACTCAGTTAAATTTAAGCATATCTTTATTTCCTATTCATTATAGTCTCACAATTAAATGGATTCACACATTGGTATCTTTTTAAAAGGTTGTAAACACCTACTTGAAGATGGACAAATACTAAACATCTTTCCTGTGCTGAGATGTTTTGTAATATTAAAATGCAATTCTCATTCATTCAATTTGTGGATTAGTTGTTATTTCATTTTACTTTTACAGCGATATGCAGTATTACCAACCATTAGTATGTAAGTAAGAAATGACGAAACTATATGGCTGTCGCATAAAATGTAACGGTACCAAAATTATGAGTTTTAACCCTGAACAACTTTTGAAAGTAAAAGGATCCAGTGCTATGATAGTCCTTTGGCAGGGTGCATGCTGTGACATGGAGTACAGCAGGTACATTCCACCGTGCTCATGTGTTGTGCGCTCCCTGGCCATGGGAAGTTGTGCTGACTTGAGACGAGGACATGCACCGCTGCTGTATGTCATCGTTTTCGTTCAGAGTTGACTCCGTGTCGATATATTCTAACACATACTGCAGTTTCCATCCTGCCCCTTCAGCCTGGTTGTTGTTGGAGGAAACCCATATATGCAGCTGCTTTGGAGGAAACCTCAATGCCTGACTCAGCCTTGGGGCCAGAAGAGCATTGGGCAACAGGAAGGAAAAGCATAGCTGAAAACCGTTGGAATTATCTTCAGCCCGCATAACAAAAGAAATGCTGCTGAGGACCAAAGACCCTCCAAAGCATTGGCTAGAGCTGTTATCTCATTCACAGCTGAGAAGAAATAATTCTCAAGGTCAAATGGAGGCTGAAGTGCTGCTGGCCTCATCCTGGGAGTCCACCAGATAAATCGTTGCTTTTCAAGTGTCAGTAGGAAAAAATGACTTGCTCCTTCTTTATTGATTTAGGGGTCTGTATTCTTCATGTTCTGACATGACCATGGTGACACCTCATTTGAGATCTCCAAATAACAGCACAGTGAGCTACAGCTGTGGTTGACCATAAAAGCTACACAGAAGATCCCTGTGATCCAATGCATGATTCCCTCATTGTGGTAAGACAGCACCGTAAGGCAAAACAGTCCTTTCGAGCTGGACAAGAAACAAGATTAAAATCATCATCTTTGCAAGAACATCCTGTATACTGGCAAGGATAAGAAAAGTTAGATAAAATAAGAGAAATGAATATAAATGTCTGGTCAGATTCTCAGAAGCGTCAGTTGACAAATGACAAATGAATCCAGCAATGCTGTATAAATTTACAATATCTAAGAAACTTATAATGTTTCCTTAGGATAATCCCAAAGCAAAGAAAAAAATCTTAAAATGTTGTAGCTTAGACTCGGAATACTTAAAAAATTATATCCAGTCTTAATACACATGCAGATGACAAGAAAAAGATTTTCAGAATATGGGTTAAATGCGATGCTGAACAGTGTGTGTTAATATTAATTGCTATTTTCACCATTATTCTCTTAATGTTCTAGGAGAGATCAAGAGAAAGACTAGCAAGAATTTTTAACTTACATTGATATGCAAATTAATTTTCCATGTAACATCATGCAGTTTCAGGTGGCAAACTTCATCCTTTATGCTTTTTCCGTCAAAGAAAGAAACAATACCATGTGCCTGAGGTATCCAATCAAAATTTGTGATTTCAAGCTATATGAATCAAGTACGCAGAGTGAAACCCTTAACTGCATGTTGTATGAAGGGTGACTCCATTATGTTCGATGGCAGGATCTGGGTCTTTTTTATTGCTTTTTAAATTATTTTCCTAATAATTCTTAATTACTTTTACATTTTACTTTTTGACCATCACTAACCACTGGGACAACTTTTTCAGAGAACTATACACTGCAATTTCAAGATCACATTCCTCAATGGCAACAACCAATTTTAGCGTTGTGTATGGAAAAATTTGGACTATTTTTTTTTCATGTCTATCCATTAACCCCGCTCATTACCTGCTGATCATCACATGTTGTAGATCACATGTATCAGATTGCTCCAATGTACTGAGTTGTAGAGCTAGAGGTCAAGGCAAGGCTTTAGGTTAGTTGTTAGGCTGTGTCTCAGCATTCAGATCTTAGGTATCCCATAGATCTCTGTGAAGCATTTTCCTGTGTGATTTTCCTTCACAGAAACTAGAGTATCAGAACATCAGTACCTCTGGAACTGAACTTTTAATTCTTTGTATCTGTGTCCTCCATGTATGAAATCCAATATTATTCTGCGCCAGAGATAACAATTTTCTCCCAAAGAACAGAGGCTGTAAAGAAAAATTCATTCATGCTTTTTAGGTACCTCAGGTAGGTTTCAGCTGGCCTAATTTTAAATGTCTACAAAGTAATTGTCTATACTTGAACTAGGTGGGCTTTTTTTGACTCATAGAGACCAGGGAGAGAAATGGGCACTTAAAGAATTGGATTCAACTCATCCTGAGATAGACATCCATAACAGGTCAGAAGATGAAATATGTAATTTAAGTGCCTGTTCTCTCTATGACTACTAAAGAAGTTCAGGTGCATACTGGACCATACAGTTCAGCCGCAGACATCTATGCAGCTGGATAGGTACACGTCCCAAGATGAGCTTGACATCCCGAGTTTACAGTGATGACTGCTGTTTCAGCTCCTACATAGATACCCATTGGAAAGTTTGCAATGTATATGTCTTTGGGCTATAATCGAATCAATCTTTTAATAACTACACTTTTCGCAGTTAGAAAAGATATTTCCCAAAGCAATATGAGCATGATTTTTGTTTTAAATTAAGATTTGGAGTCTGTTGTGAACTGTAGAAACTCTGAGAGAAAGTGCCATGATCGCATACAGCATCATGACCCAAAGGATGCCTGGAAATTTGTTCACTAAATTCTGAATAAAATAGCATAAGTACAATGAGATTACCCTATAATTGCATTTTCACCAAACTACATTATTACTTCTGAATTCAGTATAATTAGTTAAAAGTAGCTCAAATCACCAAGAGGAAACAAAGTAATACAGAGGGAAGAAGTGATAAAGAGTATATCATAATGGTAATGCAGGTTAAGCCAGTGAAAACACCTTGTTCTGTACCTGAGGTAATGGGTAAAAAATACAGTTTCAGATTCTTTGAGTATTTAAAATCTCAGAAGGAAATAGGAAATGTTATATGTACAAAAAGAAAGGGTGATAAAAGCTTGCCTGGCCTTTATGAAGGATGCTAGCATGCTTTTGCCATCATTTTTGGCACAGCTAATCTAACAGCAGTGAAAACTTCTACCTTTACTTCACATACATGTTCAGACACATTGTAGAAGACAAACCTTTATGGCAAAAGTGTGCAAAATTCTGTTGAGCATCAAAAAGGCGTTTCAAGAAGGGCTCAAGGAGTCTTCTAAATGTTGTGGAAAAAAGTGGCTTTGTAATAGTTCGGTAAATTGGCTTCGCTAGGCCTGCAGGTGAGAATGACACAATCTTCTTGGGTTTGGTCTCCGTACTAGCAGGGTCAGAAAGACAGTTTTGAGGTGTCCTGCTTGTTCTTAGGAGTGAGATTGTGTTCTAGCATAACAAAAGACAGCATTCTGGGAAAACAGAAAGCATTCATTTCATTCAAAATATAAACATATTAACAAAACAGACCTAAATCACGCGGGGATGAATTCAGAAATGCGTCAGTCTTTAGCAGATAAGCAAAGGTAGGGTTCAGGTTCAATGCATGAAGAGAATTGTTAGGGACGAGGAAAGCACAGAATCCTGTTAACAATGGGCTATAATGATTTGAATGGGAAACAATGATGAATCATTTCCCAAAAGATAACTTTATGCTACTTAAAAATGTTGGAAGTATTAAAGTCTCGAAGAAAGTTGTTGCATTATTCCTTGCTTGGAATCAAATATTGTCTTGTCCCTCTGTCTCAGGGGCTACTTAAGGCAGAGTCCTGTTAACCCTCAGGCCACGGGACAGTTTTCTGAGAGTGTCCCACACCAAAAGCTTTCAGCCAGCCTCATCTGCAAACCCCTGGCCTGCAGTTCCAAAGTTGTTCTGGAAGCAGTTTAAGCCAATTCAATGGAATTAGCCTTCAAAATCACAGCTGTTTTCCAAACTGCCTCCAGTAGGTCCCCCATTGCCTCTTTCCCGATTCCTAGCCATGAATGTTGATGGCTGAAAGTAGCAATTTTTCTCCAGAAAAATTTGGTTTAATAGCTTGCTGCAAAAATATCCCTCTCCCACAATTTATCCTAGAAAGGCATGAACCCTAGCTTTTTATCCTGCAGATTTCTAGATTCAAAGTTCCCCATGGATTGAAGGAGAGCCAGAAGTTTGAAAGTTACAGGAGCTACAGAGGCACTGCGAAATTCAAGGTCCAGGCTTCCTTCTCCGCCTTTCAGGATCTTGTCAGCCTTTGGTTTGTGTGCATCTGCGCACAACCTCACAGTTTTTTCTGACTCCTTGCCCCCTTTTCTCAATGAGTCTTAAAAAACATATGCAGTTGCTGAATGGAAGAAAGAGAAACTGATTAATAACTGCAATTATGCTGCATCTATTCCCCCACAGGAAACACAGTCCAGCAGTTTAGGGAAGCAAGGCTGATGGTCTTTGCAACTATTTATATTTAAAAGTAATAACTTATACACAGGTGTAAAACTCTTCTGTGGGAATTTGATGTTTGTGGAAGATTTCAGCTTGCTGCCTCTGAGACTGTGATCACCCGTAGGGCACAGATAACAAAAGTGCTGTCAGTGGACAACAGTCCGCTTGCAGAGGTAACCCCGAGAGCTAGGGCTCCCGGTGGCCACAGTCACGGTCTTTCTGATTAGCCTTCCTGCTTTTGCTCATTTGGGGTAGTAAAATGCCCAGCTATGGATGAAATGAAATTCATTTCATGTGTACCATTGAAGAAACAACGGAGAGGAAGAGCTCGAGGTCACCACCAGCTTGGATGCATCAGCCTCTCTCGCTCCCTGAGCCATGTAGCTACTCCAAAGATCTTGCTGCCTTTAGAAAGATGGAGTTTGTAGTTGAAGGAATCAAGCAAGTTATATTATTTCTAGTTAAAAGGAGTCATCCATGAGAGTAAGGCTTTATCTTTTGGGACCGTGCCTCAGCAACCAAATTGCTTGAGGATTTCAGTGGAAAAAAAAAAAGGAAGGAATCAGAGACTGGGGGGTAAGAAGAGGAAGTAGATGTGACCACAGTGGTCCTCAGTGACCTTGGCTGCAATCATCTGTCAGCCCTGTTGGTGTAGTTCATAGGGAAGAATCTGCGTGAATTTTTGGAAGTTCAATAATGTTGAATGTGGTCTGTTATATAACTCTGTCAGTTGCAAAGGGAAAAAAAATGTTTCTTTTTTGCCTCCAATTTTATTCCTTGATGTTGCCTTCAGTGATTTTTTTGAAATTCAGTGTTACTACTCTTCAGTTAATGACTTCTGAAAAAATAAATCTAAACTTTGATAACTTGAGTGATGATTTTTTAATAGTTGTCTAAATCTTAACTTGCAACAAGTTATGTTTAAACATTTTCTTTGGCCAACTTTTAATTTATACTCACTCTTGAAA
Organism: Chroicocephalus ridibundus; assembly: GCF_963924245.1. Taxonomy (NCBI): domain Eukaryota; kingdom Metazoa; phylum Chordata; class Aves; order Charadriiformes; family Laridae; genus Chroicocephalus; species Chroicocephalus ridibundus. The sequence goes on along the minus strand of NC_086284.1, from coordinate 214,530,842 downwards.
CAGTGCTCTTGCAACATCTTGATTAAGAAGTATTAACAACTGCCTTCAAAGTGTTGGTTTCACAAAGATAAAAGGCAAGACTCTCAGCTTACATAAGCTGTCACATCCTGTGGGCTGATAACATTTCAGATTAGTTGAGTCTCTAATATTAACATTTTCTCTAGACATTCCCAATTTTCCTAGTGAGTTCCACTGTTTTGATTTTTCACTTATACAAATAAAGAAGCCCTAAGGGGCCTAAACTGAGATGCTTTAAGCAGTCCCATTTTCTAATGGAAAGCAGACAGTCCTCTGTCTTCTGAAAACTAGACACCTTTAAGATGTTTGTTTGTTTGGACATGCACAAAACCTAAGCATGCAAAACTGTATTTTTTTAATAAGTTTTTTAAAAATCTCCCTTTTTTCTATATGTACCCGCAAGGATTTGTAAAGACTGCAGTTGTAACATCACTTCAAAAATAAAGGTAATTTGACGTTTTCCTGTGTATCTATGATGAGAGTTTGAGTAACAAATGAGAACTTACCTTTTACATTTTTCTTTATTTTTAAAGCACGAAGAAAATCATGAGGGAGAGCAGAAGGGAGAACGAGTATACGAACAAGTATCCACTTGTTTTATATATATATATATAGAGAGAGAGAGAGAGAGCAAATATCACCTCCAGTCATATTCATACAAGATAACGAGGTGACCCCACTGCCCCTTTCCTTCGAAGCTGAAAGGGAGGTTACATTTTTGCACGCTTAAAATAAATGTCTGCCTTCTGTAAAAAAAAAAAAAAAAAAAAAAAAAAAAAAGGTAAAAAAAAGGTGTTGCTCAAGGGAAGCTATCAGCACTTGAGAGAACCATAATCCCCACCATCTGCTACCACAGAGACAGAGCAACTATTCACAGCTTTTGTTGCAGTCCTCAGGCTGCAATTGTACTGCAACTGAGGGTGGTCACGGTAGACCTGAGCAATTTTATATCTTTACTGCTTATTCCCCTGCCTACCGCCGCCTCTCTTCCTCCCTGCTCTGCCCATTTTTTTACTGTAATAGGCAAAATGAGGGCAGGGAAGGGACTGTATCTTTCTGATCTTTAGGCCACCTGCTGCCACCAACAGAAACATGAAATATGCATTGTATTTTGGGCCTGTAGGAGATGTCCCCTAGGCTGAGATTCATTTCATTTAATTATAGTCATCTAAAAAGTATCCAGTCTAAGCTGTCTAGGCTCCTCCTATAGACAATAAAAAGAAGGCAGTTCCAAAGGCGATTCATCCTATCCCAGAATTGCTATTAATCCTAAAACAAGTGCTGTGTAAAACAAATTGTCCTGTCTGCTACAAAAGGAGCTCAGTCTCCAATTTAGAGCAGACACCTAGGATGGGCTTTGCCTGAGCAAATGCAGACACCTCCAATGCAGATGTCCTTATTGAGCTGACCGTTGAGATTTCTTTTTTAGCCAATGGAAAGAGCAACTTTTGATTCCTCTCTTCCTAAAGTAGATAAAAAAAAAGATTGAAATATTACAGGTATTTCTCTCCACTAATGACAATCATTAGCTTGGATGTAGACCTTTTTTTTATAGATTTGTACAGTTGGAAGAGGTGACTTGGATTTCTAATTTCCAGATGGCTAAAATTAAGTGAGATAAATCTGGGTTTTACTGACTGTCCCATACAACTAAAAATCATGCTCTGTGAGCAATGCCACTAGCTTCGAAAGATTCGTCCTTTTGGCCAGGCAGCCATTGACCAACATTATCACAGAATCACAGAATGGTGGGGGTTGGAAGGGACCTCTGGAGATCATCTAGCCCAACCCCCTGCCAGAGCAGGGTCACCCAGAGCAGGTTGCACAGGAACGCGTCCAGGTGGGTTTTGAATGTCTCCAGAGACGGAGACTCCACCACCTCTCTGGGCAGCCTGTGCCAATGCTCTGCCATCCTCAGGGTAAAGAAGTTCCTCCTCATGTTGAGATGGAACTTCCCACGTTCAGGGTTTTGCCTGTTGCCTCTTGTCCTGTCACTTCCAGTTTCTGAACGTGCACCTTTTCATGTGCTCTCCAGAGCAGCATGCAGTGAGCCAAAGACTGGAGATCACTCCGTCCTCTATCACACCAATGAAAGGACACAATTCCTTTGAAGTTTCCGAACTATTGAAAGAGAACAGAGGAGAATATAATGTTAGAGGTAGAATGTGTGTATGTATGTGACTTGTACTGTCTGGAAATGTTCACATGGCACAATGTTCAAATGTTCCCGGCACTTAATTTTCATAGGCTCGCTGGTTTACGGTAAATATATTATATGAGCTACACATTTGTAAGGATGCTTATACATGACAGTGTGCATATAAATAAGTACTAGTTCATTATAACCTTTAAAACACAAGCATCTTTACTTCATTGGCATTTAAGCATTGGATTGAGCTTTATCTCAATGAGCTCATTAGAGTTGAATGTATGGGAGGATAGTTCTTCAGCCTTATTTCATTGCAAGTTTTATAGTTAATTACTAGGACAAAATACTAAATAAGAACACAAACAGTATTACAAGTTAAAATGGAAGGTTCTGTGGCAGATATAGCTTTATAAAAAAGGATAAGTTAAATGCTAAGAACTCATTCATAATAAAAAGCAATTTCCCAAGTATTATGTGCTATTTCCATTATGGTTAAACATCATAAATTAGCAGTGCACATTCCAATTCCAACATCTTGTGTTCTTCAGTATTCTTAAAAATCAGTCGAATCAAAAGTCCGCTAGCGCTTCAATGGAAGTAATAGAAGACAATTTAATTGACAGAAATGTGTTTTAGATAATACTTCTTATCTTCAGGCAACACATTTTATTACCTAAAACTTCATTACCGTGCAGAAAAAATGGAGAAAGAGAAACATATGTTTACTTGTAGTGAACCATACATTCAAAATGATAACAGAATTGATTTCTTCATGCATTTTTTATCTTTACTGTATACATCAGGACCTATACGCAGAAATGTGAAAACCTGGAAATTTCTGGTACACGTTTGTATTTTCCAGGAAAAGAACATCAGTGTTCTCAGAAAAATGATATTTTTGCATTCACATAATATGCATTGTTTTCTCAAGATCAAATCTAAGAAGGAAACCGGCCCCCATATCATCCACAGCAGTGATTCTGTTAGATGTCACAGTTATATTTGCTGAACAAAGTCCGTTTGGAGTCCCAGCAGGAATCCCCAGTGCAACAGTAAGGAGGTAGCAATGTTGGTTTTCATGTGCAAGTACTGTGGGTGAAGTCTGCTTTAAGAATAACAGGATGGCACCAATGATTTCAAACCTGTGTAGTCAGTGGGGAGCAAAATAAAGACTCTGAACCCACTGCCAATGATTACCTGCAGATTTTTGTCATCTGCTTCAGAGGGAACAAAACGATGCCCAGTTCCTGGTGCTCCTGGACTGTCAGTTATGAAACAGCCTCTAGCACTCCACATCAGTGCAAAGGAGTATAGCTTGATAGGGACACAGGATTAGATGGCATACTGATGATTAGAAAGAATGAAAATAAACAGGTCCACAATCTAATAGCAGCCCTTTTCACATTATGATTTACAATCTAGTGGTTCTCCTGGAAAAACACACAGTATTTTCCACAAACAATCAGAAGAGGCTGAGTCTAAAATGAATAGTCCTCTTCCTAAAACTATGAGATACTTAAAATCTATTTTGGGACTATGGACTGAAGCTTGAATAAACAAGCTGGGATTCACAGATGCATTCAACAGTCTTAATCCCATTGAAACCAATAGAAAGCACATTCTTCTTACCAGACCTTTAAGAATCCACATCTAAGTTCTTACAGTCATGGCACAGGAGGACCACTGACAGTCACAAAGGTGTTAATTGACTTTGACTCAGAATTGTAATTGTATTACGTTAGTAATACAATATATTACAGGTTTTCATACACAGTAATTGAATTACAAACCATTTAATATTGGGATGGAGTGAGGGGAAGAAATAATCACGGATAATTTTACAGGTGCGCAGGAAACAGCGAAGTGACCCAGATTGCTTGGTTGGTCGGGCAGAAGCAAACAATATGAACAACCAGAACACAAACCTATGACAGAGTAAAAAGCTTCTACATAACTATTGAATCCTATAGTGGGAAGCAATAACTCCAAGTGCACAGCAGCCTGTCGTCTGTGTGGAAGCCTCAGTTGTGTTATTGTAGTTAAATGTAAGTAAAATCCATGAACTGATAGAAGGAAATACAGAATGAATACAGAGTGGTAACATTTCTTGCAGTGGGACGGTTGCCTTAAAAGTTGTAGAAGGTTTAAAGCAAAACTAATGGCATAGTGAAAAGATTGCAAAATAATGAGAAATCGAATTCCTACATTGACACTCTATTTCACTCCTGTACTGCTTTTGAGCTAGCTGATTCCAGAAGCAGTCAGAAGACTGCCATGCTCCCGAGACATGATTATATGCATTATTAAACACGTTGGCAATTTGGGTTGAACTCAGGTTGCTTACAAGCACTGTCTGTTTCTGTGTGATTGCTGGACAATCCACCTGGCTGACATCGACCACGGGCCGCTGCAAACACAACACCGTGAGAGGCGCATGAAAGCAGGGAGCACACTCAACATTTTCCCTTTGAGTTTGCCTCCAGGTTCAGTTTCTATGCGGCTCAAATGCACTCTTATTAATAAACACCAGGAACTATTTATCCATTTGATCTAAAGCTCCGTCTCAAGGACCTCTCAAAACACAGTATGTCTAAAGGAAATGGGCTTAATGGCCCTCCAAGTGCCTGCTTCCATCGGTGCAGGCGACTAATGGAGGTTGGATGCTGAACCTGCAGACAGAATAGTTAGGAGAAATGAATCCTGCAGAGGGTGACCAGTGCAATTTGATTTTGCTTCAGGCCAGTTTTCTGTTCTTTCCTATATTTTTAATTTGTATTATTAATTCCTTGTCACTTTTTCTTAAATTAAGAGGAGTTTAAAGTGAAAATAAAAAGTTGTCAACACGGATTTTTGTTTAAGATCCGAACTGTGTTTCATATAGGGTTTTTTTCTTTCCCCTAACACGTTTATGCAAATGTCTGGCAACAGTCTTCTTGTCGCTAATACATGTTAGTAGTCCACTCTTACCCTCCATGTCCTGATTTCATCCTCTTTCAAGAGATGTACTATTTGTAGAGTATCATTACTGGGATGAAAGAATAACACGGGTTGATGGGTAAACAAATAAGTAACAATAAAATGCTAGCCTTGCAAAGCACTGTACAAACATCAATTAATTCTCTTTGCAGCAGCCTTATGCAGCTGTTAAATTCCCATTCTGCAGATGGCAGTGCTCAGGCAGAAAGTGGCAAAGTAATTTTCACTGTGCTGGGACATTGATTCAGCCAGAGTTTTGAGGCTTGACTCTTTCCTTAGAGCGCTTTCCCAAAAGCCCTAGAAGGCTTTGCAAGCTCTAGAATGAGTTTTTGTTACAACAGGAACTAGATGCACGACTTCTTTTTTCTCTCCTGTAAGGAAAACTCAGATTGAGACAGAGTAAAAATACCACAGTTTATAAATAAATCTTTCCCGGTCCCTTCTGTCCCTGCAAAAGAGGTGCTTTGTTTCAGGGTCTCTGGCAGCTGGGCTGCAGCAGAACCCAGCTTGTCCCTTCCGGGTCCCCAAAAAGTCTTTTCTTCCGTATCTTCACCTTCTCTACTAAGGTCTCCTTGATGGTGTGCACCTTCTTTCTCCCAGTAGCCCACACTCAAACAGCCCCTGTGTCTTCCCCCTGACTTAACAAGGTTTTCTCCTCATCCCCTGAACCCTTCTTTTCCTTGAAAAGCCCAGCTTTCCCCCTCAAGGCTCCTGTCTGCAGCCCAAACAAAGACAAGAGGCAGCTTTGCTCTTGGCTGCTTCACCGCAGCCTTCTAAAAGAGCGTAACGTCCGATGCACGATGGGCTGCAAGCAGACGTATAACCAGACACCATCCATCACCCATGGCCACAGAGCAACTCTCCTAATTCTACTAGTCCAGTCCACCTTGGGTGACCAAGATAAGGGAATTTGTTCCTCAAAGACCCTGTAAGATTTTCTTTGGTATAAGCTGTGAACGTTTTACTGTTGCTCGTAAAAGTAGCCTTACATAGACTTTTACACCGGATTGGGTTTCTCTGTGTGCAGCTTTTAACTGATGGAATCATTCATGGTGACTTTTTTAATTTATTGAATTAGAAAAAATTATCCCTTTCTTTCCAGAAATGAATACTTGGTCTTCCCAAAGCACAGTTGCCTTTTAATTGGGCTAATGTATCTGGTGGTGTTAAAAGTTGCCGCGTGGCTGCTTCCCTGTCTTGCTCTTCTGTATTTTTCCTATTAAAACATGAACTGGATTTCCTTCTCAGTGGAATTACAGCCTCCTGAGGACAGAGGGAGAGGCAGCATGGGTCCAGGATGTAATAGCGGCTGGGCATTAAAGGCACAAGCAAGGCTGGAGCTCACAAAACATGACCTGCAAACTGAGCATCACCCTGGAAACCCAGACTTGATCTCCGTGTGTTAAAATGCTTAAAGAAGAGAATTTATTTTTAGCATACCAGCATCATATGTAAACGATTATTTATTTTTATAGAAGAAAGCGTTTGAAAGCTTTTTTATTTAAGTCTAGGAATGAAGCTTCTTTGCTTATACCTTTTTGTCACCACACTGTCAAAATGAGTCAGTCAAATACCTGATTTTCTTCCAGATCACTGTTCAAGCTCTCTGTGTCAGGCTTCAGCCTGATACCGTGCCATCCTGTGCAGCGAGCGCTCTGCGTCCAGGCTGAGGGAGCTGGGAAGCAGCTCAGCACGGAGCAGGATTGGAGCCCCGTCTTTCTGAAACAATTTCCTTCCCATTTTGCACCTGATAACGTGACCAACTCCAACTGTCGTTCAGCTACCAGTAAAACGAAAAGTGAAGAAACACTTTAGACAGAAGACATTTCAAATTGAAGCTGAGATTCTGGGTAGGGAAAAGCTTTGGTCTCTTTCTACTATTTGCATATGCTTATTCATATACCTAGTACATGTATATATTCTCAAAACATTTGATTTTAAGAGGAAACCACTTATATGATTATTTTTTTAAGAGGGTTGAGAGGTTTTCTATAATTATGCTATGCTCATCTTACACATCTGTTCATTACATATCTGTCTGTGTCTCTATAGCTAATCATTTAGAAATCCATCACATTAAATATATAAACAAGTTGGTTCCATCACATTGGCAGACAATCAGAGATGCTGGAAATGCATATTTAGTCATTTCCCAAATTAAATATTTCTGTTAAAAGCCATTTTATTTCATCATTCTCTTTTTCTGTATTTTGATACTAGAACTCCCCATTTATACAGGCACAAAGATTTTGACATAAATATCTGAAAATGGCCAATTACACTGCTAAGTTCATCTAACATTAAGTATCAAATGGAGGTATCCAGATGCCAGGAATTTAGTCATTAGATATTCCTCTTTTTTTTCAAATCGGGGAGGTGTTCTTTATTAGAGTTATTCCGATTTCATGGGGCCCAGATCAGACTTTGGAAGCGCCTTTCTCTACATGAACCTTACAGGGAGCCCAAAACTGCTGAACTCCTAAATTAGGTCCCTCAATTGTAGTCCTTAAATTAAATGGAATAAATCAGACAGATTTTTTTATTACGGTAGAGTCCTGCAGAACAAATGGTTCGAGTTTTTGGTGGTGTTTGCTTTTCTTGCAAAGCCCATACGCTATCCACCATGACAAGCTGGGTTCTGCAACTTTCGCCCTAATGAAAAATAGTAGTTAACAAAATATGCACAATATATGCACACTAGTAGTTAACAAAAAATGCACAAATGAGGATTGGGCCCGATGTACAAAGGCATAAGTTTGCAGGGGAACGAATGTATTTGTGCGCAGCTTACTCTCCACGTGCTTGTTGTGTGCGAGATCTCAGGGACAGTACCTGATGTCTTCCCTTCAGACTTGTCGTAAATAAATGAACTGGGGAGAAAATAGTGAAATGATTTGTGCAATTGTTGAATTACTGCAACTGATGAAAATTACATAGCCATAGAATTCTGGCAAATATCTTCAGCTCACAGCCGGCAAGGTCACAAAGCCTGAACCGAGCTGCAAAATTACAGGTATTTACCTCTCATTGAGTTAATATGGCCTAAATTCTTAAAGGAAAACAGCCTGCCTTTGGAGTCAAAATGCCACAACAGCTCAGAACAGGAAGGCAAGCTCTTAAAGTCGGTTTGAAGTGATTTAAGACAACATTATGCCTATTAGAAAAATACCACTCAGAAGGTGGTACGTCTAAGCGAAGTGCAGGGATTGACGATGACTTAAAAGCTGCTGGGTTTTGTTACACTGAGCAAACAGGAGCACGTTGCAGCTGATGGGCGGCAACTCAGAGGGCAATAACTTTTCAGGCTATTCCTGTTTGATCTGCAGGAGCATGCCTACACTCTCAGCAACCGGGATGCTAAAATTGTGGTCAAAAGCGTGCGTTGTTAGATGCTGATCGCATTCTCTGTCCCACCACAGCCACAGATTTAAGTACAACGAACACATAGGAGGATGTCTTATTTAAAATAGGGGGTAATGCAGAAACGAGGCAGCACAGCCTGAATTATCGGAATTGCTACTTCACCCAAGGCCCTGTGATCTTAAACGGATCATGTCCTCTACATCTATTAATTACATTGCAAATTCGCCTGATTGTGTGACTGTCTAACATATTCAGTGTCGTGGCTCTAAATTCTGTTAATTACAATTCTGCCAGATGGGTGACAGAAAAGGGAACAAACTCCAAATTTTTGTGAAAAGTTAAAAGAAAAGAAATGCCATTCTGTTTTTCATGTAGCAACCGTTAAACCAGATCCTGGTCTATGTAAACTGACCAGCTCTATTGCTGGTGTTTGACAGATTCATAGCAGCTGAAGGTATGACCCAGTGTTAAACGAACAGATGATTCATGCAGTTTTTATATTAAACACAAAAATGATGTTCTCTAACATAGTTTAATAGGTACTTATTGAGTGCCAAGTTTCCATTGGTGCCTTATAAGTATACTGACTAATAATAATTAACAGATCTTCTTGGAAAGCAGTAATTTTCATATATTCCCTCTGCAAGATTTTTAACTGTTAATGCAAGTTAAATTAACTGTTGCTGTAGATGGATCTATAATCCTTAGATTTTGCCTCTTTTTACCCCCAGCATAGCAAAGAAATGATCATAAGAGACTCTAGTTCCCATCAGAGGGGTAGCAAGGGCCCTCAGGGAATTTCCCAGGGCTGACTGCAGCAGGCACTTTCTCAGGTGAAGCAGCCCACGGTTGTTGCTAAGCAAGTTGAAAAATGTGTTGACATTTTAGTCCGCAGCATTTTTTTGCTGGGATTTTTTTTTTTTGTTCGCTTCTTTTGTGTTCCGCAATCCTGGAAATCAATGTGATTTCCCTCTGAAGGTGACACACCATTGCAGAGTACATAAGGACCTAGAAGCACGGAGGGGGATTTTTGCAGTGTTGAGGTCCTCAGGATGGGACTCATTGAGTCTGAGCAGCCTGGCAAAGCGATGCCTTATAAACTGGGGAAGGAAAACTTCAGACTGGTATTTGCACTGCGCTGAACATGGGGAAAAAACCCTCTGGACCACAGCAGGATCCTCATATAAACAGGTTACGGAGCTGGACACCACCCTGGCTAGTCCTGCAGCGTCTGAGAGCACCGTCCTCCTCCCCGGTCTCCCCTTTCTCATCTAGAGTCATTCCTGCCAATGTGAGCACGAAAGAAAAGTTTGTGTTCTTTTATATGAGAAAAGGCAGTAAAAATGCAGCCCAGGGTCTGAATAACACTGACTCCCACCGAGAGAACCCAGCCAAGCTCTGCTGATACTGATGTTTCACTTTCCCCAAATTAATGAACTAATTCACTACTTTGGAAGGAAAAAAAGGAGCCCAAAACATTGGTGGTCTTTTTTTATTTTTATTCTCTTTTTTTATGCCTGCTAGTGGGAAGTCCTGACAGGCCAGGCTTTCCCTGAAACAATGCAAATGAATGCCATCCAGCTATTGCTGCCTTTATCCTTTGTGGGCTGCAAATGCAGCAGAGCCGTGCATATTTAGTGTCTGCGAGGTGCCTTAGATAATGATCTTTCTCTGATGCAGTATTATTGCTGTTTCTGGCAGACTCTAGAAGTGCAGGCTAATTGCACAATGTCAGACAGTAGGTGTGTTATTGGTTAAAACTATAAGAGGCCCATCAGCAGAGCTTTTTACAATATAATAGGCACTGATTAGCCAGTCATGTAATATGGCAGGAAAAGTTTCACCACTCGCTATTTGCTTTAAGTTCAGGAGGTCTGAATCTAAACTAGGAATAAAATGGAGGCTTGTATTTCTTACTGTGGGAATGAGGGATTATGAAATTGCACTGCCTGAAGAATCTGGCCCCTTCACTTTACTGATCTCTGTGCCATGTTTTGCCCGTTTTAACACCCGTTCCTTGGAAAAATGCAGAATTTCAATGCAGAAAAATTTCAAATCAGAATCACCGGCAATTTAATCTATCAAATAAGATTAGGGCTTGATCCTGCAAGATGCAACAAATTCAATTGCGTAGAACGTGGAAGGATGTGGTCCCTGGTTTTTAAAAGCCCTGTAGCAAAACTGTATCAAAGCAGATTGTAGTCGTAGCATTTAAAGGATAAGAAGAATTCTTGGATCCCACCTTACCCACTTGAATTGAATCTAGAGATTCCTCCCTCCAGAAACCAAGAGACTGATACTTCAAAAATCCCAAGAAGGCATTTCTCTATTAACACCGAACACGAGGGAGGTGCTTAGATACTAGATGGCAGTATAAAACCTTAATAAAATTCACTTTAATAATGACATCCCAAATAATCACACAGTATATTATTGATATACTCACTGGGTCAGCAGAGAAATTAATTTCATTTCACTGCCATCCTGCATATTGCAGTATTGCAATTCCTTTTAGAACAGAGATACAAACTTTCTGGTAAATATTCAGACACTAATGAAATATTCAGATCGACTCCACCTTCTCCCTAAATTTAAGAATAAATACGTTAAAAAAATAGATAAAGAAAAATAGAATTTTATTTTATAGCAAAACTTTGTTACTGGTAAAATTAAACTCCTTAAATATAAAACACTTGAACTATTACCTTCTCAAAAGTCCTCTCTCCTGCAAACTTTAAGAAATTATTTCTGTTTTCACCTATTTCTCCCTGCATTGCTACCATGAATGAAAGCAGTAGAGAGAAGAATTTGGCCCACTAAATCTCATACTGAAATAAGATTTTTTGATAATTAGTAGTCTTATATACTGTTTCTCATTTGGACCAATCCATTTTTATTTCATCAGTTTGGGAAATGCACGACAAGTCCAAGACTGGTTTGTAGAAACCTAAAACTGAGAAATGTATTGAATTCATCAGAAGTTGGTTAAGTTAGATATTAGAACAGAGTATCCTCTTAAAGAGATTTATAATCTGCTTTTTATTTTTCATTGTGGAAGATGTTGACATTCTCCATTTATGTTCGCAAGTCTTTTTCATGGCAATATCCACAGTTCATAGAATTAATTCTGAAGGCATTGTTACGGTTATCTAATCCAACCTCCTACGTAACACAGGTCAGGGCACTTCATTAAGTGTTTCTTGCACCTCGAAAGATACTTTTATAGCAGCTATCACAGCAATGGTAAACTGCCAACACCTTTCTATCAATTTATGCTCTGTTACCGTGAACTTTCATTGCCCCAGACCAAAGTGCTACACACCGCCACTTACTTTCAACAGTTTGTGGTCGCACTTTCACTCTCCCAGGCTGCTGGTTCTTTAGATTTATCAACTAAATCCCTGTAAAAGGGCAGAAAGAGAACCTGCATGATGCTAAGTTCAGATGAATATAGAGTAAGCAGTAGTAAGACAGGGTATATTAAGTAAGAAACAGAAGAAGCAAGCAGCAGTTGAAGGGCTCTTGAGCATTTTCCTAGGAAAGGTCCTCTAACCTTTGTGCATTGCACATTGTGCATTTCAATTGGATGTCAAAGCCATCTGGATCCATAGCTCAGCTGAACATAAAACAGAGCCTACTTCAAAATTACATGAAAATAAGTACTACTTATTAACATTGTGGGGATTTCCACCCCCACTCCCCCCCAATGAAACAAAACTCTTCAAATTGTCTATATTCCACAAGCATCAACAATTGCATTCCTGATTCTCTACCTCTTTTTTTGTCACAAAACTTTGCATGAGCATGAGCAAACTCATATCTGCTGTGAAGGTTTGCTGATAAGAAAAGGTCACACAGTCTTTTGCAGACAGACCTGCTGTTGCTCCATGGCACATGGGCAGATAAGAATCATAGAATCACAGAATCTTCATGGTTGGAAAGGACCTTTGAGATCATCGAGTCCAACAATACACACACCAAAAAAAAAAAAAAAAAGCCACAAACAAACAACCTACAATCTCTGCCACTAAAGCATGCCCTGAAGTGCCAAATCTAGACATTTCTTAAACACCTCTAGGGATGGTGACTCAACCACCTCCCTGGGCAGGCTGTTCCAGTGCCTGACCACTCTGTCAGTAAAGAAATTCCTCCTAATATCTAATCTAAACCTCCCCTGCTGCAACTTCAGACCATTTCCTCTGGTCCTGTCATTATTCACTTGGGAGAAGAGGCCAACACCCACCTCTCTCCAACCTCCTTTCAGGTAGTTGTAGAGGGCCATGAGGTCTCCCCTCAGCCTCCTCTTCTCCAAGCTAAACATGCCCAGCTCCCTCAGCCTCTCCTCATATGCCCTGGTCTCCAGACCCCTCACCAGCCTGGTAGCTCTCCTCTGGACACGCTCCAGCGCTTCAATGTCCCTCTTGTACAGAAAGGTCTCCTCTAAAAGCTGCTTAGCTCTGTTAGCACACCAGGTCTGTAACATCAATGGAGCATGTCAAATCAACGTGGCAGCACCTTCAGACTAAGACTTGCAAATGTGTGGTCACCCACAGCACATGTGGAGCAAGCACAGGTCTGTCTGCAAAGACCTGTACAAACATCTGTACAAACCTGCATGCAATTCAGCATAGGAAACCAGGCCCATATAGACTTCACACAGCCATCATGCCTCTGCTTCTGCTGTAGATGGCCTACCAAAAGCACCACAGAGGTGTGGGAGGGACCGAGGGGAACAAGAACCCCAAATGAACTCCAAAATAGCTTTCTGCAGCTTTGACTGTGATCTCTACTGACCATATTAGACTTGATCATTTTGCTGTGCTTTTATACTTCGTCATGTTTCCCAAATCCACCAGTTGTCTTTCATCTCTATATCTAGGAAACAAACCTTGTAGAAGGGTGGACGGTTTTTCCATTACACTGCCTACAGCTCATCACATAGTGGGTCCCTTATCACAACATCCAGATGTTATTGCCACACAAGTAATAAATGACAAAATTTATTTCATATCCAAAGTTGTTGTGCTGGCTGACTCTGAATTCTGTCTGTCTTCCCAGATAGGTGGCCAGTGTAATATCTGAGCATCTCAAAAGCATCCATCTATATCCATCTATATCCATCTGCATGAGGAAGAAATGTATTCTATTTTCCTACAAATGAGAAAGGGTCTCAAAAATTAGTAAGTGAACTTCCAAGTTTTTAGATCTGAAAATATCTCCTAAGTCCAAATAAAGCATTTCCGTTATTCTCAAACTCAGTAATTCTCAATAACACCATAGTGGGACCGTTGTACTGAAGGAAAGTAGATGATTTCAGAATATTTAGGATAGTCCCCAGGTAACATTCTCCATCGTATTAAACATTAGTGGTCAGGTGCAAAACCCCTTGAACCAAACTGAAATTGTCTATTTGTGTCCATAAATTTGGACTCCACCACAAGAAGTGCTGAATGTCAGTTTGAAATGTTTTACAGATACCAACCCAGTATTGGTATCATCTTAATTTCCCTCTGTCTGTACCTAAATTCAGAATCATCCAACTGATCTGCACCATGGAAATGCCCATAGTTTCACCAGTGTGCATACCTCCATTAAGTTTATTCTTTTTTACATCCATTGTGAGGAGGTGAAAAGAAATCATTGCGTTTACTTTTTTCAGTTACATGCCATTAAACTTGCCACGTCAATGCATTCTCTTTTAATTTGTTCAGGAAAACGTAATTAACATAAAGCCCAAATGTTAAATGCACAACCAGGGCATATTTTTAATTGCTTTTAGTCACTTTTAGAAGAATAAAGGAACCAGGCATTTTCCTCTAGTTCCTTTTCTAATCAGATTTCTGATTCCCAACACAAATTACAGTCTAGTTGTATGCAATTTTGGCTTTCGTTCCTGAGTCAGCTGGGCCTGACTGTTGTCTGTGTGAGGTTGAGCAGGACAGGCTTCGTGCTGTAGCTGGTGTTCAACCTCCAGCGAGGAACAGAAAAGTACCAAACACATCGTTTTCCAACACTTCCTCCCGACAGGTAGTTTTTGGCTACAATGGCAGGAATAAGTGATATCTTAAGCCTCTGAACAGCAGTTGTCTATTTGCAGAACGGGCGACAAAACCTGTGCTTCCAACACCAGTGCCATAGTGAGAGCTCTGACTATGCGACTTTCTGTAAGTGCAAATTTAATCTAATGCTCAAGGCACAACAAAATCCCAGGGCTAGGAATGGAAGAGAGGCAAAGTCAAATGAGATAGGGCAGGATTTTAACAATAAAGCTAATTAACCAACAGAATGACTTCATATGAAAAGTGCTGGGTTTCCCTCCCTTTGAAGACTTTAAAATCAAACATCACTATCTTTCTGAAAGATCGTCTCTAGCTCAGCCAGAAGTCATTGATTAGGCTTAAGACAGGAATTACTGTGTATAATTTTGCGTTATGCAGTAGGTTGGAGGAGCCAATGGGTTTTTTCAGGCCACGAAATGTAATTTCACTATGGTGGTGCCAAAAGCTTGATGTGATACATTAAACCCAGATGTCTCAGAGCAACGGATGTGATATGGGAGTGAAATCTAATCTCAGCAAAAAATGATTTAGCATTGCTCTGGCATTTAAAGACGAGATACCTAAGCCGTGGGATCTAGCGATTGGCTCTGCTCCTAACTACCTCTGCCGGTGAGGAAACCTTGAGCCTTGAACCTAACCACTCTCTCACCCACGGCTGACTGGGACGATGCCCCTTCTGTATATCCAGCATGGTTTCTGCGATGCTTGTCTGTTAAATTGTGTTTTCCAGTGCAATTAGGGACTACAAAGAGAGCCTCATACAGCATTCAGTCACAAGCTGCTAATAGCTGCTGATTCTTCCTTCTGCAGAAACATACATTAAAGAGGAGAAGATATTATCAGGCTCGTGCTGAGATTTAGAAGTCCTCTGTGTGGGTGCGGGAAGAGAGAAACGGGAGGAAGAATAAGAGGGGCAATAACGAACTGACACAATCGCTTCAAAATTAGGGCTATTGAAAGGAAAAAGTTTCCTGGATCAGTCTTGGGAAAGCAAACTGTCCATCGGAACCTTTGTCCCTTTTTTTGCCACTGAAAAAAATTCTCCTGATGGGAGATACCTCATGATATTATTTGTTTGAATTTAGACATTGTCCCTAGCTTATGGGAAATCTACATTTGTTGCAGATTGCCTGCTTTATGCTTTTTTAATAAAGAAGAGTTTTTTTCAAAAGGCTGGACTCCCCCTGATGTCCATGGGACATTTAACATTTGACTATAATGCAAGCAAAATTGGACGAATGCTGAGAAGAACGTCTCTCCCATATGCCATAATGAAACCCCCTCCTTGTGTTTATGTGCTTTTTAAAGCATATTAAGTGATTATGATGGGGCAGACACTTTTAATGTATAAATCTCTAGAAAATGACAGAACATTTCAGAAGCCTCCTGAGTGGGTAGGAATCCTGAACCAACTGTTATTTCATATTTAATCCCATTCTCTTTCTCCCCAGAACTAGGCAATCCTGATTAGGTTTTACTTTTTAATAAAATAACAAATGCAAATAACAAATGCACGTACAGTAGTGTGCTCCATATAAAATTTACATTAGAGCTTTTCTGAGAAAAGCTTTAATGCTGTGTTTGAAGTTATTTTATTTTTACAGAGTGCTGCTTGTTAAAAGTTGTAAATCCGTCTCTGTGTTGCCGAGGATGTGTCTAGCTCTCAGTTAAATGGAAATATATAATCCTCCTCATCCATTTGCTTCGCTTCAGCTCGTGGCGCTGTCTCTGGGCTCACTCCTGGAAGGTGCTGGGTACTCCCCAGATACCTGTCAAGAAGACTGAACCACAACTAGACCTTCCTCCTTATCAAGGCAGTATTTCGAGAGAACGAAAGCCAGCTCTTGTCTCCTCCTTTCCACTTTGTGCATTCCTGCAAAAAAGGAATAAAGAAATGTTGCAGACTTACGTTTCCAGTCGCCCCACCTCCATCCACTCACCGAGCAGCAGAGCCGAAGCCGTGGGAGAAGCTGCGTGCTGTGTGCATGGCACCTTCCCCCCCGGTGAGGAGAAGACCACGAGGCAGACTGGGACTTTGAGGATCTCAATCTCTTTCACAGCTTCTTCTCTCCCAGTCACTGGGCCAGTGGGTGTGCCTAAAGTCTGGTATTTCAAAGACATTTTAGCAGCTAGCTATCGCTGCGGGACTTTGGTGCCTAGCGACTTCAAAACCCCAAAACTGTGCCTGAAAATTAGTAGCAACTGGAACCTTGTTGTGAAATTCGACTGCAAAAATAGAGAAATAACTAAAACAGAGCAAAATCACGAGGGCAAGGTGACTCATTTTTCATTTGTCAAGCCACCAGAGATGCTGGAGGCCTCCTGCAGTCACTTATTTCAGCCTCATAGAGGTTTTGCCCGTCCTGAAGATGGCCAGGCTGGTGCTGAGCTTTGGGAAGGAGGGCACACTACACCATTATCCGCAGCTGGAGCCACAACCCTTACCTTAAAGGAATTTCCTCTGTGCTTCTGAAAGGATCAGCTTCTCTCCCAGTTGTATTTTGTCTGAAGTATAGACAGAGTAAGGTGGCTTTTATCCTGAGACTTTTAGGTTAATGTGACAGATGCCAGAAGTCTGATTAGGCTCTTATGTGAATTCCAAATAAAAACAAAACTCCTTTAAAACATGCCCTTCTTGCTCAATGGAACCAAGCAACTTTGTTTTCCTCCTTCAGGTCTTTTTTTAAATGTAAATTAATTCAAGGTTATCACTTCCCTTCAGCATCCCCCACTTCACTGGAATTACTCTTAATTTACTTTGATGAAACGTACAATATTAGTCTTAATTAGAAGCCTTGGGGACAGACCTGTGTTGGCTCCTGACACGGACACCTTGCACTTTTTTTGGAGCCTCTCTTCTTTGTAATTCGGGATGCAGGAATTTGTCTTGCAGCAAATGATAGCCCTGGTATTTTCCAGCTTTATTGATCAGTCAAGTAGTCAATGACTTTGCAGAAATTTCCTGATAGACTCTGACTTACACTTAAGTAGCTCCTTAAATCAGCATTTGTTGTCAGAGGGAGGAAAAGCAATCTGAGTTAATTGGTTCATATGACCAACTTATCTTACACATACATTGCGTTTCAAGAAGTAAAAATTAACAATTAACTAAACGTTCAGCAGACAGACATAGCCATTGAGGGACATAACGGATTAAACTGTCCCTAGAAGCTTCTTTTTTCTCTCTCTTTGGGTGTATTGCATGCGAAGAGGCAGGGTGGGTCTGCTTGACGGGCTGCCTTTGCTCTTGTTCAGCAGAGGCATGTGACTTCCGACTTGGCAACGGCTACAAAGCTGCTGGTTTCTTTCCAGAAACCCAAGTAGAAAACTGTTTTGCATTCAGTTTGACGGAGTGAAACATCACAGTTTTCCATGATATGCGAAGAACACGAAACCTAACATGGCGGGGGGGGAGGTGTTTGCTTTTTTTATATATATATCTGTAAATATATGTACATATACATAGTCATGTATATACATGTATCAATTTCAATGATACGTATCAATCAATGATACAATCAACAGTACAATCAATACAATCAACAATACAATCAATGATACAATCAATGAAAAGTATCGATGATATGTATCAGAAGATGTAGAAAAAGGCAAAGTTTGTATGTGAGTGGCACAAATGCTA
The DNA here is from genome assembly GCF_963924245.1 of Chroicocephalus ridibundus. Taxonomy (NCBI): domain Eukaryota; kingdom Metazoa; phylum Chordata; class Aves; order Charadriiformes; family Laridae; genus Chroicocephalus; species Chroicocephalus ridibundus. The sequence goes on along the minus strand of NC_086284.1, from coordinate 214,512,637 downwards.
CTTGAACAACTGAATGATGCTCTATTTTTTGAGGAAATTAAAAACCTACAATTGTTCATCCCACCGTTGCTCCTCAGCAAGCTACAAAATACAATAGGCTGCTCTCCCCCACTCCAGTAACCTAAAGAATGTTTAATTTGATCCTTCTACACCTCTCCCTCTGTAGCAAACACTCACACAGCTACAAATATCAAACTCCAGATGTTTGAGATCTTGGCAGCCGTGCCCCGCTCCTGAACCTTGCCATCAGCTGCAGCAAATGGCTGTTACCGAGAGCAGTTGTTGACCTAAATATTTTCTGACAGCAGCTTCACCCTGCCCCGATGATTGGCATTTCCCAGAAAGCTGATGTGGCTGATGGACTGTATCGGTTTCGGTACTTCATGTTTCAGATTCAGTAGCTGGTAAAATGAGTTCAGTCCTCACTGTGCATAATTCGGCAAATGCTGCATCAGCTTTAGCACGCTCTGCATTTAATTTATTAGGAGAAAAGATGCATTTCGTACGCACAGATTCATTGCTATTTTACTAGGTGATGTGTTTCAATCAGCAGGTGATATATGTCATTTGCTATATTACACAGTTTCAGATGTTGATATATGGTTCGAAGAGAGACATACTCAATTTAGCAATATTTTCTAAAGCATTTTGACACGCTTTTCATTCATTCCTTATGTAGGTTTGTCAGGTGGTTTGTGCTTTTTTTGTTTGGGTTGGGCATTTTTTTATCTTAAACATGTGATTTATGGATGTTTCCCCTCATTCAGACATTAAAATTTTATCCCAACCTCACTCTCTTTTGCTTATTTATATATCAGAAATGCTTATGCATGTAAACTATTACCACATGTTAACCTCTACGTTCAAAGCAAAATTAGAAAATTCATAGAGACATGGACTAAGCATTACAAAATGCTTATAACAGTGGGACTCTGATTGTAGGTGGGATCTTAGGATATTGATCAAATACCACTGGACTCATAACCTGCTTCACATGCTCACTACTTTTCTTGTTGTGACTTACGACTTTCTGATTTTCTTTATGTGAATATCAGTAGAAAAACATTTGTGCTAAGTTTTGTGGACTCAAGTAACTCCACACGTGCTTACAAAGAGCTCACGGTCCTGAGATGCACATTTAGGAAATGTCTTCTTTTCCATTTGTGCTGGAGCGAGATTTTCTGAATTTCCAAGCTGACAACAGTTCTACCACTGACAAACAAATGCTGTTGGACAAAAGCATATTTTTTCTCCCTGTAAAAAATGGGCTATGTTCCTCAAAATGTATCGGTATGCAGTTGGTAGTAGGCAATAGATAAATGCTTTCTCTGAAGAAAGATGAAACATCAGATTAAGCTGCAGCTTCACATAACATGTTGCAGTTAGAGGTTCAAATGAGATTCAGCCAGCTTCAGTTCTGCCCTTTGTCATTCTGGAGTGGATGGTCTGAGATAGAGACATTTGACTTGAATCATGAGGTTTATCAACCTAACCACGCTCCAGCACTCCAGCTTTACAAAACACTTCACCTACAATATTTAGTCCTTAAAAGAACTTCCTTAAAAACTGAGAATACCAGTATTCCACACAATCATTACAGACCGCGTGACATTCTCAAGTGAAGCAGAGATTTAGTCCAGAAATAAGAACAAAGTTTTGTCTCACCTTTGTGCACTTCAATTCTGCACTCCAATCCTTCAAATAAGTGCTGCAATTCAGAATATTCTCCAATGTTTTTGCTGTGAATGATTCTGCTGGTGCATTCAGGGCACTTAAACTACGTTTCTCCTCTGAACTGCTCTCTGGAGAAGGCTTTCTCACCCCAGTAAGTATAAAGAGAGCCAAAGTATACAAACCTCCTAACTCAGGTACCTACACTGTAAATACCCTCTGAGGGACTCTTGCTACAGAATGTAGCATTAAGACGTGCAGCAATACCGAGAAGAATTACTAAAGTGTTGTCACAGGCAGGCAGCGACGTATCATTTTTCTGTCACTGAGCACCTTTACAGCATTAAAAATATTCTAAGTGCTCAAACTATGTGCAAAGTAAATCCATTTTAAACCAAGCCAGGTAAAATATAAACAGTAAAATGTTTCACTTCTTTTTTCCTTTTCTTATTTTCCCCACACCAGAAAACAGTCATTTGTTAGGCTGTAAGATGTTGGAACAATAAGAGCAATTTTATAAAATGTTTTAACAACTTGAAAAATGTTCTGCTTGGAGGATGAGGAGTATATGTATATATATACGATTTTTTTTTTCTTTTTTCTTTTCCACACTGCTTTTCTGACTCACAGAATGCTTTAGTTCATTGAATTTATTAAAAGAAAATTGTGTGTCAGTGTTTCTGATCCAGTGATTGGCTGAACTTACCTCTTGAGAACTGTGGGAGAGAAGAAATTCTTATGCTTTGTTTTTGCAATGCCATCTCTGGAGGTAGATCCAGAATATTGATATCAAGGGACCCACCTAAAGCTTATTGAAATCAATAGGAAGACTGACCGTGGTGATAATGATACGTGCTACTAGCCGCAATTTTGGAAAATTCTTAAGCAACAGCTTTATACTCCAATGGGATTTGAGTAAATGCTTAAGCGCTTTGCTGCACTGAGATTACATCCTGGAACTGGGGCTTATATACCTGCGTTTATCGAACGTGGGGTGCGTACATACATGCAGGTGTTCGTACATGTGCCCAAATGAGCAATACATGCAGAGCTGCTATGCCTTTATTACCCAGAGCAGATATCCAAAAATCCGTCACTCCGATAAAATAATACAGAACTGCAAAAACTCACTGGTTTCTCCAGCTGCATCCTCCTCTCTTTCTCAGGGAGACAGTTATGTTGTTACATTTGCCAGGCTGTCACCGGCTGTTTCTCTAGTGCGGGGAGATCCTGACACCAGCCATCAATACATCCCCTCTGAGTGATGTTGTGCTGAGCACTCACATACAACTTTCCAAGCTATATAGTTCTGTGTTCTGCATAAGACCCTTTAGATGATAGTAGGGTCTGTAGCTGATTTACATCATGAGTTGAACTGAATTACAAGAATCAATTTATTTTTATGCCTAACTTGCTAATTTTAAAGCTTGCTTGTGTTTGCTTCAGACTCTGAAGTTTCATGAACTTATGAACTGAGCTGCTCTATTGTCATCCAAAAGGGATATCCACAAGAATTAATTTGCGTTCAAAAGTTTTTGCCGTGCCATAGCAGCATGTGAGCTGTGAAGTAAGGACTTTAAAAATAAGGGAGAAATCACGTTGGTGTTTTGGCAATGGAAGAGTTCTGGTAAACATCAAATAATAAAAGGCTGCCAGTGCCTATGGGTCTGAGAGGCCAACACGTGTCACTCTCAAGCAAAACTAGAATAAAAAGCTTCAGAAACTGGGTCCAAAGGTTGCTTTGGAAGATCTTTTTCATGTGAGTTTGTTATGTTGTTTTGGAACTGCAAAGCCCTCAACAGTGATAATAGGGATAAAAATGTTATGTTACTCTGGAGAGTGTTTTGAGGTAGCGTTACTTCTGAGTTTATTTTGTGCTGCAGTTATGTAGTGTATTCGTAGTGGTTTGGGTTTTTTGCTTCTTTGTGGCTGCTCTGTGCTAAATTACTGCAGTACAAAAGTTTCCTATCTCACTTCTCTCCTCTTCCTCTCCATCTTTGAGAAATACTACTTCAATAACTAGGTGAAGATAACTTGCTGAAGAGTTCTCTGTCTATTTCTCAATCTTTTTGTGCTAAACAGCTTTTGTTTTATGGTTCGAAACAAACAAATCCTTACTTGCTGGAACATAATTGTTTCCAGTGCTGTGGCACCACATTAATCCTGAATTATTTTTCTGAAATATTAGCTGTGCAAGAAACTCCACTTAAAGAAAACAGCATTTGCCTGAAAATTATGTGAAACTAAGAGGACAGAAGTTTCTTTTAGAGATGGATAGGAATGATAGACAGACCCAAATAGTTATCTACGCATGTCCAGATGGTACACTTTAGTGATCTGGGCTAAGAAATGTATGAGAAAAACTTGTGATTTCTAATCTTGGGTTTGACACCACTTCCCTCTGTGGCCTAAGGCAAACCACTTAACTTCTCCATGCCTCAGTTCACCATTTGCCTCTAACTTGCAGTCTATAACAGCAGCTGTTTTCACTTTCTTTGGTAATTAGGCAAGCAATCTCTTGCTTGAGGCCTGGCATTAAAAACTACCCCCCTGCTTAAAAAATAGAGGAGATTTTTTACATTGGTCACACTCATTTTTCCTGGTTTCCAATACTTCAAAGTTTCTTTTGACGTACCTTGAACATGATAAAGCAATTAAGATGTTTATGTTCCCGTAGATGCAGTTGCTGAGCAGCCCACACTGACGGGTGCATTACATCTGCTGCTCCTCCGGCCTCAAGTGGAATCATAGAATCATTTAAGTTGGAAAAGACCCTTGGGATCATCAAGTCCAACCATCAACTCCACTCTACAAAGTTCCCCCTACACCATATCCCTTAACACCACATCTAAACGAGTCATAAACACATCCAGGGATGGTGACTCCACCACCTCCCTGGGCAGCCTATTCCAGTGTCTGACCACTCTTTCTGTGAAGAATTTTTTCCTAATGTCCAGCCTAAACCTCCCCCGCTGCAGCTTGAACCCATTCCCTCTTGTTCTATCACTAATTGCCTGTGAGAAGAGACCAGCACCAACCTCTCTACAACGTCCTTTCAAGTAGTTGTAGAGAGTGATGAGGTCTCCCCTCAGCCTCCTCTTTCTCAAACTAAACAGTGGAGTGAGGAAACAGAGGCGAAGATTTCAGGTACATCATCATGACCTTGCTATCTATGATGCCAGCCACTGGACACTGTGGTTGTATCTATATAACTGAATAAAACAGGTCAGGGACCATTTTCTGCTGCCAAGACCTAGCATATAACTCAAACTCATAAAATACATATTTTCGCTCCCCAAATAGAGTGGTTATATCCAAACTGCCTATGGGGATTGGTTCCTTCCATATACTATCCCTTCTGCTACTGGGAGAGGGAGAGATTTAATTGGGATAGGGTTAATTGGTAAACGACAAAATCACACGAGGGAGAAATCAGTAAGTTGCCTGAGAACTGCAGACCATTCTCAAGCCATAGACCTGTTCTATTTGTCTGGATGGATATGGACACGTCCCAGGGAAGTGTCCCGACTGCTAGGTGAGGAGTAAGTTTAAGAAATGAAGCCTTTTAAGTGTTATGGTACATTCTGTGTAGATAACTGAGATATTTTCAGTTCTGATAAAAGTAATAATACCTAAGAGGTTACTCTTCAGCAGTGAATCTCAAAATATACAGGTAATAAAGTATCATCATCTCTACTTTACAAGTGGGAAACTATGACCAAGTTAGTAATAGTTGGTCATAGAGAATAACTTATCCAAAGTCATTCAGCACACAAATAAGAGGGGCAGGATTCCAACTGGAGGCTTCCAAGACCTGTAGGATGTTCTGTGCTGTGGGAAACAGGGCTTCCCAAAACCAAACGGTGGTTAGATTTTATTTAGAAAATTATATTGTGCAACATTTTTACAAGATTTACTGTGATTAAAATAGCTTTAGAATAAACTAGCAAGTCCCAGGTTGATTAGTAACTGGTCTCAGTTAGTCAGAAAGCTTTTCCCAGACATAAGTTTCCTCAGATGTTCGCACTGCTCCTCTGATTGGGAAGTATATTTCTTTTTTTTGACATATGAGAGCAGTGCCTCATATCTTGGCAGTGCCTTCTTCAATGGCATTACCATTGCTGGACCATGTTGAGCTTCTCATCAACCAAGAGCCCCAAGTCCCTCTCCTCAGAGCTGCTCTCAAACCCATTCTCCGTCCAGCCGGTATTTGTGCTCTGGATTGACTTGACCCACATGCAGGACCTTGGGCTTGACCTTAATGAACTTGATGAGATTTGCGTGGGCCCACCTCTCAAGCCTATTGAGGTCTCTCTGGATGTCATGTCTTCCCTTCAGATGCTCTGAACCTCACTGTATCATCACCAAGCTTTATTACTGCACTTCCTATGCCAGCATTGCTGGTGAAAGCACTAAGTAGTATTGTTCCCAACACTCCTCTATCAACCTTCCTTCAGGCTGAAAACTTCTAGTCTCAGCAGTACTTGTTGCAGTCTCTTGGCTACCTGGTCTGTGGGCAACCCCACAGTTCTCTGTCCTCTTCATACTTTAAGATCTTCCCGGTTTATACTTCATCTTAAACTTTTATATGGTTTTGCTGAAGTTCATGCTGCTTTGCTGAGGAAATTGGTGTGGTTTGTTTTTTTTTACAAATGAAAAACAATTGATTACTCCAGCAAGATCTACCTTTAGCATCCCAAATAGTGTTTTACTCATTTTTTCTGAATATTTTTAATTTTTCTTTTCCTTTGAGATTTGTTTTGAAGCTTTTATACTGTTCAGGTAGGACTAACAAGTCCGTAGTGAGTTGGATCATTTTCCTTTCTACTTTCTGAAAATAATCCCTCCAGCTCCAGCTACCTATGCCTTAGAGATTTAGTGCTACTGGCTCTGCAACTTCTAGTTGTTTTGTAATTCAGGCACATCAGGTCACTCTGACTTCTTTTAAACCCTGCAAGTTTTGCTTCTTAACAATTTCCTTTTCCTTACCTTGGTGTGTATTAGTCATCCTTCCTTTGCTACTGTGTTCTGCATTGCTGTTCCTATCAGCCACTTCAGTACTAGTAAATAAAACAGGACCTTGGCACAAGCTCAAAGACTGACAAATAACCGGCCATGGCATTTAATTATAGGGATACAATTGATCGGTTTTGACCCATGCAAACTAGTACTGACAGAAAATGCCCACACCCAGGTCGGGGACAGATCCAAGTAAGAAATCTGGATGTGGCCATCCCGCTTTGGGAGGTGTAGAGAGTTTAATCACTTCAATATTAGCACTTGCTCCACCCACATACAAGATTTTATGTTCATTTTACTTGTTAGCATAGCTGTATCCATTGAAAGCAAGGCACAGTATTCATTTACATTAGTTCATTATCTTTCCTCCCTCAACTGCTAATTCTTACTTTGCAGTGAAACAAAAAAAGAAGACTGAGGTACTCAGTAACTCACTAAGTTTAGTACAGTCCTCAAAACAGGGTGAAATGAAACAGGACTAGAAACACAGAGGGTGGATTTCTATATGCTTTTATAGATTTCTTTGTCAAGCCTCTGGCTTGTAAGCACCTCCCTGCTTGAGTCTTTTTTTATTCTCTCCATGTTGTGATTTTATCTATTTTCTTTTCTCTTTTGGACAACAGGTTATTTAACTTCTCCCTACCCTTTCCCCTCCCCATTCTGTTGTCTCTGTTGTCTTTTTATAGCTTTGTTTGGCTGATTTGGCTTTGCATGATTTCTCACTCTAATAACCTCTTCCTGTAAGGGTGACAGGGAAGGTGCCATGGAGGGTGGAAAACTCCTTCTTCTTTGTTGTTGTCTCCTGTGTGATCTGACAGTCTGGGAGAGGAACACAAAAGTGGGAGGGGTGGAAATGGGAGGCACCGGAGCTGCCAGAATTCCCCCCTTTCAACATTTCTGCCAGGTTTTCTAGAAATGACAGGTTCTTCCACCCTTTTGTTCCAGCCTTTCAAGGGGAGAGGGTGGGACTGAGTGGCGGTAGCGTGAAAGGGTGGCTGGAGAAAGAAGATAGTCGTAGGCTTGATGTGATGATTTGGGTTTGCAAAGGCTTCACCTCGCGTGAGTTTCTTTTCGCACGATCCAAACTAGCTGTGGTTTGGCTGTAGGTGTCGTTTAATTCAGAATGGCTTGTTCTAGGGGAGTGGGGCGGGAGGAGGGCTCAGATGGCTGTTCTGGTTTATGGTCTATTTAATCTCAGCAAGGGGGAAAAGACTCCAAGAAAGGACAAAAAGGAATGAAAATAAGACTAATGTTCGGCCTTCTGTGGCTAAGAGGATTCTGAACTATTATAACGTCAAATAACACAGCCAAGCCCTGTCACTGTTTTCTCTCTTTATTTTCTGCCAAGCACAGAGCAGCTACAGACCAATGGCCTGTTCAACTAATTTATAGCAGCTTTGTTTCACCTTCACACTGAAAAAAAAGAACCAGAGCATTGATTTCCTCCATTTAACGCATATCTTTGCTCATTTACTGTCTTCAGAGCTCCTCTTCCTCCATCCACCTGCTCATATGTCACTTGCTTTAATATTCCAGTTTCTTACCCTGCTGTTAAAACTTTTCCTACCACCCTCATGCACCCTTATGGTGCTGCCCTTAAGATGTTTTTGCCATAGTTTTTCATCACCTTTTTTTCCTTGGAAGATGCCAAAAAATATTCTGGCTCAGGAGAGCTGCCCACTGGCCAAACTGGCTACCGTGCCTTGTTTTCCAGCAGACTGAGATTATTCACTTCTGCCCATTAGAAGGTCTGTTTTCAAAATTACATTAAATCTCAGTATTCCTTGAAAGGAGCAACTCACATCATGTTTAAGATTAAAAAAATGACCCATGTGGCGTCAAGGTTGTTTAAGATGAAGACTTTATGCTGGATTTGTAACACCAAAAGACTTTTTTTTCCTATGTTACCATCTCAAATCTGTTGCCACAGCTCAGCTCTGAGGGCAATGTCACTTCACTACATTCCTCTTTTCTTTTTTTTTATTTCATCGTTTGGGTTTTTTTGTTTGTTTGTTTGTTTGTTTTTTTTACAGCAGGTAATTATTCAAGATTCCCATTTATTAGAGCACAGACCGAGCAGACATCAGTAAGTCTGTCAGCGCTCATTCTGGTTGAGCTTCTGAGAGTCACTTCGTCCTCTCTCTCCATTGTTGCTCCTCTCTGACGTTTAGTGGCTCTTCACAATCACGTTTCTAATTTATTTTCAGGGGCTGTCTCTGTAGGTTCCTCCTTCAAAACTTGGTCTTGTTTTATTTCCTGGCATTGTCCTTCAAGGTCTGGAGCGGGAGCGCTGATGACTCAAGTAGTTCTTGGGAGCAAGGAGAAATCGCCCTCCCGAAACCTCAGAGTACCGCTCTGCATGCCAGCTGCACCCCGTAGGCATCAAAGCTGGCAGTAATACCCGTTTGGTGTGCCCTTTTATCAGTGGCTCTGTAAGCATCTAAAAGACTTGCTCTGCCTTCTGCTGCAGGTGGAAAGAAACCAGGAAAAACTAAGAGTTTTTTGCAAAACAACCTTTCATTGCAGCGTTTAAAGGCTGAGTTTATAAGAACAAATTATGGGTCTCTGAGATCACACAGACTTAATTAGAAACGCTTGAAATATAACTTTTGCCAGAAATTTTAATGAGTATGCTTGGGTGGCTTATTCCACTTTTGAATCCATGATTCCCTAATGCTTTGAAGTCCTTTCTATGAAACTGCAGACCATTCCGGTTATAGACATTCCTGTAAGACATTGTTTGTTAAATACAGCTCTTGTTCTGCCTGTGACTTAATTTGACGTTAGACTCCTCAAAAATACAACCTCATGTTAGTGGGAATAGTAATTTAGTATTTAAGTGGAATTTGTCATCCTGTAGTAAGTCTTCCACAACTCCAAGATGCCCGTTGCCTGCATTGGATAGTGAGTTCCCATGCCCCATGAGGCAGTAAACCCCCCCTGGTTCTCAAGGTGATCCAGAAGCTACTCCCCTTGACTCATGATGGATGAGTCTCCTCTCCAGACCATGGGGTTGACGTTCGCTGGGGACAGCCCTGGGAGAGCCAGGGCAAGGGGTCCTTTCTACAAATAGAGTACTGGGGTTCCCCCACCTGCCCTGGTGCCTGCAGGCTCCTTCATGTTTGTGGGGGTGAGACTTTAATCACTTAACCTAACAATCCATGGCTCAACATATCATTTTATCTTTTACACTTCTCCATGATCACGAATTATGTCAGACTGTCATAATTCATAGCCTGTGATCTGGTTCCTTTAAGTACTACATCATCAGCTACAGAAAATTCTCATTTGAATGAGTAAGATGCAGTGGATATATTTTGTAATTCCCATGCCATCTTACACTGATAGCCTTAAAGATTTTCTGCAGTGTCTCATCCTTTGCTGCAGTCCCTGCAAATTTATTCCACCTTATTTCTGAGACTGGATAATTGTTTCTTTTACATTTACATTATTATATTTTCTAGGTTTCTTCAATCTGTACACTCCCTGAATCAAACCTAAGCTAAACATGTTTTTAAACCCAATATTGCCTTTTTATTCCTGTAACTATATCAGACTTGATCAGTTCCAGTTAAAGATAAACTTCAGATCACGTAATCCTTTACTCAGAATTAGTTTCATGCTATGCGTTCTCAATTATACTTGTCTTTCCGCTATGTATTTACATTTTCCATCCATTATTTTTCCAAGTGATCTATGTTTAATTTACCATTTATAAGCATTTCATTGTTTTTTAATGCAAAAAAATCATCTTTGCTTCAGCTTTTTTCAGACAATCCCCATGCAGAACTGTTCCATGTTGCTGTCTACTCTGTCCCCTGGAAGAAAGTCTGGGTGTACAAGAACTTGTCTATTTTTCTGACCAAGTTGGCCCATTAGAAGGTACCACCTGTCCCTGCAAACCTTGTCACTCTCTGCTCTCCTGATCAGTGAGTCGTGAGATTTTTTTTTTTTTGTTCCTGCTACTTCAGGCTGAAAACTCTTGCAAAATGGTTGTATTTATTTCTAAATGCTGGTTGTTGTCTGGGTCTGTTCATGTTCCCACTTCTTAAGCACCCTTTTTTCTTTGACATTTTCTTGCTGTTTAATCTGCAGCATCTCTTCCAAATTTCTCACTTTGCTGTGACCTCCTGCTTCCCAGCTTCCTCTCCTGCTGGTCAGTCTGTCGAGAGTAGCTGCAACTTGTTTTCCTGTTAACATTTTCATTCTGCCTTGAGTATTTCTGCCACTTGGCACATCCTGATGGCATTTTCCCTAAGTCTAAATCTACATCTTCCAGGAGTCCTTCCTTGCAGCTCTGGTACTTTGATGCTGGTCACAATCTGATCTCCTTTAATGCAGCCTGACAAAGTACTAGAGCTACACATCTAACTCATTACTTTAAAATCAGTCAACAAAAACTTCAAAAGGACTCTTCCTCTCTTTTCAGTTACCAGTGAAATCTCTCTTTTTCCAAGGTTTCACTTTTCTTGGGAAGGCAATATTCCCCAAATTTATGAAGCTTAGCCATTTGTCCATTTGTTCTGTCTTAATTATGTACAACTAAAGCCAACAACGGTACTGTAAACACTAGGTCAAGGCTGTGGATTTAGTTCAGTATGAGCTAAGTATCTCTCACAGCCAAGTCTTAGCAAGTGACACTCTTGAAAAGGACCGTTGTGAGCTCCTTCAAAGCTCATTTGAAAGTAATCAAATACTATGGCGTTTTGGAAAAGCAGACCCCTCTATATTCCTGCTTTCCAAAGCTGGGACAGAGAAAACTGCAATATTTGACCAGATTCTGATTGGAAAAGCTCTGTCTTTTTAAGGTGACTTCTATGAAACCAGTTGTCCTGGTTTTCAGCTGGGATGGAATTGATTTTCTTTCTAGTAGCTGCTGTGTTTTGGATTTAGTATGAGAATAATGCTGATAACACATATTGTTTTAGTTGTTTCCAAGTGATGTTTACATTATTCAAGGACTTTTTCAGCTTCCCATAGAAGGTGAGAAGGAGCATAGACAGGACAAGCTGGCCAAAGGAGTATTCCATACCACAGATGTCAGCTAATTCACCGGGTGGTGAGAGCGACTTCTGTTGTATCACTTTATTTTGTGTATTCTTTTACCACTATTAATATTATTAGTAGTATTTTCCTCTTCCATTACTTTTGTATTAAACTGTCTTTATCTCGATCCACGAGGGTGTTTTTTTGTGTTTTTTTTCATTTATTTTCCCCCTCCTCTTCTCCCTACCCTACTTGGGCAGGGGGGGAGTGAGTGAGCGGCTGCATGATCTTAGTTTCTGGCTGGGGTTAAACCACGACACCAGTGCAGCTGGAATAACCAAAAAAACAGGCAAAAATTAAAATAAAGTAATGAAATGAAATAAAATGAAATAATGATATGAAATAAAATATAAAATGTAAAATAGAAATCAAAACAAATCAAAGCTTCATGTCCTAAATTGTAAGTTAGAAATAGTTATCAAAAAAAACAGAAAAAAAAAGAGATTAAAAAAACCCCAGAGACAGCAGTTCTCGTACAGTCTCTTGATTCCAACTGTTGTGCCATTAAAAAAATCTTGTAAAAATATCTTGTATGACTCATGGTAAAACTGTGAGAGGTGGTGATTTGTGCTTTAAGGCCAGAACTGGGACCTATGCTTTGCTTAAATAAGAAGCCAATTAAACATGGGAAATACTGATTAGCTAAACAACTGTGATAAATCATTTCTGCACTTGAATATTTATTTAGAGAAGGATTCACAGTATATAAAGTCTCATTCTTTGAAAGTAATGCTGTGTGAAGTAATCAAACACAAAGTGCAGAAGTGTCTGCTTCAGCCGTGTTATGTTACGTTACAAACTGTATTGAGCATCAGTTAGGACTCTGGAAAATTGTGACATCAGTTAGGGCCGGCTGACCTTCTTGTATCAAAATTGATAATTCTTGGGTTCAGCTTAGATGTGGAGTCTCCTCAAGGATCTAAAAAAGCTACAAGTAATAGCTTCCCATGCTATTTCCATGCTTTCGCTTTCTAATTCCAAAGAAGATGCTGTTGTGAAATGAAAATACAAAGAAATTGCACAGGTAAGCAAGTTGTGGAGGGGTTTAGGTTTGTTTAGTAATTTTCATGCTTTTCCTTTCTACAATGCTATCTAAGCAGAAGAGTAACTTTGAAATACAAAGCATCATTTTGATTATATTGAGATGTATAAAAGGTATTTAAAGCATCATTTTAAATACAGAGTATGATGCTAAAAATATCAAGCATCCTTTTATTGATTGAAAAACCTGTGCTTGCGATTAAAGTTAAAGGCAGGATTTTAAAACAACTACACTTTTCTAAAAAAAGAAGAATATGGTCTAAATTGTTTCATTAACATTGAGACACCTTTCTGGGGAAAAAAAAACACAACGACATTAAAATTAAATTTGTGTGTGATTACTTCAAACATGTCCTTATTAGTAGCTACCTAGATGATTGTGGTCCTTCATGCATTCATGTTTAGTTCCCAATTATTCACAGTTTGTTAATTGGTGCGATATGGGATGCATATTGATGGTACAGTCTGAAGATGATTTCCATACCAAAGGAGCAGGCATATTTACTGTCCACGGACACCGCAAAAAAACCCAAAGTTCCCAACAGATCTGACTGAAATTTGGCAGACACCCTCTCTGAGTGCTGTATGTTGGCTCATTATGCAGACAGCCTTCCAACATGCATGATGGAAAATACAATGCAACACAATACAAATACAAGAACAAACAAACAAAAAAACAAATAAGAATAAAGTAAAATGTCTAAGTTCGGTTGTGTAATTTGTATAAACTTCCTGTGAAGCTCTGGACCCAGTAGGTGATTATGGTAGGTACAACAGTGGTGTGACTGTGTTTCTAACAGAGGAGGGCTAGCGCGTGGTGTTGGTTATCCAGATTTACATCTAGACTGAAACATTAGTGGTCTTAGGAATTCAAATCTGTGTCAGAGTTTTCCCCAAGTCGAGTGTTAACATCCCGTTTTGAGCCCCTCTGTGCATCTGTGTTAAATCTGGCATGAGCCAAAATTATGCAGAGGGGAGGTGAAGCATCCTTGAGAACCAGTGAAAAAAACAACTTTCTCCTTTACTCATTTCAAAGAATTTTTGTGTGTCTGTTTCTGCCATAGGGTAAACGAGTAAACCATACTTGACCAGAGGGATGCGTTAGTGAATATCAAGGCAGCTTAAGCCGTAGAAGTTGGAGGTAGTGAGAGTTTAATTGATGAGAATATCATGCCTGAGGAGCTGGGAGAGAACCTCAAACTTCTCAAGGGGAGCCAACACCTTAGTGGCACGGTCCAAACTGATACTTAAAATAGGGATTCAACAGGAAAATATGCAAGAAGTAAATGCAAGAGGTGAACAGGATGGAGGATTTCAACAAGAGACAATACACTAAAGGAGAACAAGACATAGCATGACACAAACCCTCAAATACTACCCACAAGAAAGGATTTTCTCCTAACCAGAGGCAAAGTGGAGTTTCCAAAGGAATAAGTACATACCCTACTGTGAAAATTAACCAGCAAAATACAGGCTCACAATGATTGGGTCCCATCCCTTCTTCACCCTGGCCACAGTGTGCAGCATGTAAAATAAACCAATCTATACAAGCATGTGAAGTTCTTAGTGGATTTTATTTTCTTTCGAGATGGCTCAACTTATCATTGAAACCTAAAGAAATACAGCTGCTCTGTGAATGTTGGGAATGCCAATGTACAAAAAGAAAAAAGCATTAGCATTTAACTTGCATTTGAGATGGTCTTCACCTTTGATCAGATAGTATAACATTAAAAAAAAGTTATTGAAATAGTGACATTTCTGATTTTCAGGCAATGTAATCTTGCACATACGATGCAGAATAGTTTTGGACCAAATACTTTTCACTAAAAAACGGCAGTTTTAGTACAGTCCAGGTAGTTTATAAATTCAGCTCATCTTGCCTGACTTAATTCCAAAAAATACTTAAAGACATTATATAAAATAATACATTATTTTTTACTTGTTCAAAATGCTGTGGTTTTTTTTATAAAATATGTTAATTCAAAACCTTACTTTTTCCTAACCTGAAAAAAAAACACATTTTAGGTTAGAGAAAATATTGTGTTCTAAATGAAGTGGATTTTTTCACCTTGTTGCTATTTTTTGCTTATTTTTTCCCCCCCAGTCACTGGCAATGGCTTATGACCTGGGGAAAAGGCAGTTAAATTTCCAGTTCTTCATACTGTTATAAGCAATGCAAGGCAATACAAGATCATTTCTTTTAGGTAATTCTATATGACAGAGAGAGAGATGCTCTAGCTATATCTGTACCAGCAAACCGAACAGGGCAGTGTGCAAGACACAAGCACTCACATTTCAAACATCGCCCTTCCCGTTAAATTCTCACCACCAGCCTCTGATGTGATTTTGACCCAGTCCAAATCACGTTCTCCCAATCAAAGCCCAAGCCTGGTACAGGGTTTAGCTTAGGTGGCAATGATTCCTAATAGGCAGCTTGCACGTATCCATCCAGTTGCAGATAGAAAGGATGAGTTCAGCTAAATGCAGCAGAATGGTCCCTGGACCTTTTAATTTTCTATTAAAGATACAGCCTCCAAGGCTACATTTAAGATCAGATATAGACCATATAGAAGCCAGGTATGCAAGCTTGGCTCCAGGCACAGCTGAAGGCTGCCTTCCACAGCACACAGGATCCCATCAGCGACTCAAAAGAATGAATTTAATGAAGAAGAATGTATTAAAAAGTTAAGTGGTTAGTGGCATAAGCGCACAGAGCAGACACCTGCTCTTGCATGCAGACATTAAGTGGAAGGGTCCCGTCTGAAACGAGCTGCATTAACAAGTCTTTGAAAACCCTTCCACATTGAAAGTAGGCCAAGTAAACCAGTCTTCGTGATGTTTTCACATGAGGCAGGTTGGTAATGCTGAAGGGGCAGAAAAATAAAAGACATGAAGGAGGCAACAAGCCTAGGAGAAGAATGTAGCTTAAAATCAAGGAACAAATCTAAAGCTGCCATAGCAGATTTAACGATGTTAGAGGAGAACATTTGGAGTCAAATCCTGCACTCACTGTATTTGGTAGTAAAATGTCCCCTGACTTCAGAAGGGGTTAAGTTTCACCCTCAAGTCTCCTTCTGTATTTTTCTTTTTCAATTGTCCCTTCTCACCATCCTGTTTTTGCATCGGTCCCCACTTACCATGTGCTCAAGTATCAGAGCGGTCTGCTAAACCCCCTTAATCACTCCACTATATTTCCCTTGTCTCGTCCACCAACAGGGGGAAAAAAGAGCACAAAACACTTATTCATGAAAGACTGAGAGCTTAGTTGCAGAGTCCGCAGAGCCTCCTTTATACCAGCATGTTTCTTTTCGGGTTTATGGCAGAGGTGGATTTCTTTTCAGTCTTGTGGATCTCTGAAAAGACAAGTAGACTTGCCAAATGTACAGGCACACACGCTTAGGCTTGCGCATCTCAAAGCTATCAAACATGTCACATTTTATTTCTTTCACCTGCTTATGGACTGTGGACACCTGTGACTTATTGGCAGCACATACTGATTGCGATGGGGAAAGATTCGGATACAGGAATTAGCTTTGTACTCCTCCATGAAACCATTTTGGATTCTCTCTCGAACATTCAGTACCTGTTTGAAGCAATTCTGTATATTTAAAATAATAATACTTTTAAAAAACAAAACAAAAAAAACCAAAACAAAACCAAAGCCAAAACAATCTTTCTTCGGAATTCTACAAAAGCCTACATATAGGAAAGCAAAGAAAACCTGATGAAACCCAAAAGCATGTAATCATTTATTTTTCTTACTGCACAATAGCTTCACTTGTGGCAAGTGGAAGCAGCAGTCTGCAAACTGAGCAACAGATGCTCTTAGGTAGTAAGAGTTACTAAGCAGAAAGAGCTTTAGCAGCAGTCGCTAGGTAGTGCAGAAACCATTTCTGGTAGCAGATGCTACCAGGTATTCAGGATATTTGTGCTTCTCTGGTCATCTGTTGCGCAGGCTTCACTCTTTCCACTGACTGCGAGCTGAAAGCATTTGGAGTTCAGTGTATTTCTGTTGGATTTAGGTGAAGTTAGTGGGTTTCAGAAGGGCAGCAATCAATACAAAAAGGCAACTCACCTGAAGACCATGCAGGAGCAGAGTTTTCATGCACACATTTTGAAAGAACTTTTGAAAGCTTTGTCAATAAAACATGCATCAATATTGCGAGGTTTTTTGTTTTTATTTTCTGTGAACGAATACAAAACTTACGCAGAGGTTTGAATGCTTGCTACTAAAAATACAGACTGAGTTTTTAGAAGTCAATGGAGACCCGATTTCGTCAATTTTTTTCTTCCCAGCAAATTTTATCATCCAATTTGAGAAAATGCACTAAACCAGAATGACAAAGCTGACAACTGGTGTATGATGGTTCTCCTGTCCAAGGCAGAGTGGCCAGAACTTTTGGCAGCTGTAGGAGGTATCAACTCCTGATGCTTCTTATGGGGTTTCACACATGTATCTCCAGCACAGTGTAATGCAGCCATTAACTCTGGTGTACTGGGCATGTATCTGCTGAAGCTGTTTCATTTGGGCTATGAAATTTAAACATTTAACAGAATAAAAACTGGAACACTTGTCCCAGCTTCTATTCGATGCCCTAACCACCAAACTAGAATCTTATTTTTCATTGTTTAAGGAGCTACTTAAAGTTTTTTATAGAACACAAAATGGTTCCAATGAGGACAGCTGAGAAAGAAATACAGATCTCGTGCTTCAGGCAATATTCTGAGTGGCAGGAAATGTGTGATAAAATTTTAATCTGAATATTGTTTTCCCTCCTCCTGCATATTTGTTGCAAGAACAGACAGATCTATTAGACAAAAAAAAAAAAAGACTGACCACCCCTTCCTAGGACTGATTTTTCAACCCAGTTCGAACTCCTACATCCCAGTCAAACACGCATGGCAAATTCAGCACGAGTTTGGAAGAAGGGTTTGTGACAATCAATCAGCTACATTTTTCACCCAGCAGCATTCATCAGCTCTTCTTTCAGGATCGCAGCGCAAGGATCCTAAGACGCGGTATCTTTTTGCAGAAACACGACTGTTTTGAGACGTGATTTGATTTTTGTCTCCAATCCATACATTGGTGATCATTAGCAAAACAGGTTAGAAGGTATGTAATCGCTTAAATAAGTGGCAGAGGGCTAGGAATCTCGGCTTGTAAACGTAATTACAGAGCCTGTCAATAGTGATTGATTTCCTTAGATAGATCACTTGAAAGCACGCAGAAAGCTGGGAATAAAATGGAGGAATGCTACAGAGCTCCAAAAGGAGCAAATAGCTTTTTTAGATCTCTTCCTCCAAGTAGTGTACTTGCACAGTGGAGCATCTTACACTTCATCATCATCTTTTGCATCTTTGGGAGAAAATGCTCAACATTCATCTTGTTCTCCTGTGTGTGCTGGTTTTAGTGCATTTCACTGAATTTTGTATTTTAAAAGCTTCACTAAATGCTTTAACTTGAAATGATTGCTAATCAATATTTCTGTTCTCATAGTCCATCTGCCTTCTCCTGAGTGACTACTTTTTCATTAATATCTAATATTTCTTCATATTATCATCTTTTAAATTATCCTACTGTGAACTAAAAATTAACTCTTGTAAAGTTGCTCTGCCTCCTTGGAACTTCTTTCCTTGAGCCTTGTGTCTGACCTTGTTGACAGGAGGGAAATATTTAAAGACCGAGTCCAGAAACCTTTCTGCAGTTTATTGGAATTTGCAGCAGGATGTATTAAATGGCACTGAAAATATCAAACAAAGCTGAACTGTAGTTGAGAAGAGAACGAAATGGAAACTCATTGTGGAAGTCACCTGTCAGGCAATAAAAATGTGAATATCTGGGACTCCAATTCAAACAGTAGCCTGAAGGAAAAGTATTATAATTAGTACCAGTAGATAACAATCTTTTTTCTGTGCAAGAAGTGATAGAGATCCAGCCAAATATTTAACAGCAGGAAACAAAAAATGGGTATCATAGATAATTGCCGCTAGGTATATCACATTACTCTTCCATCTTCTTATTTTTGAACATTTTCTTCATTTCTTTAACAATTGCTGCCGTAAACCTTTCTCATGCCCAGGGAGGTGGTTGAGTCACCATCCCTAGAGCTATTGAAGAAACATGTAGATTTGGCACTTCAGGGCATGCTCTAGTGGCAGAGATTGTAGGTGTTTTTTTGCGTGTGTATGGTTGGACTCAATGATCTCAAAGGTCTTTTCCAGCCGTGAAGATTCTATGATTCTATTCTATGATTTATAAGCAAGAGTATAAATTCTATTCTGTCCACTTGGAGCTATTGAAATATAACAACATGGCTGAATTTCAGCTGGAAATAACCAGGGGGAAATTACCTTCCAGTAGAAGGTTGGTTTTTATATAGATTTAGGGATGCTGTAAACTGCTCCACTCTCCACAAGGAGTTTGGAGGGCAGGATGAAAGTGCGGACAGTACAGCATTGTCTTCTGGTGCTCCACTTAGACTTAGGACTGCAATAATTTCTCTTAGGTGAAGATTTAGGGAGAGTTAATAACCCAGTCGTACAGCTCAGATGGTTCCACCCCTTCGTGAGGACTAATGGCCAGTGCACCTACAATGAAGAACTCAAAAACTGCCTAATCCTGAAAAAACAGTGGAATTCCTCTCTCAGATAATTCAGTGATGGGTTCTGAGCCAGGTTTAGAAACCTCCAAGGCTCCTGTGTTTATCATGTACCCCATCTTCCTCCGCTTTAAGACATTTCTGCTGGCAGCTCAGGGCTAGAGGAAGAAAAGGAGAGCAAACACTGAAATTTCAGGCCCTGCCATCAAACGGCATCTAACATGGGATTTTTATTCTTCAGATTTACAGAGAAAATATGAAGCTGCTTGGACTTCCTTACTAATCTGGGGCAAAATGAAGATTACCACCATATGTTTGCTGGTGAACTAAATTTTCTTAAAACAATCTACAGAAGATCTTGACAGTACAAGTACCACAGAAGTGGATATAAGCCAAGTAACCATATGTGGTGAAAAGGATTGTATGGACATTCTTTTCTTTCAATAACACCTGCAAGATAAAGAATTCGCTGGCTTTTGTGGCTAGGAGGTAACCTAGGAAATATCAAGACCCTCCACTGAGTGCACAGCTGAGGATGAATACTTCCAGGGTGTCAGACGACCTGAAAGTCTGGCCCTTTGTGGGCAAGCTCTTTGGAACAGAAATCGTGTCATCTTTAAGGTTTGTGAAGTGAAGCCCCCGTATCCTATGCAGCAGAAAACAGGTGTGCAGAAAGCAATAGAAAACAGCAATCTGCTGAACATGCCACCCAGATTTGAGAACAAGACAGACAGCTAAGGGGGAAAAAAAAAAAAAAAAAAAAAAGAGCGATAAAAATAAAAGTTAAGTCTCTTTAAAAATCCCTTAAAAACTCTCCAGGGTATTGCAAATCCCTGTAGGCATGGAGACTACATAGCTGTGGATTTTTCTGTAGAATTCTGCAGACTTTGCAAACACTTTAGGATGCCGCAGGGAGCGGATGCTTTCTAGCTGTCACCGCTGGCATATAGCTAGCCAATTATGTTTTTGTTTCTCAGCACCTTTAATATTTTCTATTCGCTTTATCATTTTCCCTTAATTTTTATTAAGCTAATCATAGGCTTGCAGTTGCCAGCCTGATGGACTTGGAGAAGCAGTTGTTAAGTAAAGCAAGCTTGTCCCTCGAGAGATTCTCTCACAGTCAGATAACAATTCTAATAATAACAATGATATGGGGAGGGGAGGAAAACAATAATTCGGGCAATAGAATATAGTGTTCATTATGTTAATTTACTCCAAAGCATTCATACAGTGTTACTTGGCACTAAGAAATGAAATTCAGCCCGTCCTGTTCATGTAAGGAATACGGTAACATCATGTGAAGTGTTCAGGGTTTAATTTAGGGCAGGCAGGAAAACAGGGTAATGTTTTAATCCTTCATCCCATAAAACCTACATTCAAAATCTTGCCTGCCACTAGTGAAAATTAGGGGCATTTTTTTCCATCAAGCACCTCCATTTGGCTAGTTACTTACCATACAAACCGCTGGCAAAGATCATTTGTTATGGCTAGCTGTAATCATTCCAGAGAGCCTCAGGGCTAGAAAAGGTACAAGGAGGAAGACAGGGCAAGTTAAAAACTGAGATGATTTGACAAGGAGGTGTGGAAACTCTTTAGTGGCAGTGTTTTGCCCTCCGACTGTTAAGTGCTGTGTCCATCTCTTACCTGAGCCTCTCTGGGGGGGATTCTGCTCTGTCAGTAACTACCAACCTTCAAGTCCCCTGGATGATTTCTGGATAATTCAGATTTTCTTCTGGGACTATCTCAGAGGGCATAGGGAAGAGAGAGTCCACTGTTGTTTTAAACTAATTATTTGAAGCATCCACATTTCTCCCCTATATAGGTGCTGACCTGCCATGTAAAGGCTCAACAGTACGAGGATGTAAACCATCCCTTGGGGTAAAGAGACTCTCCTTGAAGCAGAGAGTTTGTACAAGGAGGGTTGTACCAGATATGCAGGTTAAATGTGGGAGTTACACGAGGGTCACCCGGAGTGAAGAAATCTCATTGAAAGTCGAGTCCATCCAGCCAGTGAGAGGAAATAGGTTTACTCCAGAGCTGACCTCACCTCCTTCCTCTTCTGATGGTCCCAATAGTGTGACCTTCCAGAATATCAGGCTTCAAAGTGGAATTTTGTTTGTATGGGGAGCCAGGACATGGAGGAGGTGGTGAACATCTGCATCTCCCTCTGACGTGGTGCTGGATCCCACTGCTAATCTAGTATTTTCGGCATGAGGGCTACCTTGTAAGAGCGTTTGTCACTGCTGGGCCTGCTTTTCCTTTAGCTTTTCAGACAGATTCCATCCAAATACTAGGCAGGCTTTAAAAAGGAAAAAGGAAAAAAAAAAAAAAGAAAAAAAAAAGGGGGATTAATTTCTCCATCTCTCTGCTCCCCTCTGTTTCCAACTAGGAACTGAGCAGAATCCTAATTCCATTGAAATCAGCAGGAATCCATTGTGGTCCCATTGACTGCAATAGGAATAAGTCCTCATTGCATAACACATACAGTATTTTTTTTTTCCTATTCTCAGAATTTGGAGACAAGGAAAAAAAGAATCCAAATGTGGCATAATGCAGGGGAAAAGAGGAAACTGCCCACTTGACCAAATGAAACAAATATTTGACTACCTAAAAAAAAAACACCAGAAAATAAGCCTGTCTGGAACCTACACCTGATCATTCTCTGTCTGGGGAGGAGATGATGGGAGAAGAGAAATGCATTTAACTGCGTGAGGCTGCTGAACTTCTTGAAAGTGATGTTGATTTTAAAATGGAGATTGCCTACAGGGTGTCTGTACTGAAATACTGACTGTGGCCATGCCAAGTGTACGTCCACGCAAGTTCGCGCTTACCTTAAACTGCCTTAGTCATATGCCAGACCCCAGCAGCCTGCAGTTCAGAGTACACAGTATCAACCTGGCCATGGTGTTGAGCACATCCATGGACATTTGGTTTGCTCTGAGCTCTGGAATGACACAGCTGGTGCAAAGCCAGGGTTGTCTGTGGGTGCTGCAGTCGTGGTTGCTTCTTGCACAACAGCATCCACTACAAGGGGAAAAGCACAGGGAGCTGAACGCTGTGGACAGGCAGGCGCTTGATGAAGCTCTCTATGGTGGTACTTGTTGAGTAGCATGGTGGGATTTGCCCGTGCACATCGCGAGGCACAGTCTTAGCCCCCAAAGTAGCCTCCAGCCTTTAAAAAAAGTTCAGCCAGCCCTGGTTAGGAAAACGGCAATGCAGGAAGCAAAGGCACAGAAACTACCTAATGCGGAAAAAGGGTTTCTCCACCAAAACTTTGATGAAATCTTCAAAATGTTGAAGGGAATGTAAGCATGAGAAAATCTCAATTCCTATTTTATTTATAAATTAGACTGTATTGCGCATATACTGCCAGTGTGAGAACATGCATGTGTGTGTGGACTCATATATAATTAACATTTAAAAACTAAAGCAATGGTTCCTCAGATAGTTTGGGTTATATTTCCCCACTGAAAGTCTTCCATTTGAAAAAAATAATCTTTCCTAGAAACCAAAGCAAAGAATGTTGGGGTATCTGATCTCTTTAATGCCATTTCAATTCTTGAACGGGTTTGTGGATTTTTTTGTGGGGTTTTTTTTGTTTTTTTTTTTTTTTTTTTAGTAGAACATTGCCACTGAAGTTATTTTCAGAACATCATATAGATTTTTCATTGAAACATCTGTGTTAACTTTTATCATCCTTGCTCTGCTTTGTAATTTTGGAAACAGATATAAAGAATGAGCAACCCAGAGCACAGTAATATAGTGGGAAGCATCCTTCATAAGTCAATTGAGGAATTTAATAATCTCTTTAGAAATAAGCTCTGCAGCTATGAGAAAAATGTGTGGGTTAAAGGCCTTCCAATTAAGAAAGGTTTCTCTGTGGATTTATAGGCTGGTGGTTAGCTCTTCCTGTTCGTGTTTCCATGGCAACTGTCAGGTAGATTTTCTGCTACTTGCTAGGAAGTTGGAAATGTTGAGTCTGGTTGAGCCTTTCAATTCACTGAAGCTTAAATGAAATTCTTTGCAAGGAACTGGCATTTAGCCTGGGTCATTTATTCATATCTAGAAGAGAAATCAATTATAGTAATCAAATGTGCAAATTTTTTTTTTATTAGAATTATTTTCAGTACACAATTTTTTATTATTATTGTGCCACAATCTATTTTTAATGCTAGGGTAGGAAAGGTTTGAAATGTTGCAGCTGGCCTCTTTGCTACCGATGGCTTATGGCTTTAATTACAGTCCAAGACACACACAGGCACGTCTCTTTCTGGTCTGCTTTTAGAAGCTATAATCACTCCCGGTGATATTCATGATACCAGCCCGAATCCTGTAGACTCATTAGCGTTGAAACACCTTTATTGCAAGAAACACAGCTTACCACCTTTCCTCTTTTCAATTTTCTTGTCTTGTTGATTTGTTTGAATCAGGCTTGAGGAAAGTAAATAATTTGTATGCTGTTATTCAAACTTTCTGAGTACATCGTGTTTTAATTCCACATCAGAATCTCTGTGTGTTTGCGCACTTCTTTGTGCTCCTTGTATTTTCCATCCTACACTGACTGCTGCTTGACAGCTCCATGCAAGCTTCATTCTTTTAATTCTCTAACATCAGATACGTAGGCGTGCACGGTGTGTACGTATACTTTCAGCCTTTCTGTAATGCATAATCTGTACCACCCAACGAGCTGTGTCCTGCAGGCTTTATGTGGATAATACCATGTAGACTTCATTGACTTTTCTTGCAAGAATAAAGCCAGCATGGCTTGGCCCAAAGATCACAGATTATCCAAACAGAGGCAGGATGGTCTTCTGGGTAGAGCAGTAGTTATGAGCTTGGAAAACCTGGAGGCTTGCTTCCCCGCTCGGTCTCTGGCTTCCAGGGAAAAGGGAGATTCATTTAGTGGCAGATCTT
Source organism: Chroicocephalus ridibundus (assembly GCF_963924245.1). Lineage (NCBI taxonomy): Eukaryota > Metazoa > Chordata > Aves > Charadriiformes > Laridae > Chroicocephalus > Chroicocephalus ridibundus. The sequence goes on along the minus strand of NC_086284.1, from coordinate 214,488,347 downwards.
AAACTCCATCGAAGTCCTCTCATACCGGAGTTAATGGAGCTGTGACAATTTATGCTAGCTAAGAATCTGCTCCATTACCCGAGCCTCACTCCAGCTGTATAATAGAAATAGTGGCAGTGCCCTACCTCAGAGAGGTGTCGTGAGAATAAATAGTTAGACAGGAAAGTGTTATGATACTATGATAATGAAGACCAGAAAAATACCTGCGATAGACAGAAATCAGCATACCTGATCTGACATTCACTTTTATTCTTTCAGTCCTTCTGCCACAGAGAGACTGTAATAACTTGACAAAGTGATGCTCAGCTCTCATTTCTCCTGTTGCTTTTCTTTGCTTGCTTTACTTTCTTGCCTTTGTTCCTTCTTTCTTAGGATTTCAACTAACTTTCTTTAAAAGCTTTTAAGAACCAGCTAACAAATATTTCATTTCATTTTCACCCTCACCTTGTCCCCGCATATTTAATTGTTGTTCTTTTTTGCTCCATTCTGCTTATCTTCACTTCCATGGATTAAGACCAAAAGCTGCACTCACAGAAATCCAAACAGACTACGTTAACTTTAAACACAGAATTAGTTCCTCTGGCGTTGATAAAGCAGACAGAACCAAGTGCCAGTGCTGTAAATTTTAGCAGTCACTTCCAGGCCACCACAGAGACAGAGAACTGATTTGTCTCCAAGGAGACATAGCACCTTCTGCTAGAATACCCTGTCCATGATATTAAAGGTATGTTTAGACTGCAAATTTTGTATATAAAGCTCAATTGGCTGCTAGAAGTTGTGTAGGAGGGACAACACAACTGCCCAGTTTTCATGACGGGCCTTTTGTCTTGGGCAGATTTGGCATCCCAGGCAAATCTCCTAGGTCTCACTTTGCTATACTATATAAAGTGCCTTGAAGAAAGCTCTTAAGTTTTCAGTGTGGATACCTTCTTTCCCTTTGGGTCTGCCAAAGGACTGGCCTGAGCCTTTCTATGTGTTTCCAGAGAAGGTTACATCACTCTGAGCACCAGTCTGAATTTGTGCGTTGGTATCATCAGACACCCACCAAGGAGAAGTGTGACTGGATGGACTCACAGATGCATAGGTGGGAGGAGGTATCTCTATAATGTCCACTGCACAAGGACACAACTAAGTTGCTCATTGAGTGTCTGGGTTTTACAGCCAGGAGAATGTTGTGGTAAACCACTCTGATCTTCTGCACTGGTTAGGAGTGTATACTTCCCCAGGACATGGACCTGAGCCTAGTCCTTTAATCAGATTTTAAACCATCTTAGTCCTCAAGAGACTAAACTGTTTTGCGTCACAGGCAGATAACAGAAAACCAAGATACTGTCAGTGCTACCAGCACATATTGACAGTTCTGCTCTGAGGTTTGTATTGACTGCCCTTGTTCTCTGGTTTATGACATTAGTTTTAACCAGCAAAGGGAGGAGCGGCTGTGCCTGTTCAGAGGGCTGCCTCCATGACAATACAGCTCTACAGGGCCTCCAAGGCTCGGCCCCTAATCCTTTCCTGCAGCAAACATACCTGGAATAGGCAGGATTGATCTTTCTTCATCACCGTAGAAGCTGGTGGTGTGACCATGGCTTTGAAAAGATTTGAAAATGTCCTCTTGTGGCGCTACACAAACAGAAGACAGGGCCCCTTTATTATGGTTTGGGAAATTTCAGTCCATTGCGGATTACAATTCCAAGAGGCTGGAGGTGTGGGTTATAACTTGGGTTTCTTCTGTACGTCTCTTCTCTGGCTATGCGAACACTGGATTCAAGCACACACAATAAAAGAAGCCAAGTGCCTACTTAACCTGAGCCTAGCACAGCACGTGGGCGAGAAGAGGCTGGGGAATAACTCTCTTCCACTGCTCACTACGTTTGTGCAGCTGACCCAGCAGTGATGAGTTGGCAAGCTAAGGGTGGTATTGCTGTGCTGGAAACTTCAGTCTACCTTGCTCTGGTGTAACTAAGCAAGGAAATGGGGGGAAATGGAGACCGCGAAGCAGAATGTGTCCAAGGTGGTTATCTTTACATACCTGTCTTTGCTGACAACTGTGTGTAAAGTAATTTTTTTTAATCATCCCTATGAATACCTGCTGAATATCTGACTCTAAAGCAGTACCGTGTGTAAGCTGCAAGTGTCAAAATGGCAAAGGGCTGGAAAGCGCCGATGCTTGTTACACAAAACACGAAGCAGTACATTGCTTCACTGCTGTATATAGCCACATCTGTTTTAAATGTAAAGGCTGCTGTTGCAGGTGACCTTATATACTTTCAAGCATTAGAGTATGTTAGCGAGTGTGTTTTGGAAAGGTTAAAAAAGATGTCATTTCTTTTTTCGGAAGCTATTAGTTGGATACAAGCAGAGTATTTCAGCCACATGGTGTTATTGTAGGAAATACGGGGATCACTTCAGATTCAGTAATGGCTTGTTCTTCCTGGCACTAAAGAATTGTGGCATCTAATTAATGACTATGCTTCTCCATCACAATCCCAATATAGATTCATATTTCCATTTATCCAGGTGCTCACAGGATTATCCGTATACAATTACTCTGTGGTTGTTCTCAATAGTTCTGCTGCAAGGCAAGAAACAGTTTTACCAAGTCACTCTCTTTCCTTCTAAGCAAAACAGCAGAATAAAGAAATGAAAACGAGTTTTTCTTTAGGCGCAATGCTTGGACTTCTTCTTTGAGGAGTGCTAACAAAAGACAGGACCTATTTGACTAGTGAGGCAAGAGCATCCATGCCATATGGCTTGCCAAACTGCTGGGGAGGGCTTTAAACCGGGTAGGGGAGGAGATGGTGATAAAAACTTTAATTTGCCTGGTAGGGAAATGTGGGACAAACCCTGTGAAAAGGGGCCACGTTGAGCGCCTGTACACAGATTAAGGCAGACAGGGAAACAGGCAGGAGGAATCAGGCTGTAGATGCAGATACAAGCACTCTAGAATAACTGGGACATGGTAGGACTGGAGACCTCCCTGTGTCCTTTCCGTCCTGAACGAGTCTGTGATCTCTGACCTGAGTGGAGTCGCTCAGTATTTACGTTCCTGTAGAAGGCATTGATCCATGCCTCATATCTTGATTTAGCTCATGGTCTTTAAATTCTTCTCACTTAATTAATCAGCACTGTCTCTTTCTAGAACAATAACTTTTATTAAAATTACCTTTCAGTTCTTCTCCTACTTACATTTGTATTAGTCTGAAATAACTTCATGGACACCAATGCAGTGATCCAAATTTACATTGTTGTCATTGATGTGTGGTTCAAGACCTTTACAGCATGGAGACTTTTAATGATGGCTGTGGGGATAGATGAAGTTCTACATACACTCTGTATGGTCTATATGAATATGTATTCTCTATATATCTTTCCAACCCAGAGAAGAGCTCTTGAGTTTTTGAACTTCATTTAAATGCTCTGGAGTGCTGACACCGAAGGGCTACTTTTTTTCTTATTTCGGTATATGGGATCAGCCTGCTTCCTTGCCAGCTCTCCTACTTCACATCAGCAGAAACAGGACAATGTCATGTAATCCTCCATCTGAGAGAGAACAAAAAGGTACGGAACATCCAAGTCACGCAGATGACTGTTCTTTATCTTACACTCTTTGAAATATTAGCAAGCACACATCATTAAGAAGATCTTTATGTTGCAGAATTTAAATCTCAGACACAAATTTATTTGAAAGTGTTTCAACCACTACTGATTGTTCTTATTATTTAAAAAAAAAAAAAAAAAAGAGCTAGTCTTAATTGTTGCTATGGTAACTAACACATCTGCCAGGATATGTTGCTGTGGGAAAAGAGTGTGAATTCTGTGAACATTTCCTGTTGTCTTTCCATGGAAAGACTTAGAGCAGGGCTCCATAGTGGCAACTTTACAAACTCAACTAGAAGGCACTGTGAAATTGAAAGGCAAGCAGTGTGAAATGAACGGAAAGAAGCACTCTTGTTTAAATAAACAAGCAGAAAGAGCATGATTGGCCAGTAGAACTCATTGCCTTGTTAGAAACAAAGGATTTTTTTGTGGAGTTTTTATGTAGATGGCAACATACTCACTTGGTAAGAATTCAAATATGTATATTTTCAACAGACTCAACAGAATCACCCTTTATGGTTCAGGCCAACTCATTAATATGGAAGGAAGGAAGGGAGCAGAGGAAGGAGGTCAGGTTCTTTAGAGTTCCCATCATCCGAACGTGGCCTTACACAGAGTGGGTGAGGAATGCTTGTTTGGATGCTTGCCCATTCCACATTCTACAACGTAAAAATAAACAGAATCTTTCCCAAACTTTATCTCTCATTGCCAATAAGATGACCTGCACCTTCTCTTTCTCACCCTTCCTGCTAACCATATTTTTATGTTTCTTTCCGAGAGAATCTGATGCACTGCTCCTCTATTTATAGCTCAAACAATTCAACTGCAAGGCGGGTGGTTTCATTGAAAGATAAACAAACTTTTAACAAAACCCCACTGATTCTTAAATGACCGACTCTGCTGACACTGCAGGCTGCAGGGGACTTAAACTACCCTGGGAAGTTAGCCATTTACTGTACTACAGAGTAAGAGCCCCCGTTGTTTCCTCGGCCAGGAAACAGCTGGTGGGTTTTTTCTTTTTCTTTTTTTTTTTTCTTTTTTTCCTTACAAAAAAAATCAATTTCTGTATTGTTTTGCAAAAGGATTAAAATTTAAGATTTTGTTGCCATTTTAGTGTAATATATAAAACACTGTAACTTCCATTGCATCCTTTGTCTGACACACTTATTGATTTCAAATTGTTTTGGGGGAGATTGTTAGCATCTTTTCTCCTTTTAAAACATACTTCTGAATCAAATGGTTTATTCCCTCGTGTTCAGGACTTTTGACCTTTACCACTGGGATTTCTTGTCTTGATCTTGTTCTTGTTGATGCCTCTCTCTCCCTGAATTAAAGCAAGTTTCTATTCCATTGTCACTTTTATTCCATACAAAAGAGGTGGTAAGACATATGATTTTGTGCTCCGTCTCCTTTCAAACTCTGTGGACTTCTGGGTGACAAATAGGATTGTTTCTCTAATATTTCAAAGGTAAAATACACTTTTGTCAAACACCACAGTTGCATTTTGTTTAAAGTCTTCTTTTATGGAAATGGCCTAATATCGATGAAATGTAGCCTCTGCATCCCTTAGAGAAACCAAGGAGGAGAGGAGATGACTACATACATATGCAGCATTTTTAAGCATCAAGACTGCTTTGAAGACAGATATGTGCATTATCTTGAGTCTTCCTCACTCCCAGAGTGGATTTCCTTCCTTTTTTAGACCCATGCAAATTAATCACATTTGTTTGAACTGAAGATACGACTGATTCGCCAGCAAAGGCTTTATGCACCAGCTTCGTCCACTTGAGGCTCCTTCATTGTAGACATGACTCGGGTTACTGTATTGTCAAGATGAAAACATCCTTCCTGCATTCTTTGACAGAAGGCGGGGGGAAGGAGGGGAAGAACAAACATAATAATGAAGGATTATATAGCAAGTTTGGGCAAGCAAAGATCAGCCATTTTTAGGGTGGAGAATTACACCTGTTCAGTAAGGTCAGTGACATAAACTGCCTCCTCCTTGCAGGCTGTATCCACATGGCTAATTATCTGGTCCTGGGGGCTACTTTTGGCCCTCATCCCAATGTCACAAAGACACATGGACCGAGACGTCAAGACTTCCCACATCCAGAACCTTCTCAGTGAGGGGAAAGCATGGCCTTAAGAGTTATTATTGACTTGTTTGTGAGGGGTATGGGATGGTTGGGTTTTTTTTTCAGTTCTGAATGCCTGAAATAATGCAACAACCACATAACAATGTATCAGAGAAGTGTTTCTGTAAAATGACCCAAGGGGTATGTGTTGTATGCCTTGAATATGGCATGAGACCCATAAGGGAGACATAAGCCTGCTGAAGCAACACTGAAGGACTGTGCAGGGAAAGGAAGCAAAATAAGGTGTGATTTCATCCATATTTCCTACAGGGCATGATCTCTGGAAAGACCTATCATCTGAGTTATATCCTGACGTCACCTGCGAAGGAGGTTGCTGGTTCCCTCCGAAGGGGAAACCCACACATGAATGAATGGACGAAGAATGATTGGGGGACCAAGACCAGAGAGCAATGTGGGCATAAATTCCCTCTACCAACATTTGCATTCTTTACATTTTGTGATTTCTTGTTGCACAGTTTTGCAATCTCCTATTGCACAGTTTTTCATGAAAAAATTCTTTGAAAAAAACAAAAGTGAAGAGGCGTCCTGGCCAGAGCATAGTACTTTTAGTGGATTTTTGGTGTACGACTTGTTAATGAAGACACATCTCAGAAAAAAGTGTGATTTTTGCACCTTCTTTGACTGTGTGGGAGAACTGCTGAAATCCTTCTCTGGACCTAGACATACTACATTTGACTCCATTTAGCAAAATTCTTCAAAATAGGAAAGGAACTGGTAAAAGTAATTTTAACCTGTTTTTTTTTTTTTTCTTTCCATTTTTTTTACACACTCTGAAGTGCATGTGTTTTGTTAAAAAAAGTTAATACAAATCAGATTCTTTAAATTAATAAATTGTTATTTAATTCAAAAGGAAATAATTTTAGCAAATTTTCCTTGTTATGAAAATAAAAATGCAACAACAACAAAGCAGCCCAATTTTTTTAAAATCTGATGGATAAAACTGTCATTTACACTTGCTTAAATTTTTGGCCAAGTTATCAATTCTCCTAGTCTACATCTTTGTCTGAAGTTGACTCCAAATTATGTCATCTGGTTTGTTTTACATGCCTTTTAAACCATACATTGTTTTAAAAAGCAAAAAAAAACAGGACCGACTGAAAGGGGGGAATTGTCTTTAAATTGCTGGGTTTCGTATTCAACATCCCACTGCTTGCATGACAGAACCACAGAAACTGGCAATGTCAAAGATATCAGATCATCCAGTATTTCTTTCTTAAAATGCAGAATTCTATTTGCTTTGATATCAAATCAAAAGAAACTGAAATGGAACTGTATGTAAAAAATTAAGGCAAATGGTCCTGGCCTTAGAATACAAGTTACTTTGCTATCTTATATTTCATGTCTCTAAGGGAGAATTTTCTGAAAATACAAATGGGAGTTGGGTGCCTGAGTCGATGGAAATCGGACACCTGACTCCCATTTGTGCCTTTGAAAATCTTCCTTTTATAAATCATTGTGGAATTCCTATACTATGATAGAATGTAGAAAGGGAGAAAGGGCTTAGAAGTAATGCTTGAAGTTCTGCAAGGACTATAAGGATACTCTTTCTACTTTCTTGCCTTTGAAACCAATATTCTTGGTTAAGTCACTGTATTTAAATATAGCTGTTCTTTTGCAAAGAATTATGGTTTGCAAATTATGATAACCAGCTTTCCTGCTGCTGGTCATTCATAATTCTGCTGTATGATCTTTTCAAGAAAACTACACTGTTGTTTGCACCCATCTTTTACTAATAGTCTGAAGTAGTGAATCCCTGAAAAACACAGGGAGATGAAAGCATTCTGTAGCTCATCCGGCCACTGATTGCTGCAATTATCGCAATGCTTTTAAGTTACTTTTGTTGCTTTCAATTTTATTTTTTTTTATTTTGAGGCTTTCTGACCGGCTATTACACTATCCTAACAAGAACGTACAGAAAATCAATGACCTGAAAAGTTCAACGCACTGTAATATGACTTAACTTGGAAATATGGTGCAATATGGTATTACTCATGGTCTAATCCTACCTCAGTTTCTTTTGTTGTACAATCTTTTTAATGCTTTATAGATCCGATACTGTGTAACTCTTCCTTCAAAGTAAAATCATTACTATAAGGTATAGGATAACAACAAGAGATATTCTGATTTCACATCTCTATTTTTTTCATCACAGGGAAACCCAAGAGAAATGCCATTCCCTCTCAGCTGCAAGAATTTTTTGAAGGTTTGTTTGTATTCTCCCACAGGATAAAATTTTCAAGGTCTTTAAACCAGGCTGGAATTCATTCAGAAGAACAAGCAGTTGTTTAGGGAAATTAAAGGTATTATGAAGGAACAGGAGATTCAGTTTGAGGAAGATGAAACATTTTCTAATTCACTAATAATTGAAGAGTACATAAAATAACACCTAACAGATGTGCTACTTTTAATATCAACAGGCTCGGACAACTTAAACATCGTGGTTCTTTAAGAGTTATTCAAGGAAATATGACTCAGTCACTAAGATATTCTGAATAGATTCTGGAATGCCGGAAAAAATCCTGAAGACTGAAAAAAATACAGTGACAATATTCAGAAACGATGTATGGAATCATCTGGTAAGCTTTGGGGTTGTCAGAGTGACATGAAGTTATGCAAAATATGTAAAAAAGAAATAGGAATTAAGTTGATGGAAATTCAAATAATGAAATATCAGACAGTACTAATTAATGCAAAAAATATCTTTTACAAATTTGAATGTCATCTTTGATGAGATTATGAGTTTGGTAGGGATAATTAAGTGATGAAATGTATTACTTTGTGTATGCAAATTAGGTATTACAATGTCTAAAATGACCTCACATGGAGATTTACAATACCTGCCTAACATAACACTTCAGATGGGCTTAGGCAGAGAGTAAATACTTGGTCCAAGAGAGCTGTATAAGTGTGCTATGGAAGGCTGCAGGCTGTCGGGACCTCTAAGTCAGTCTAACACCTTTCTGTTGCCTAAAGAGGCAATATTGACCGTCCTTCCCCTCTCTTCTCCTCTTACCACTTTCTTCTCTTTCAAGCCATTCCATTCTGTTGCATGTGGGGCTCATTTGAGCCTTTGGTGAGCTACCTCAACGTGCAAACTCTACTTGAATTTATTCACTGTTTTGCTGGGCTAGTTTTATTCTTTAATGGGCGGAATTGACTCATCAAGAAGTCAGGCAAATGTCAGAGCTTGCATATGGAAAACAGCTGGAGCATGTGGTTGGGGAGCTGGCTAGGGGAGGTGGAACGACAAGAAAAGTCAGCATGTCTTCTTTAGGCAAGAGAGAGCTGCTGAGTCAGCCCTGGCCATCCGTTTGGAGAAGAAAAAGTTCATTTGGTGCATAAACAGAAGCATACCCAAAGAAGAACTTTAGCTGAAGTAGATTTGGTCTTCCAACTAAAATGCCTCCAGAACAGCATCTCAGTTTGAGCCGATTGGTTCTCCATCACGACTGAGAGAAAGAAAAGAGGGGTCTAAAACCTACACTGTGCTTTAGAAAAGAAAAAAAAATTCCAGAGTAGAGGAAGGAAGGTGGTGTTTTGTGATCCCACAGTCTTGAATAAAAAGCTGAGTAGCTCTTTAGCACTTAGGTGCCTAAACTCTGACAAAGTCCATAACAGGTATTCAAATGGGCATATAAATACCCATAGACTTATTCTTTTGAAAAGTGCGAAGAAACACTATAACAGAAGACTAGCTTCATAGAAAATCAGTTAAACAGCGAAGATTAAACTGGACATCAGAAGAAATACTTACAGGAAACATTTCACTCTATGAAAGTATTTCTAGTAGGATTCTGCAGCAATCTATATTAGGGCTGAGAAAATTCAGTGTTTCCATAGTGATGCAGAAGTAAACATGATACGGCTGCCAAAAAATGGGTAATTATTGGCAGAATGATAGATAACGATAGTGACAAGGAAATCCTGCAGAACAATTTGACAAGCAGAGTCTGTTCAGAGAAAAACGCCTACAGATATTTGCATCTGTGTGGCTAGTTGCACGGATAAAAGTGAATATTATGGAAATGGGGATTGTACCCTGGTAAACTACTAACCCTAAATCATATAGCATTGTAGTGTAACAGGAACTCAACGTAAAGTCCTAGTAAGTTGTTGGGTCAGGAGGACAATCGTAACTCTTTGAGGGCAAGTAAAAAAATTATACTAACTGTTTGTGAGGTATTAATAACCAAATACTTTTTCTTGTTCCTGTTGACTTTATTATTTTTTTTTAAAGAAAAATGTTGGTAACAATTTGACAGGGCACAGGCAAAGCTACAAAAATTATTTAAACGCTAGAAAAAACCAACTTCCATTTTCCTATTTAAAGAGAGTGTTTCTTTTGTTGAAGTCAACACATATATGCATCCTGCAAAAGTCTGCTTGCCCTGAGAAAAAGGTTGTGACTGCAGGACACAACTCCTTAAACCACAGGAAATCCATTCGCACCAAGAAAATATTACTTTGTTTCCAATTGAAGGTAATTTCTTCCAGAGGTGAGATAGGACGGCTTCCCAGGTTAATTTGTGCGTGGCTGGCCTATCTCGATTAACTCTGTGCTCTTCCCTTGGAGCAACTCCACATGCACATCCCCGGCTTGAAGGAAGGTTGGGAGGTGACTCGATAAGTACCTCCAGGAGCAGGAAATCAGAGGTTTTAAATGTGTCTTTAATCTAGCAGAGAGAGCTATAACAGCGATGCTGAGCCAAGACAAATTCAAACTGGAAAGCAGGTACCTGCTGTAAACAGTGAAAGGGGTTAATCACTGGAACAAATTACCAATGGAAGTATTCGTTCCTCTGTCTCTTGATGTCTTTGTGCCAAGCCTAGATGTCTTTCTGGTGGTCAAACAAACAACTGCAATTTGCTTCAATTCAGGCAAAATTAAATGGCTTCTGATGTACCAAGGGTCAGAGTGCATGAGCTGAAGATTTTATCTGCCTCCATCTGCATGGCTGATCTGAGCGAAAGAACAACATTAAGGACTTATTACATGGGTAATTTTAATATTATTTTTTTAGTATCAATTATTCCAGAGATCATTAAATATTAATGTAAAAGCCAGTTGTTTTTTTTTTTACTTGAAGGTCCACTCAGTGAGATTTGTTTTCTCCAGTGAAGCTAATGAAGATATGGGGATCTCAGCATTTTACAGGACTAAATGAGTTTTTCTGCTCTTTATGATGCATGTGGTACATAAATAAATGCCAACTTCAATCATTTTTCTAATATAAACAAAATATTAACACCTGCTCTCATAAAATCAGTAACAAAACTAATATTTGCATCCTTTGAGATTATAATCTAATTTAAGAAGACAGAGAATGATTTAAAGAAAATCCAGATGTGTGGCTAGTCACCTAGTTCGTATGAGAATTTCCTAATTTTTTTTTGTAAATGGGGTGAATGAACAGGAAATAATAAATTAGAGAATAGCAAAAATATATCTGTTCAAACATTTATGCTTGATACTTTCCAGATTCATAAGCATTTTTGCAAAACATCTGGCTCACTGAATACTCAAGCAACATGACCCCTCTAGAACTAGTGTGTTGATTAAATGTGTTTATTTATGAAAATGTTCTTGACTAAGTTTTTTCATTTTTTTTTTTTTAACTCAAGCAACTCTAATGGCAAGAATATAAAGCAAGATCTTAATTAAAACATGATGGTAAGATCACATGGTTTAAATTAGAGAAGGGTAATATTCCATGTGTAATGGAAGTGATTTACAATGCGGTTAGTTTGGTCTAGATGTCTCTCAACTTGAACCTTGTGACTTTTTCCTTTAAAAATTTCACAAATCCTGATGAAATTTTGTAGGATTTGAGAGTCTTGACATTCCCTGAAAAATGTTAGTCTGAGTCCTTTAAGGTTACACTAGTACATGTGAGTGCATCTGTGTGCTTAACAAAGTGCTTAAATGTGATTTTCAGAAGAAATTTATTTAGGGATAGTCAATTGTCCCTTTTTCAGATGTCTACTAAAGCAACAGTTTTTGTGAAAACACCTTTTTGCTGCTTCAATTAAGCTGTAGATTTCATATTCAAAACCACAAAGAATCATTACCTATACAGACATTTCCAAGAACACATGGAGAGGTTTGGGTTGGATTTTTTTTTGTACTTGCCTGATCCATTTTAAAAAGACGGATAATTTGATCCTGAAACTTTTTAATTATAATGTGTAATTGAAACACTTACATTTCAATTAAAACAAAGCAGCCTAAAACCATAGGGTGTTAGAAGCTTATAAGCAGGGTATAATTTATTGCCATTTTGATGATCTGTAAGACTTCAACTTAAATCAATTATAAATAACTCATTTGAAAATGGATACAAGTGAAATTAACTAAATTGATACCAGTTTCTTTTTGTGATCTGAAAATATATGCATAAATGGCAAGAAAATGTTAATTGACCTTAACCTTTTCTGTGATAAGTCTCTTCAGTAACGTAGTAATACTTGGCACTTATATAGTATGGTACCTCTTATCTAAAGATCTCAGAGCGCTTTACAAAAATTAATTAAATCTCACAGCACTTCTTTGACGTAGGCATATGAAGTATTAAATAGGTGATTAAACAGAAAATGAGAGGCTAAATCCAAAATTTTCAAAACAGGGTGCCTAATGTCTGGAACGAGACCTTAAATCTGCTTATTGTGGAACCTTGTTTTCATTAAAACCTCACTTTCTATTGATCCTAGGGCTTTAATGACTCATAAGCACCGACCTTTTGACTCACAAGGTCTTTGATGCAAGAACTTGATTACTTTGGCCTTTATAGTGCCATGCAAATCACAGGTCAGACAATGCAGAGACTCCTGCTTGGTGGAAAGAAAGAGACATCCTCTCATCATTTACACCTCCTAATTCTGCTGGCCCTCAACACAAAGAATTTCTCTTCCATACCAGGCTTTGAAACATATCACTATCCAAGATGCTGGGATGAACTGTCTCCTGGAGTTGCCTCTCTCCTTCAACTGTAGAGACAACCAAGAAACTAGCTAACTGAGATGTCTAAATTTTAGACAGCCAGTATCATGGAAGATGAATTTCACCCTAATTAGAGGAAATTCTACTTCTGAGGACCTGATTAGCATAGTAATGCCAATTCTAGTATTAAGAAAGCACAACGAATAGGTAATACTAACAGATATCTTTTAAATAGAGCACTTTGAATCACATATTTCTTTGTCACTTTGAAACTAAAGACATAAAGGCAGCATAAACTTTATAATTATTACCCTGTATTCTTGTTAACATATGTTGCAATCTGGATAACCATAAAAACTTCCTGACTGAACAAGGTTTACACTCAAAAAGCTTGGAAATGCACGGTGTTATCAAGCAAGGTGTAACTTCATATTTGCAAGGATGAATGTGATGGTGCGTGCATATATTGCACCTTACTTCAAAGATTTCCTGCCTGAGGAAATAGTTCAGTGTAAATTCAAATAGAGGTACCTGTACAGAATGGGCACTCTCTCTTGCATGTAATTCATCCATGATGAATTTGAGGAGGAAGACTTATTCTCACCAACAACCGAGTTTCCCTTGGAATTAATTCCCCTTGGAATTAATTCGTATTATAAGCAGGGGTGACAATTTGCCTTAACACAGACCGCAGAAGTCCACCAAAAATCTCTTAGCAGAGACCGGACACCCTTCAGTACTCCCACAACCAAGAGACAGGCAGAAATGTATTTTCAGCATCTCAGTCCTCATTTTCCAGGTGTCTTCTCAGGTGACGTAAGAAAATTTTTGAATTCTGAGCTCTAAGTGCCCTCTGTTGGGTATCTCCAAAACTGAGAACACAGAACCTTGGCGGGGGGCAGGGAGAAAAAAAAAAAAGACAGAAGTTTTTAAAGATGTATGGATACTCTATTTTCACATCTATCTGTCTATAGATTCATGACATTACAGTCCATGGAAACTCTCAAGTTTATATACTTTTATGTCCTATATCTCCACTACCTGTCTCTCTTGTTGTTTTAATTTGGTTTTTTTCCTCCCTACTTTAATCTTGAATACAAGTCACCCAGGCTAAAGCAAAGGCAAAAAATTCACATTTGGAAACCACCAACCATATGTGTCTCATATGTGTCACCAACCATATCCAGTCTCATAATCACTTTGTGGGACTGGAACACCTTCATATGTGTCACATAGTGCATCACCAAGAAACAGTAATTGATAAGAACATGAGGCAACTTCCATTGCAAGCAATGGAGCTACTTTAGTTTATTTTGTTTGGTGGGCTTCTAGAACTAATGCATGACTTTGAATCCAATAAAAAACGAAACTATCAAATTTTAAAAAGTTTCATGCGTTTGTGGGTGAAGATCACTGAAGTGAAAATCCTTTCAAGGAATCAAATGTATTTCTGGATAATTTATTAAAATAACAGAAGACGAGTTCAGAAAACACATCTTGTGTTCCTGTCACTGTGAAATCCTTGAACTGGAGTATTCCTGGCAGAACAGAACCAGCTGGAGTCAATGAGCATAATTCTGGTAGTAGTTTACATTTTTATAGCTCCAGGGGCCAGTAGTGTACAATACATATTTGGCACCACAAAAGACAATAGTAAGTTTTGATGCCAATCTTTGGGTTTTTTTCAAAAAATAAATTATTTCTGTTCAGCACGTAGGCCGCAGATGCTTTTTCTGTGAGTCTTCAGGTACACAGGCAGGATGAATACATTCCAGACTATTCAATTACACAGCTGACATATTTTCTAAAATGGTATGTTGAGTATTTCCATGTGAATTTGGAGCCTGCCCCTGAAATAGCTAAAAAAAAAATAATTCAGAGCCAAATCAGGTATAGTCTTCATTCCTTAGATTAACTTGCCTTTTCTTGTTCTAGCAGCAATAGAATTTGGCTGGATCAGCAAATTGTGGAATTAAACCATTGCATTATCTATCAGTCCTCCTTGAAGAGTGCTTTTAAAGTTATCCAGCTCCTCAAACGGATTAAAGCAACCTTATACACCATGAAAGAACAACCTAAGTGCGCACAAAAGATCGTTTCCAGTTGAACTTTGCATTCTCTTTGAAAAAAAGACCTTATGCAATGCCATCAGCTGTGTGGATGCCAATTAATAATTGGGAAGACAGCTGCTGGTTCAGTTATTTAAAAAGGTTTATTTACCAGCATGACCACTGAGAAAGTCAAAACCCTAGGTGTACATTATGTTTTCAGCTGGATTTTGCATTGTCCATCATGCTATTTTCCAAATAATTCCTATAATATTATCTGGGCTGAAACAACGTAAGATGCATGCCTGAGTATTTAAAATTCAGAAAGTGCTGCAGTTTGAAGTTGAGCTTTGCCCTTGTGCAAACGAGTGCTGTGATTCCCGGATAAACTCTCTTCTAGCGGCTGTTGGCAAACTATGCAAACTCTCCTTCTTCTGTACCCGTCTGCTGCAGCCGCCGCCTTCGCTCGGCGAGGGGCTCTATTTCGGGTTGACTCCAAAGACCTGCACCACTCATCTATTTGTCCTACTTGTGTGGGCCTGATTAGCATAGCAGCAGAGCGGCTTGCAAACCACATCTGTTACCTAATGATACTGCCTGCTGACACATTCATATATCTTTCAGGGAGTCTTTTCTACCTCTGCTCGCAGCTGCTTCCAGTTCCTTTCTGGTCCCATTCAACTTGAGTTTTGCATAGCCGTGTGAGTCTCGCTGTGGCTTGGATCCTAATTCTCATTTCACTGCCTCTCTGTGTGCATTGTCCTTGCTGGAGAGTTACTTTGCGTGAGCTAACTGCCTCTAGATTTCGATGAGAAGGAGCTAATTGTAGGGGATTTTTAGCACAACTCAGATAAGGAAATTTATTTTTTTTTCTCCTGCCTAGCAAAGCAATTTGCTGCTCATATGGGACCAATGCTCAGCTGACAGAAATAACCCTATTGACACCAGTGCAGCTCGGCAGACTTATATCAGCTAAGGAACTGGCTTTCCAGGGTATGCTGAAGGCCTATCTTCTCACGCAGGCTTTTGCTTCTCAGATTGTCAGAAAGACACGGGACTTAACCTTCGCTGTTGACTTGACCTTTACAGCCTAGTCCCAAGTGCCGCTCTTCCCCACCTGAAATGAAGAGTCTGCTCAAGCTCCTTCAGCCTGGGAAGGGTTGGCAGGACACCTCCCTCGGCACCTGAGCTCCGGCACGCACCCCAAGCCAGGGATAACTGAGGCAGCTGCAGAGCTCATCTATGTCCAAAGGCATCCAGGGAAGGGTATTTGGCTTGAAACACAGTTTATAAGGTTGTATTTATATTTTTTTTTCCTCTCCTTGTTGCCATTAGGAGTTTGTTGCGGCTAGTTTTATTTGCAGGATGGGATGTGTCTTTTAAGTAATTGTAAGGACACCTGCAGCTCCGGCGAAGGCTACAAATATGAGCATTCATTTTTGATTGCTTGATCTTAATTGTCCAGGCCTGGAGGGATTTTGTGATAACAAATATTTTCACTTAGTAAATCAAGCTGGACACACAAAACTGAGATACAACACCACACGAAGTAATCAACAACACTAATATTTTCGAAATAGCTTGCCTGGTGCCATTTTTTAAATCTACTTTATATATCATAATTGCTGACCTCATATCTTGTAACTTGTTTAATGTGTCCCTTCTGATTGTTCTCGTGATCAGACATTGAGTGATGCTTAAAACCAAGTGAATAGGAGCCTTATTCTGTGCATTGTTTGCTAGGCTGTCCTTGCAGTAATAGAAAGAGAACAGTAAACTGCATCATTGAAAACAATCCCCTGTGGTTTTAGGTGACCTTGCCAAATAATCCCATTCATAAATCTATTAAACTCCATCTTCAAACCAGTGGAGTTTCTTATTCCACCTCCTGTTGTTTATATACTGAGCCAGGCTGCTCTGATAGTTACAGCTTTGCATCTCGTTCTAGTTTAAACATATTTGTTCTTATATTATGCTCACACAGAGTTTGTAATGTCCAATACCACCAAGTAATAGCAACAAGTGTCTTTTGACCTGCATCATAAAGTTCATAATTAAAGATAAGAGACGCAAATCACATTCTGTAGCAAGGTGGCCTTGCATTGTGCCTTTAGAGCATGCAAGGAAATATCTAACTGTTTAGGCAGCACGATGGATGAAAAGAGTCGACATTCATACCCATTGCAGAGAGAAATCTGCTAGAGTATACGGCACTGAACACTATTAGAGCACGCAAGAAAGTTTTGTGTAATTTCTGACTATTCCCCATACCGCCAGCTCAAATATCGGTAACGAAGTATGAACAGATTCCTAAATTCTAGCAAAGACTTACACCTAAAGCCCCTGGTTGAGCTTTCTGAAGCGTGTCTAAAACTGTAGTCAGGTAAAATTTCCAACCGATCCATGAAATGCTAAAGCATAAACAGTACCATTTAGCTGCAACCACCTGTTTCAATTAATTCTCTTACATGTTTCATGCCTTGAAAGCTTTCTTCTTTCTCTTTAAGTTCCTCTGACAAAGAGCACAGATGTTTTATTTTTGCTAAAGCCCTATTATGCTTTCAGTAATAACAAGAGGTGAATTAAATAAATCTACAAAACACAGCATACATGGGCATCCATCATCACTTGTGAAATATGTAGGCACAGTTGTCAGATAAGAGAAAACAATCCTAAAGGACTTGGCAAGACAACAACCAGCCTTGCGCTGTACTTGCCGGATATCACATTCAGTTACAAGCTTAGGGAAAGAAATACAGCCTCACAAGTGGGGCACTAGGCAGGGAACGGAACTGCTGGTTATAATCCTTGCTCTCCCACGGGCCTGGCAGGCAGTATTTTACCTTCCCCTCCATCTTGTGAATTTATGCTGAGATCTCTCTTTACTTAACATGTGGGGCATCACCTTTGGCAAGAGCCGTTCAGTATAATACTGGTACGGACAGTAATCTAACACCAAAAAGTCATACACCGTTTTTCACATTCTTGATAAAACCAGAGGCACTACATTGAGCACCGTGTGGCTAGCAACACGCAGCGTAAAAGTAAGATGACACCTAGCTGCGATACAATGAAGTATTGTCTCAAATATTTTTAAAATCCTTAGTTAGCATTTATTTCTTACCTGTGGCTGCCATATGGTGTGAAGGCATCCTGCCACCTAACCCCCATCCTCCCTGCACTGTAGGTTCTGCCGCAGGTGACCTGTGCTTCTCTGAGGAGACCTGCGGTTCCTTGAATCCTTCTCTCCCCAGTACAGACCCTTACATTTCTAAGCAAGCAGAGAAAGGCAATTTTGTAACTTTTTGAAGACTAACAAGATAGTTTATCTTGTTTTGCATTGCTTTGCAGGAGGACCACAGTGGTACACTGAAGACCTGGTTCTGTCTGTTTATGTTATCTACTGGATGCCTTTGGATCATCCTTTGAGTTGTTCTAAGAGGCTCTCAAATGACAACTAAAAGAAGGTACCTCCAGCTCACCCAAACCTGATATCCTCCATAAACCACCTATAGGCCATTTATCCAGGAGCACTTTTCCATGGAGCATCCTGAATCTATCAGTGCATACCTTACAAGGCTGAAAAGTATCGTCTGTGCCATGGAGGCCTTCTATCATAACACCAGCACCAGCAAAACCATCTGACCTCTGCCAGACTTTCAGCTGGTATCAGTTGTACATCCTGCCTTCACATTTACAACAATTTGTCTTCAAAATCCCTATCCTTTTGTTCCAGCAGGAAGAAGTGAAAAGAAGTCTCCTGCATCTCCTGCATCTCCCCTTATACAAGCAGCACGCATGAAACCCTAAATCCACCAACATCACCTACACCCAGCACCTGTGTGAGAAGATCTTTGTCTTGTTTTGTCTGCTTGATTATATATGACTGCTAACTAGTGCCAGTTAACAGCAAGGAGGGAGGAAGGAGCTCCATTGCAGGTTGACCACCATGGCCAACGTGCTGCAGAGGGGATAGGGAGAAGGGCTGAAGCAAGAGGTATGAAGAAAGAGAATTCTAGAGTTTGGGGCAAGCCATGAGCAAGTTCATGTGTTCTGAGATGTGGAAGGAGAGTTTGCATCACTGCAGTGATGCATATGCAGATGTCATTGCGCATGGCTTTCACCTCCAGCAGGTGACCTTGGCTACAAGGGCAAGTGTAGGGTGCTGCACCTGGGGAGGAACAACCCCATGCACCAGTACAGGTTGGGTGCGGACCTGCTGGAGAGCAGCTCTGTGGAAAGAGACCTGGGAGTCCTGGTGGACAACAGGATGACCATGAGCCAGCAATGTGCCCTTGTGGCCAAGAAGGCCAATGGCATCCTGGGGTGCATCAAGAGGAGCGTGGCCAGCAGATCAAGGGAGGTCATCCTCCCCCTCTACTCTGCCTTGGTGAGGCCGCACCTGGAGTACTGTGTCCAGTTCTGGGCTCCCCGGTTCAAGAGGGACAGGGAACTGCTGGAAAGGGTCCAGCGGAGGGCTACGAGGATGATTAGGGGACTGGAACACCTCTCTTATGAAGAAAGACTGAGGGATTTGGGTCTCTTCAGTCTGGAAAAAAGACGTCTGAGGGGTGACCTTATCAACGCTTATAAATACTTAAAGGGGGGGTGTCAGGACGATGGGGCGAGGCTCTTTTCAGTGGTGCCCGGGGACAGGACAAGAGGCAATGGGCACAAACTGGAACACAGGAAGTTCCACCTAAACATGAGGAGGAACTTCTTTACCCTGAGGGTGGCAGAGCACTGGAACAGGCTGCCCAGAGAGGTGGTGGAGTCTCCATCTCTGGAGACATTCAAAACACACCTGGACGTGTTCCTGTGTAACCTGCTCTAGGTGACCCTGCTCTGGCAGGGGGGTTGGACTAGATGATCTCCAGAGGTCCCTTCCAACCCTATGATTCTATGATTCTATGATTCTACCTGCTCTTCTGGAGTGCCCTGTCCCAGTTTGGACTTGCCAATGGACAGTCAGAACAGTAAGACTGATGTATTATGGTGTCTGGAAGGGAAGGTAATAAAAATCAGGAAATGAGTTTTCAATTTCAAGTAAAACAGTGGTTTTCTTCAGTCTAATCAAATTCAAAGTAGTTTCATTGGCTGTAAAATATTTTTATAATACTGCATTCAAACTGCTGTAGAAAAGAAAAATTTAGGTCTGTGACATCCAGAGAGAAAAGTGTCTGCAGAAGAGTTTTTCAAAATGGTTCCCACTGGGATAGATTCTCCCCATCCACAATGAAAAGGTATACATGGGAGGTCTTAGTTAAGACTCTGGTGTGTGTGTGCACTTGTTTGGATTTTTCTTTGTGCTGAGACTTTTTGTGGGACACTTCAAAACAAATATTTTGTGACTGGATATCCTATTCAGTTCCAATAGCCATTTTTTTTAAATGCCTACCTGTGAGTAGCAAAATGATTCTCAATTTCGGGAATGTATATGATAAGTATTAAAAATTAATTTTTTGTCAGTAGTTTCACCTTCAAATTGCCCTTTTTGTTGTGGGAAAAAAAAACCAAAACTGTCAAAACTTCTAAATCTGTTTCCACCACGGTGGCCACTAGGCAAATACATGGCTTTTATGTCAGGTCTTGGAGAGAAAAATATTGTTTGTTAGGATGGTTGCTTGCTCTATGGGCAGAGTTGGAGGCATAAGTGAAAGTACCCCAAAAAATTGAGAATTATTTCAAAATATGGACAGGACAATATTCAAAACACATAAAGTGTTCTTTTGCAAAAATGACAGGGATGAGTCAAGTGTGGTAAACCCTGAGACACTGATATTCTCCAACCAAGTTTTTTGATTTAAGACCTTTTTGTGCAGAAAACATTATCTAGAACTGCTCATTGACAAATCAAGGTTTTCATTATTCTTCTTGTCATCCTATATCAAGGTGCTGGAATTATACTGTATATATTTCTACATTTTTAATTCAGCATGAGATTTTTTCAGAATTCTTGGCCCAAGTCAGCTCAAGTTCAAATATAAGGCAGCTTGAGTGTTGATTTTGCTGCAAACAGATAGACCAATGCCTCTTAACATCTTGCTCCAAATGGGCAATCACGGGATAAATCACCAAGTCTGAAAGACTCTTGGCTTTAGCACGAAACTGGATTGAAGCCGAGCATTAGATCTACGTGAGCATTACTAACCTTTCCCTCTGTTGCTAAAATCTGGGGGCTGTGGGAGAAGGTTTCAGCCTTGTTTGAAATTGCAAAACTCTAGGAAAGCACTTTGCACATGCCAAAAATCACTTCCTTTAAATTATACACAGTGAAGAAAATATCCCAGTGAAGGAATGAGATTTGCTTAGAAATCATTAATGGTGCATCCAAACATTTAGATCAAGACTTAGCTTTTTGTATTGAAAGCAGGCTGAAGATGCTGGTTTAATGCCTCCTAATATGACTGCAGAGGTTAGCAGGTAAAGAAGATCAAGGAAATAAATTTTTTTTTTCTTTTCACCTCTATTTCAGGGAAATAGGTCATGCAGCTGAAGGAGGAAATATCACAATGCTACAGGGACCAACACTGATATCACGAGAGCAATTAGTACTACTTTCTTTTCAACAAAATTATACACAGCTGTGAAATTCAAGGCATACAACAAAACTGAAAGTCAGTTTACTTCTTGGAAAGCTTAGATGTAGATTTCAGTTGCTCACTTTAAACACCGGTCTTCTTTTATTACTGTTACACTTACTTTTCCACAGACTTCTCTCTGGCTTCAGCCAACCATAACAGCGGCTGTCCTTGTGGAAACAGGTATGTGGAACTTAATACAGGGAGAAACCAACAGGTATCCAAGGAAATAAGTCTAACTGTCTTTTGATGTATGTGTTTCTACCTACGTTGCAATCTGGAGGTGGGTGGCTATCCTGTGTAGATATACCCAAATTAACATCATTCTAGCTGTGTCTCCATGGTAGCAAGGACTTCTTGTGAGATGTACAATCCTGCAAGGCATGGGGTGTGTATGCTGGAAAAGCTGTGTCTCCTGCGTTCCACAGCTGTCAGATTAAAGCTCACTTGGAGATGTCCATGAAAGTTGTCATGACACAAGAGTTTTGGGTGTATTTTTGTTGTGTTGAACACTATTGAAAGGGGGCTAGGTCACTTTTGAGATGATGATTCAAATCCTTACAGTTCAAAGAGGGAATGAAATCCGAGGTGTTTACCCATCTGGGGAAAAAATCAGAAGAGCTTTAATCAGTTCTGATTTTCAAACATGGTCTCTGTGGAGACACAGGCACATATCTGCAGCCCTGATTAAGAAACCTAATTTCGAAAGACGACATTCTAATGTTCAGTGTTTTCCTGTAGATCAGACTGCTCAATTTTAAGCATTGGTCTTCTAAGTTGCTTGTCTCATCAAATTCATTGCATGTCAAGCCTATGTATCTAACTCCAAATTTGGGGTTTTACTTTAAAACTCGTTACATCAAAACAGAGATGCTGCAGCACTTAGAAACACAGACACCTAAATTTTATTCTACCTAGTCCTCAGACCATAAATTTTCCCCATGCTACTCACCCTCAAAGACAAATAGATGTATTTCATTGTATTCCATGGGATTTGTCTCCTCTATTCTAAACTCGGACAGGATTAATTCATATTCTGGCCTCTCACTAGCTGCAACCTGACTAGAAAAAGTGAGATTAGCTCTCGGAAAACTTTCCAGGCAGAGGATAATATAGATATTTCATGTGTCACTCTCTTATCCTTATCACAGACATCTATATAAATGAGTTTCTGGCATTCCCCTACTTATCTGTTACACAGCATTACAGATTTGTAAGATTACGCCTTCCGTGGGCTCTGAGATTCCCTCTTGAATCCAGACTTTCAGCATTGTTTTCATCACACTTGGACTTTGTTCCACTTTTAGTAGCAGCATGATGTCAGTCACATTTAAATCAGATGAAAACCTGAATTTTTCATATTAATTAAAGTTCAATAGATTCCTTATAAAGAATAGATGAAAGGAGCAGCAGTGACAGGGGAGTCATGTAGGCCGGATTTTCTGCAGATTAGCTAAAGCTGGTATGAACTTCCTCCCTGGCTTTCTGGAATGTTTCCTGATTTTTTGAAGAGATTGACAAATAAGGTTTTGCATAATAGCACAGGAGCAATTTCCTCATCATTTCTACAATACAAAGAGGAGACAGGAATAAAAAAAAATCAAAAATGAAAAAAAAAAAAACCAGGGCTGTCTCTCCAAAACGTTTTTTCTTAAATTGCTGTTAAATGCACAGAAGCCAAATTAATCTCCAATGTAATTCTCCCAGTCCCACTGGGTTACAGCAGTGATGAATTTGGCTTTGGTGTGTTTAGGTGTGGCGTCCTGGAAAAAAGCACTAGTAGAGTCTTTTAAAACTGTTGATTTTTCGAGACTGATCAAAACTCTTACTTCCAAAGGAAACCCCCCACAATACATTAAGATTTTTGGTATAATGGGCTATATTAACAGTGTGTTGGTGGGTACCTGCATGATCTTACCTTCCCCTTAGGACAGTGGGTTCAAAGCCACCTCTGAGGAAGCTGTACAGCCACCTCAGCACAGTGAAGCAAATGAGCTAGAAAGCCCTGCTGGGAGGTGTATAATCTCTCCCATATGGCATTTTATTAATGAAGTTGGAGGGCGTCTTGTTCCATGAGCACGGTGGAAGTACACAAACACTTGCTCCCTATAACCCTCCCATACACATGCTTGCACACTGTATTCTTCCTGGGATGAGGAATCAAGAAAACAAAGTGCCATCAGTGAAACACAGCTCTAATGTGAGCTACATGAATAAATCCTCTGGAAACCATACATAGTTTAAATTATACGTGCCATGACTGATGCTTGTGTCACCACAAATTCACGTCCATCCTATGTACCTATACAAATATCACCCGGTATATTACAGACAAATTTGTCTTAGAGATAACCAGCTACATACAGGAAGGGTGTAACTGGAGACTGTACCTCAGGATTCCTGACCTATTGACTGATACCAACTCTAGCAGCGAGGCAAAAAAAGAGGACACGTGACCATTTTTGCCAGCACCATCCAAGCTACTCTTACCACAAGTGCTGCAGGTCTATTTATTGCTTCGCGCTACAGGGTGAAGAACTTGTTGCTAAAATATCATCTCATTTGTCACAGAATCACAGAATCACAGAATCACAGAATGGTATGGTTGTAAGGGACCTCTGGAGATCATCTAGTCCAAACCCCCTGCCAGAGCAGGGTCACCCAAAGCGGGTTGCACAGGAACACGTCCAGGTGGGTTTGGAGTGTCTCCAGAGACGGAGATTCCACCACTTCTCTGGGCAGCAGTGCTCTGCCACCCTCAAAGTAAAGAAGTTCCTCCTCATGTTGAGATGGAACTTCCTATGTTCAAGTTTGTGCCCATTACCTCTTGTCCTGTCCCCGGGCACCACTGAAAAGAGCCTGGCTCCATCCTCCTGACACCCACCCTTTCAGTATTTATAAGTGTTGATAAGATCCTCCCTCAGCCATCTTTTTTCCAGACTGAAGAGACCCAAGTCCCTCAGCCTTTCTTCATAAGAGAGGTGTTCCAGTCTCCTCATCATCTTGGTAGCCCTTGGCTGTACCCCCTCCAGCAGTTCCCTGTCCTTCTTGAACCGGGGAGCCCAGAACTGGACACAGTACTCCAGGTGCGGCCTCACCAAGGCAGAGTAGAGGGGGAGGATGACCTCCCTTGATCTGCTGGCCACACCCTTCTTGATGCACTGCAGGGTGCCATTGGCCTTCTTGGCCACAATGGTTTCCTTAAGTCTTCAGAAGAGTCTATTAGTTGTACATCTGGAAATGGGGTAAAGAAAAAATAGGTGTTTGCAAAACAGTAGTTTAAAAACCGAAAAATGTGCAAGTGTTTTAATTTAGTTTAGGAAATAAGTAAATTAATAAATAGTTAAATAGGCGTATTAGTGCCAGATCACTCAGTGCAGCTCTCATTTTAATAAATTCCTTTTTAAGCAAACTACTCACTGTTATTACTTGAGGAGATTCTGCTTGTACATTTCACTACTTTTTTTTATGAATATTTGTAAAACTTATGTAAAATAGTGATTCTATATTTTTCACAGACAGGTCAACCAATGCTAGTGTTAGTTGACTTTGCGAGGGGCGGGCTGGTTGTTTCTTTTTTTCTCTTGGTACAAAATCTTTAAGGTATCAATGTGAGGCCTGGCTTGACTTCAAGGGTTTGGCTGCCCAGAGAGGTGGTGGAGTCTCCTTCTCTGGAGATATTCAAACCCTGCCTGGATGCGTTCCTGTGCAACCTGCTCTGTGTGACCCTGCTTTGGCAGGGGGTTGGACTAGATGATCTCCAGAGGTCCCTTACAACCATACCATTCTGTGATTCTGTGATTTTGGATGACAGCCTTGAAAAGAGGCAATCCGAGACAAGCATAGCCTAGAAGCCTTTGATTTGAAGTTCACTTGCAGCCAGGGAGATTGCAAGAGTGCCTAATACGAGAGACGTACTAGGGAAATCTCTCCTGCCTTTCTCCTTTGAGAAAGAGGAGAGGTGGGGTTTGGAAGGTAAGTCTGTTCCCAGCAGGAGAAAAGTCATGCATCATTACATACCACATAGAGTATTTCTGACACATATGAGAAAACAGTTCCATCTTCTATGAGGAGAACCGTATCTCCCCTTGCTAACAGAGGCTGTGAATACTGAAATTGCTCTCTCCTCAGCCAGCCCCTCAGAGGACAGCAACTCAGCATTTATGGCCTTGGGTCACCTAGAAGCCTCCCAAGGCTCCCTTAGCAGCACGAACAGTTTCCTCACCTACTCATGACGACTCCAAAGCTGCAACCATGGACACCAAAGTCTGGGCTATCAGGCTGCTCAACTACTCCTGGCAGCTTGATGGGCAGCTGCCTCCCAGGTCCATCAAGTCAAGCCAGGGAGCGCTGGTGTACCTGCAACAAGACAGGAGAAGCGGCCTGTCTTACCTCAGCCTCTACAGCCATGTAGAGACTCTACCCTATTTCTTTAGTCTGTACGGCTACCAGATATACATCCTAAGACAACAATTTTTAGCATATTAAATAGCAATCCGGACTATTAGCCAAGCAGTCAGTAAGGCAGGGATGTTTCTAAGCAGATTAACTGCTTTCTCCATCTCTGCCAAAGCCACCTGCACTCTGACTTTTTACAAACAGCAAGGCTGGACTGAAGCTGCTGCTACAGTGATTCTTAAGTGGTATTTCTGCAAAGGAGCCAGTGAGATAACATCCATTAGACAGTGGGTTTATCATTTAACATCACCTTTCCGCTAAAGCTGTTCCTGAGAGAGTCAGCAGCAAAGTCCAACTGGTGTAGTATTATGGGGAGCATGAAGAGAAATTCTCAGCAGGAGGCTAATGTCATGGTCTATTAACCCTCCCTCATTCCCAACTAGATCCCCCAAAACTGTCTTTTAGATCAACGCTCTGTTCTGAGAAGGCAACTTCTTGTTTCACAGACTTAAACACCTAAAAATGTTAAGCTAGACTAGGCTGTGGTAAAGACTGAGGCTATCCTAGGGGTTTATCATCCTTTCCTTGCTCAAAATCTGACCATTTCAGCCCAAGATAATACAGATGGCTTTGGACTGTTTCTGAAGTGTGTTTCTATATGGGTGATAAAAACATGGGTTAAAAGGATCCCTAAGCCATTTCATCTTGCTGCAGTATTCTGATAGTGCAGTATGAGGGTCTGCTGAGAATAAAGAGATCTCTGGAAAGCTGGAAGGTAACCCTCAGCAGCAGCAGCAAGCCTCCAGAAAATGCTGGTTTGATCTAGATCTTTACGTAATCCACCTTGCCTGGGATTTGTCTCTGGCATAAGGGAAAAGCATGTACACCTTCCGTCCCGGTGCATGGGTATCTCAGCACTTCCCAAAATGGAAGAGTTGGGCCTCCTGCTCATTTCTGGGGATACACAGACCCAGAGGGGCACAGGACCCCTGTACAAATCTGTAGGAAATGTTGGGAATCCATAGCAGATCCAAGCAATAGCTCTCTCAGGTATGTCACCTTTAAAATTGCCTGAAAGGATACATTACAGCACACCGTACGTTAGGTGCTCCCTACATGCCTCACTTATCTCCTGTCGAGGTAATCAAGACATTCCCACGTGCAGCCAAAGGGCAACGCGATATGGACCATTGGGAATTTCCTTACTCTGCCTCCTGGAGGAAGGCCCAGATCCTTCCAGAGCAGTCGGCAACTCCCTTCTAATTTAAGTTATAAGATAGAGGTCTGGGCACTACTGTAACTCATTCTACAACTGAAAAATGCAAATGAGCCTTCAGCTAAGGGAAAACGCCAGCTTTCCATATTGTTATCTACTGAAATTGTATTTACAGATATTGTAAATAAGCAGTAGTATAACACATTTCAGAACAATTTGATAAGAACGGAGATAATGTTCATTTTCCAGGCAGAAAGAGGATTACTGCTTAGAATCTCCTTAAAGAGCCAAAGCAATAGATACACTAGTGAGCCATGCAAAGAGGAAGTCTACTGACTATTTTATTAGGGTTTGAGGGGTTTTAGTTTTACTTACCACTGTTTATAATAGATATTCTAAGGTTGAAGAAACATCTTTTTATTGTCACTCGCATTGGAAGCTGTCTAGAGGATTCTAAATGATGGGTAATGCCAAACAAAGTTGAAAGTTGCTGGGAGGTATCTAGCAGGTACTGCAGGAGTCAGGTCAGGCCTTAATGTCTTCATTTTGGTCCAGGGGAAAAGAGTAAACAGAATACTAATGAAAGTTGCAGATGGTACCAAAATCAGTAAAGGTTATCAACCCCAGTGAAATAATGCAAGAGGACCTGGATAGGTTAGGAATGTGGGCTTAAAGCAAAATTATGTTTAGCCTGGAAAACTGCAAGCTAATCCCACTAGAGAAAAAATAATTAATGTTGAGTAGCAAAAGCAGGAAGGTAAAAAAAGCCTGAAATTGAAAGGGACCTAGGGTGAACGAAAACTTAAAACTTAGAGATAAATTTGCAGTGTGAAGCAGAAACAAAAAGTGTTGTTGAGTTAAAGACTTAGGCAAAATTCACATCTGTCATAAAACAAGATGAAACATAGTAGCTTTGTGCGTGGCAATATCTGGCAGACCATCTCTAAATGAAAGTGTCTCAGTACCAGAGGGCACGGTACAAGGAGTGAAGACGTTTTTTTGTTCCCTTCAGGGATAATTGTTTTGTAAGGACACAATAAAGAAGTTCTTGAATAAGTCATGTAAAAGTGGGCTTGAGTACGTGATGTGAAAGTGGGTATGCCCCTCCAGAAATAACTATTTTCCTTCTTCTACTAATTCTTTCAATGTAGTTGGCCAAAGAGAATGAGATGAATTTAAAGAGATCAAGATGAAGATCGAGTAGCCAGTGCAACAGCCACAGATGGAGAAGACATAAGCTTTAGCATGTCAGGCATCTGAAGGAGGAAGCAGGCAATTTTAGAGCTGTGCAACAATAAACTTTGGTAAAATTGGAAAGTAAACTAAGTAGCACAGCGGATCTTTCACACTCATAACCTGTGCTACTTCCTACTGATTTGGCCTTTCCCATCAGATAAAATGTGGTTTCTAGGAAAGCATGTTTCAAACTCACCTGGTCTCCTGAAGGGGCTTCCTTCAGTGTTTTCACGTACGATAGAGATTTTTTTGGGGGGTTCGGGTGACGTTAGTCTAGTTAATATGATAGATCACTAGATATTACTGAAGATCAGCCCTAGTACTTAGTTATTTACTGCTTCATCTGGACAGCTTTGGAAATAAAACAGTAGTAGTGTGTCCCAAGGGAATGTTCAGGGATCTTCCTTTTTCCTGTCCTGACTTTCTTTGTCTCTGTAGGGAAGTTATTTAATATCTTCTAGACTTTCCTTACATATCAATAACATGGAGTTAGTAGCACACATATTCATAAGCTGCTGTCAACATATGAATTTTTCTGTATCAGAGAAATGTTTTATAAAATGAAATATTATATATATATATGAGATGATATTGCATTCTAAATTAACGATATTATTTTTTTCAGCTAAGCTACTGGTATTTGTTTCCAAAAGCTCTTAATTCTGAATTGATAGATTTTTTTTTATTAAATATTTTACAGTCCAGAAGACTCCTCGGTAAATAACAACTTTCAGATCGATCAAATTTTAAGCCTAATTTATGTGTTGGATTTTTTTTTTCCCCTTCTGACATATCCAGTTTCCTTCATTTTAGTGAGAGGTTCCTATTTTATGTACAATAGTTAAGAATGATTAATGAGTTTCATTCTTAAGGCCAAAACTTTAATAAAATCTATCCTACCTGCTGTAATAACTAATAAATAGTTCCATTGAATTACATAAAGTCAATTGAATTGAAACAAATATTGTTAAAAAAAAGCCACTTGCTGCTTCGTTACTTAGGCTAAGTGCAGCATGCAAATTCCTAAGTTTGCAACATAAAGGATTTGCTGTAGAGCAGTAGTGCAGTTATACCTGGAAATGTCTGTGCTGAAGGTCATTGCTTTTTCTACTTCACGGCAAATGGTCATTTAACGTTGCATAAAAGGAGTAGAGATTTGTGATGCGACAGACACGAGGCAGGCCGATTGCTGTTTCTCGTACTTGTCCTCGAGAAAATCCAGTTCTGCTCCTGCCTCATTAGACAACAGAGGGATCTGGGAAGGGCGTTAGGCTGAAATCTTGTGAGGATTAAAAAGAAAGGTTGTTCAGCCAGGCAGTAGGGGTTTAGCACATATTTTGACCCTTGTGTATCTCTCGAGCTCTGTACAGGAGACCATCGCAACACCGCTGGAGGACAATTTTTCCACGCACGTAAGCTCCGGCCTGGGGAACATGCCTGCGGCACGGGATACGAAAGCAAAGCAGAGATGCACTGCAGCCTGTAAAGTGACAGCTAGGGTGCACTGATACATAAGTGCCTGGCAACTGCTCTAATTTATTGCAGTAGCTGTTATGGCTCTCTGTGAAGCCTAAAATAATCTATGAGCATTTCACATTTTAATAGTATTCATGTTGAGGGCCTCTGTGTGACTGCAGCTATATGATAACATATGCCCCAATCGGATCTGCCCTTTGTGTACAAGATGACACAATTTGTGCATAGTTAGCCATGAGGGAGACAGAGATTACCCATTTCCAGTGCAGGCAACACCGGGTCTTCCAGCCTCTCGTATGCACCAAAGAGACAAATATTTTCCTTTTCAAGAGCATTTACACCCTCAGAGCTCAACAGATGGGATGTTCTTGCCCTTCAAGGCAAAGCTCTGCTGTCAGAAGAGACATACAGAGGAGAAAAATAAGAAAGTATCAGGCTCAGAAACTAGTTAAGAGTTTAATGGGATTTGGCTGATTATTACGTTTTCTTTCATTATTATTAACTCATCTTTTCAATAACACCAAGGACCTCAAGCAAGGGACACCACCAGGAGTCTGTACCACTCCTAGCAAAGAAAAACACTGTCCAGGAACATTACTGTTTATAGAAGCCAAGCACTTCAAAAAGTTAGGAAAGACTGCAGTTAAGATCACTAGCGAAATTCATTCCCTCCTCTGAAGTCTGTGTTGTACAATGCTGCCTAATCATATGTTCTTCATTACATGGTTTCTCTTTCCAACAGCGTATCTCCAGTTTCCCCGTCTGAACCAATCCCTCTCACTTCTTGCTCCCATCTTAATTCCAAGCAAGAAGTCCTACTTAACCAGCCTGTTCTTTCCAGCGGCATCTCAGTTTTAGTTCTCTTCTTCCAAGCATTTCCAGTCTCCTTTCTTTCTCTGTTCTCCTGAATGCATGTCCAGATTTGCTCTCCTAACATATTGCCTCCAGTCTACTTCTCTTGTCTTTAGTTTCAGAACATTGCTACCAACAGTCCAAGTGCTCAGCGCTTACTGTAGTGGCCATAACTACACTGGTAAGTGAATCGTAGACTCATCGAATCATAGAATGGATTAGGTTGGAAGGGAGCTTAAAGTTCATGTAGTTCCAACCACCCTGCCATGGGCAGGGACACCTCCTACTAGACTAGGTTGCTCAAAGCCCCATCCAGCCTGGCCTTGAACACCTCCAGGGATGGGGCAGCCACAGCTTCTCTGGGCAACCTGTTCCAGGGCCTCACCACCCTCAGAGTAAAGAATTTCTTCCTGATGTCCAATCTAAATCTCCCCTCTTTCACTTTGAAGCCATTACCCTTTGTCCTATCACTACATGCCTTTGTAAAAAGTCTCTCTTCAGCTTTCTTGTAGGCCCCCTTCAGATACTGGAAGGACACTATATGGTCTCCTCAGAGCCTTCTCCAGACTCTCTTCATAGAAGAGGTGCTCCAGCCTTCTGATCATGTTCATATATGGGTGGGTGAAGTGGGTTGCAACCTTGAGAAGAAGGGGTACTGCACAAATCTATATGCCTAAGCTTTCCTCCATGAAATTTCTACCCAAAAATTAGGATGGTGTCATCCTGCCACCCCAATCATGCTGCACCATCCCGTAAACCACACAGGCTATAGCTTATGCATCCTGTGTTTTTTACCAGCTTCTCCAGAAGTTCCCTCATTTGTATAATTTTCTTTATAGATGTATTTATTTTTTTTTTGCTGTCCCTGCCATAAATGTCACCTTTATGGACAAATTTCACATCCTGGCAGAAACACAATAGTTGCAGACCTCCTGAAAGAAAAGACTACTGCCATCTTAAGATGCTTTTCCCACATCCTGTCTCTCAGCAAAGGCTGGGTTGATTTGGCTGAAGTTTTCCAACAATCAAAGGCAGACCCCTAGCAGAGAAAATTTAATCCCAAAATGTAGTGTGATAAAAAGCCATAAGCAACTGAAAACAGGTTTATATAAAAGGAAACATCATGAAATTTTGACAAGAACTGCTCATAGCCCTGCTAATAATACATTTTTGACTGGTCTGATTTTCCTTGATCCTCTTGTAAAGACTGCAAAAGATAAAGAAGATTTTACAGGCAGGCTCAATAAATACCAAATCATGTCTTTGTCCGTATATTTGCATACTTCTCACCTGTTAAGTTTTAAGCTCGAAGGCAAAAAAGGTGGTGGTTCAGGAGCTGCCAACCTGCACTTTCTGAATTCATGCTGAATCTCTCCCATATCTACACAACAAGGTGTGAATGCAAAAGTCAAATGTCAGGGTCAGTGCTGCATACACGGATGCCTTTTTGCCGAGGAGCCCACAGAGCACACTCCTGTGGTACACGTCAGGATTTACTGAGCACACTTAGGGTAGCTGCCAAAGTGTTTGGAGTGCTTTGGCAGCAGAAGAAACAGCTGGTCCCATCAAAGTGATCACATTCTTGGGCATTAATTTAGAGTCTGAGCGGATGGAGTGATGCTTGCCAGGGGATAAGCTTCATAATCCTAAAGGGTTAGAGACTCAGAAATTACAGGCTGGTAAAGGTGTGGTTAAAGCGGTTGCAACTGCTTTGTTAACCGGTCACTTGAACCTTGGAGAAAAGTTTATTTAGGCAACATGCAATCTCCAAAATGATGAGTTCCTTCAATGGCAGGAGCTATAGATGGACTGGCGTCAAACTCCGAGCACCGGGAGACATTTTATGGAGTCTCAGTAGATAAAAACAAGTCAGTGCTAGTGCAAGAATGAAATATTCATCAGTGTGTATTATGAACATACACTTGTGTGTGCCTGGAAGCTTTTCTTCTGTGGAGCACATGCTGGAGATATGTGGAGATATGTATCAGAAAAAAAAAAAAAAAAAAGATGCATTTGTGATGACCTTCATTAAAATATATAAGGCCTATTGCTGTCTGATTTATTGTGGCATTTCCTAAACACAAGATTAAGTAGCTCCTATAAAGTTTTGGTGTTGACCTCCTCAGAATGGCTGTAGTAGACACCTTTTTTGGTTTTTTTACCCTTTCAATCTACAGCAATGAGAAATATCCAAATACTTCCTGAGCTAATTAGTAAGTCCCTTTCTGCTCTGAGGCTGCTAAGAAGAAAATTTCATAGGAATCTGTTATGAACACCTGAACTTGATGTTGGTAAGGAGATTCTGGTTACCTTCTCTCCTTCCCCTGTCTACACCAGCATGGAAAACACCCCCTTTCACGTCAGAGCCAAGGCTGCTATTGCAACATTACAAAATTGCTGAGTAATTTTCTTTCTCTGCTTAACTATTTCCAGTTTTAGCATCTGGAAGTTTCCATCAAGTGATCAACTAACATCCCATCGAATCCAACCAAACACCAAAGCAAACCCCGAAACACATTATGAACAGGGTTAGCACCCTTATCTTCCACATTATTTTTCCTGTGAAAAGAGTGGGAACTGATACACAGCATCTGCCTCTCTTTCTTGTCTTAGGGCTTTACTTTCACCCCACAAACTATTCTTAAGACATGAACATTTGGAAGGCTAATACACAAGGATGAATTAATTTATCAAAGCACCAAATTCCATAGAGATTTGGGTTTTTTTAAGTTAGATCCCTTTGACTGCAAGAGAGCAGGATGTACCGAGGGGACAGAACACAGGTGTGAAAAATGGATTCAACCACAGGCAAGGCAACAGGGAAGGACTAAGTTGTGTAACTTCATTTATTAAATCACATAAGCTACAGAATTTTTTCTTCCTCAATAAGAAATTTTGGTTAGCAAAACTACACATTATAAGATGATGATCTTTTAATGGAAACTGTAACAAGCCAATATTTTTCAGCTGGAAAAAAAAAATAAAAAAAAAAATTAAGTGATTGTTACCAACAAGGCAATCAGAAGTTTGTGACCTTACTTTTCCTAACGATTTTTATGGGCTGGATTTTGCTGGGGGAAGGGGAGGTCTCCTGGTCGGGTTTTTTTTTCAGCATAGGGTAATTAACATATATAGGTCACCACATCAGATGTAGAAATCCTCCAACAACACACTACTTCAGAAATAATGCACTGGATTCAAAGACTACACAGAACTGTACACAAAGTGCTCCATTAACAGCAGGTGCTGTACAAAAAAGCTCTCTTTAAACGAGCTTTTAATTACTGTATATCTTTGTTTAGAAGCCGCCTTCAACTACTTTTTCCTTGTGAGCTGCAGGGGAAAGCAATTAAATGTATGAGAAAGCCACCCTCAATTTAAAGCTGCAGAAGGAAGCAATTAGCCTAACAGAAGTCTTACCTTGTACACAAAGAAATACGGTACGTGAAGTCAGTGGAGTCTGGGCATTACTTTGGCATAACTAATATATATTTTAAATCTTAAAATATGTGACTACTGAAAGTGGAAAGTCATAGCTGGCTTTATGGCCCATGTTAATTCACAAGTCTCCCTATAACAACAGAGTTGGTTCTTTACACAAAATTACATTTATATGTCTCGGCTGTAGAATTCACACCTCCTCTAAATTCCCTTTACATAGGTGAAGGGTCTCAATACAGCTGAGTGAGCCCCTTTACTTCTAAGGGGCAGGAAGGCACAGGGGTTTGTTTATTTGCAGTAAGGCCTTTTAGATAGATCTGGCTACAAAGAAAGACTTTACAAGAGGAGGAATGGGATCTTTCTGGTCTCATTTGGTATTTGCCAAGTTTACGAGTCTTGATTTTAATACTGGGACTAGTCTCATACTAGGCTAAAATCCCTTCTTCAACCCTCTTCCCATTACAGAATAGCCTGTATTAACCCTAAATTCCCAATACAGAATTTAGACACAGTGCAAAAAGGGATTTTCGAGGTTTGGTGTGTTGTGGGTTGTTTTTTTTTCAAAGGAATGGAAATTTTCAAAATGGTTTCAGTGTTTTTAGGAGTTAATCCTTGATGGTCAATGACATGAAAGCTTTTGAAAAAAAAAAGAAAAACAAACCCAAAACAATCAATATGAACTCCGCTGAAGTGAAAGGCAAAAATATTCCTGACTAAAACAAGACCAGAAAATGCATCACTCGATGGGGTTTTGTAAAGGATACAAAGGTTAATTAGATACTTTCTGTTGCATTATAGAGTAGGAAACCTCCATTAATTACTGCCTCTTTAATTTAACTGATTCATTAAAACCTGAGTATAGAATCACAAAGAAAGTGTCATCTTTCCCATAGTGCCCGACTTCTACAGCCCAAAGCCTATGACCCTTAATCAAAATTAGATTTTAACAGAGACACTGAATGGTTAATAGCGACATACAGCATCACTAAAACCCTAAAATGAATGAAGCTTCCAGTCAAATCAATCGGACTCTGCTCTTCTAAACACCTCAATGTTTGTTCTTCTGTTTCCTGGTGTCCTATGTTACAGAAGAAAAGGCTGATATTAACAGCTTGCTTTACCACTATTTTTATTTCAAGTTAATAGCACAAGTAAGGTGATTCTATAAATGTTTGATTTTATGAGGTCTTGTGCATTTTTGCAACCAATTAGTCAAATTGCCTTCTTGACTGTATCTCCTTGCTAAATCTAGCTTTTTTAGATTTTGCTGTTTAGTGTACTACCGTATTCCATTAAAGGCAAAGTTCAATTATTTGTCTTTTGAAGGTCTGAGTGCCTTGCTTAAAATGCCAAGTGCATTAAAAACAGACCACCCTTGACTTTTGCAAGGAGATGTAGAAGGATAATAAGTTAGTTGGATTTAACGGAATTTTGAAATTGAATACATGTGTGTATGTGTGCATGAAGATACTAAAATAAGGATTAAATGCTGTCAAGTTATCAAGAATACTTTTTTTTTTTCCTTTTAGCATTTTTTCTTCTTAACAAGGAGCAAAACCAAGGAAAATCTTGCGGCTAAAACAAAAGACAGGGAGCCAGGAGACATTGAACTTGGATAAAAACATGTACTAAAACATTTTACTAGCATAAAAATAGCACTTTAAAGCTACACAAGTGTAAATGGAAGCAAATTCTAGTGAAAATATGCTGCGTTTTTGCTGTGACTGCTTGGGGAATCTGCCTTTGCACCTCGTCCGAATTATGTTTGCTGCCTTTATGTATTTGTATTTCCATTTTGAAGACAAGTCTCTATTCTGTCTTCTCCCTCTATACTGAGACCGAACCCACAGGAGATAGGGAAAATTCTTATGGGCAGCATGAGTCTACTGAGACATCTTGGTGAACTTTGCAAAGAGATGGTTCTCGGCCATGCCAATTTAAACCTTACCCCTGGAATGGGGAGAGATTTCTTCCACCTGTAGCAATGACTTCAGGTGGTCATCTCTTAAAAGGGTCTGGAGGCTTTAAAAGAGAAGAAAAGCAACTTTGAAGTTGAATGTTGTACCAATTTATCATGGCTGGCTGTTCAGGAACAGGAGCCTTACGAGGGCTGTAGGGCAGATCCTACACCTCGAGGCTGTTGTGCAACTCCTGGTGGTAGAGGTCATCCTGTCAGAGCTACTTCAATGAGTGAAGGCTGCAGAAGGGATGCAGGCACAGTAGCAATTAGTTTCTGCAGAGTTTTTAAAAATCTATTTAGGAGCCAATTGTCTATGGCAGGCATGTTCAGCGTGCATGTGTCTCTTCCTGCCTAAATGGCAAACTTGGAGTAAAACAGAGATTAATTTAATTAAGTTTAAACATTTCAGCTTTTTATTTTATGGTTACACACAGAAGTAGAGCAATAACTGAATACAAATGTTGCATATTTACTGTGGCATGATCCAAGCAATTACTACTAAAGTATTAAGGAAAAGCATCATTTCACTCTTTTAATTTTATTTTATAATTAGGTGGGAACCAGATTTTGGTGAATACATTTATAGTTAGAAGTTATAGATTATGCCTGTCTTTGTTTTGGAAGGATGATTTTAGCCCTTTTGCTAAAAGCCTGTTAGCAACAATTAAAATAGCTATAAAAAGGTGTTTATAGCTTTTGTACTTGTTTTTCTTGTTAGCTTTCATCAAATATTTCACACCCATATGATGTATGCAGTCTGCTAATAGTTGCTAGCACAGACCTTCAAAAATGGTATTAAACATCTGGTTAAAAACACAGCTTTTTATGTACTGCGATTGTTGGTTCGTCCCTTTTACGTGAGCGTTATGCCAGTTGTGCGTTATGCTTCTGACTTCTGTTACTTTTTGTTCTCAGAAATAATTTGAAAAAGTTTAGAAGGAAAACTTAAAAGCGGAGCAAAAACAATGCTGGCAACTTTTTTTTGAGTGCCAGAGTTTTAACTGCCTACTGTTGAAATGCTTTCCTGGCTTTCCATGCAAACAAACATTTTTGTACACAGTATTACCGGAAGGGCTGAGTGCATGCCTGCAAAGTGCAACATGGTGAATGGCTGTGTATATTCTACATCGACCATGCTGTTAAAATTAATCTGTTCAGGTTAGTTTCCAGTCTGAGCAGAGCTGAGAAACACAACCACCGGCTTCCGTCACGTGCTGCCTCGTATCAATTAAAAATAAATTAAATTTCATGCAAAGAACCCAACTTAAAAATCCCAGCAAACAACAACAGAACCTTTCCACTAATGATTTTCAGTCATCAGAAGTGGAGAGAGACTCAGACAGCAGACAGCATGGTCCCAGCATGCTTTTTGCCTTTTTTTTTGTTTGCACAGTAGCTGTCAGTTGCAGCCCTGCAGGTAGTAGAACCCAGTGGGAAGAGGGGCGGGACAGAGCGATGCTGCCTGAACTGACAGCAAATTTAAATTACTGAGCTTTCTTTTTCTTTTTTTTTTTTCTCTTCTTTCTTTGCGTGCCTTTTTTTTTTTTTTTTGGTATTTTTCTACTCTGCGACAAACTGAAAAGATTCTAGCACACGCTAATTTAACAACCCTGCTTCGTCGTCTTCTTTTTTTTTTTCCCCCTTCTGCTTCCAGGATAATTAAAAGAGAAACCTGTAAAGGCAACATTCCTTCAAGCAAGTTGGTGCTGCAACGTGCTGGTAAGACGAATTTAATTTATTTTTTTCCCTTCCCCATCTTTTCTTTTCCTTTTTTGGAGCTGAAAGCTTTTGTATATCTAACGCAGTCATAAGTGTGGTTCCCCTGCTGTGGAGGGTTAGGATGTAATGAAAAGGTGTAACTGCTTGATATGTGACCTTCTCCTATTACTTAAAATGGATAATAACAGCTTTCGTGTCTGTCCTCATGATGCTTTTCTCTCTGTGAATTGACTATTTGCTCAACAGAAGCGGTGCTGTGATTGTCGCACTACGACAATGAGGACTTGATTGTTTTTTGGGTACTGTTCCACGCTCCTATCAGAAAAGATACTTGACTTGGGGGGTTTGTATGTGTGATTATTTTTTTTCCCCCCCCAAACGTTTCCTGAAGCACTGACACGCCGGGGGTGGAGATGGGGGTGGAGGAGATGGTCTTGGGCATCATTCTGCCTGTTCAGCTGTTTATTAGGTAGGGAAGTGCAACACTGAAACTTTTTAAAAAAATAAATAAATATTTTTCAGCTTGCATCGAGCGGGGTCAGTGTACGCAGGATTTATTGTTGTCCAGTGCTGGGTAAAGTTCTTGCTGTCCCTTGCATTGTTCTTCTGGAGAAGGGGGGAAGGGGTGTTCCACTTCATATCTTGTCATACCATTGTAGTAGCTAATTGCAAGAAGCCGACAAACTTTGAGATGAAATACCAAACGTTGCTTTTGTAGAGAATGAGTTTGATGCTGTGGATAGTTTCCCATGAATACAAGCCTGCCAGATCTGTATTATACATCTTACAGCTCCTGCCTTGCAAGTCCCCTGATTTCCAAGGTCTGCTTTCTAGTCTTTTTTCTGACACTAATACATTATTACTTTTTTTTTTTTTTTTAGAAAATGAGATGTGTTTTGTTTTTGCTTTGTGTTTACCTTTATAAAACTTATAAGGTGGTGTTTTTTTCTCAGGCTTTCTGGATGTAATTCTGCCAAGTACTAAATGCTACAACACCTACTGAAATCAACAGGAAGGCTGAGCTTGTCCTGTATTTAAGAGGAAATTGCTGCCTACTAACAGGACTGGATCTTATGGTTGCTGAACTCTCTCTTTTCCTAACTGCAGCTAGTTGTTGCTACACTTAAGACTGGATCATGTAGGCTTGTACTGAAGTATTTAGAATAAATGCTACTTTTGCAGTTAGTTGTTTGCAGGTTTGTGGCCATGCTGAGGAAAACTTTCTGAACTTAGGGTGGTATTTTTCAGCGAAATTTAATGGAGTTAGAAAGCCAGTGTGACTCTGTCCTCCAACTCCTTGACATCTCTTTTCCTTAATGTTAAAAAAATAAAAAATAAATTAATCATCTGCAGATCGATATGTCAGATTTTCTAGACTCGAAGGTCTGTTTTGCGAAATGCCTAATGTGATCATGGGACAGAAGTTGTGCAAGAAGAAGGGAGTTGAGAAGCAGTCAGGGATTAGACACAGACTCCCTTTCGTGCTCCCGGAGAGAAGGAGAGGATGCGCCAATGCCATATGGAAAATCACATTCTTTCACAGCAACTTCGTTAGGGCACAGGTTTCGGGGCACTGCTCTTGCAGAAGTTCATCGCTCTGTTTCAGCCACAATTTCAAGCACTGCGATACTTTTCTGAAGGTTTGCTTTGCCCGTGCAGAAAATGCTGGTGTCTGGTGAAATGAGGTCGCTGTAGCTCCCACATCTCGCTTTTGCCCTGACAACTTGCCTCCCCCCTCCACCACCAAGGTCTGCGAGGCCCAGAAAATTAGGCTTTGTCCCTTGTAATCCTAAACTCCCATCCATTTATAACCAGAGGAGAAAAGGATTGAATTCAGTGTTCTTGTTATGGAAATAAGTTTTTATTCACTCAGTATCAACTGACAGTTAGAAGCGTATCTGATGTAATATGAATAAACTGTAGGCTGTTGACAGTAAATTATGCAGCTATAGCCTCACATTCTCCTACAAACAGTGCTTTTACAATGCTCAAGTGGCCTAATGGGGTGAAACAACTACCAATACTCAATCATTTGAGTTTCCTAATCACCCAAAACCATGAGAAGTCCATGGTGGTTGATTCCCACTGCCCATGGTGGGCATCTCAGCAATGGGCAAGCTGTATGGAGTAGATCCTGAATGCGGCCAGGGGTGTTCAGTCATAGATGTGATGACAAAGTTACTGTGGTGAGGCAACATGAAAACATAGTAGAGCCAAGTTTTGATGCTGAGTTTGGTGACAAGAATTTGTTCCTGAAGTCACAAAGTACCTTTAAAAAAAACACACCACCTTAACCCCATCTACCAGTCTACTTTCTCTTTGAATCTAGTCTTTAAATATATATATTTTTAATTAATCTGTGCATTTTCAATTGCTGTTGGCTTCTAGCGACACCTTCTCCTACCCAGTGCTTGGAAATTTCTAGTTGAAAGGAATTTCTTTCATTGTAACAGAAAAAAGCAAACCAGAAAACTTGCTGTAATTTCCTGTCAGTAACACAGAAATAAGAAAACACTAGGCTAATAAAAATGATAATCTGAGTTTACAACTGTTAACAAGATTCCTGAATAGAAATGGTGCTATTATGCACAAAGAACTTCTATCATCACTAGAAGAATGTAGTATAAAATTATGAGTTTTATTATTAGGGCCCTGTCATCCAATCAGAAATCAACCCATAATCTTACTTGTGAAATGCCGTAAGTTTTGGCATCTTCCCTCCCCTCCTATTAATAAAATATTAAAGAAATCTTATAATTAGAAACTTTGATAACTTAGCTATGAATTTTCTTTACAGGAAAAAGCTGACATAATGCTGTGTTTCTTCCACATCTCCAACTCTCCATATAAAGTCACTGCAAGTCTGAGTTGCACGCAGCAGGTAGAATTGGGGTAAATCTCAGACTTGCTGTGAGCAATAATGATGGGATTTCATCAGTTTCTTTCTCCTGAGAGAGGCCAGATTCTCAGACTTTTCTCAGGACTCTGCAGAAGTACTTAAGAACATGCTATAGCACGTCTTTCCCTGAATGGGATTATTTATTAGCTTTACGTTTCTGGTCACCTGAATTGAAGTATCATAAAGTCATGACAAAATGCTTAGATTTTAACCTCTGAGGATTATTTTTTTTTCATTCTAGTAATAAAAGACCTTTACACTTCTTTTCTAACTGCAAATGATTCACAGCATTATAAGGGCCTTGCTGTGTTTCCATTCGATTTAACAAATTAGCTATGGTCGTCTTTCAGCAAGAACCACTCTTGAAGACCTACATCACCAAATGAAGCAAGACCGCTTAACCTGGCTCAGAGTGGTCCCAAGTCTCTGGTCCTCCCCCACTAGCTGATTGATAAGGCATTGGGCCACAGTCCTTCCACAAGCCTGGCAACATGCCAGTGTTGTGTAGACTCCTTGTGACTTCTAACCCTGTGTAGGGAATGGGAAACCCTAAAAACAATCTAATACCTCCTAATTACTTTCATCACTCCCAAGGCAATAGAGCACACAGCACTTACCACGTCACTAGATATGAATTAAGACTATAAATAAATATTTTATTCTATTAAGGTAAATAGTAAAATATTAGCAGGAGTGAAACAAAGTGAAAAGAGAAGTAGAGCCCCGGAGAGCTCAGCTCTAGCCTATAATTATCACACAAAGTCTTCCTTGGTTTCTTTGCATCTTCCGTGTCCTGTGAGGCTGAAAACCTAAGGCTGATGTGCTCCGAGAGCTCTTGGAGATGCATCTTTCCTACTCCTGTTGTTGAAGATGCTTACTGCCATGTTCCTTGAGAAAGGCAAAGAAGGGGGAGCCAAAAGTTATGCACATCTATTTTTTTCATTTGCTTTCCCAAACTGGAATCTCCAGCTGCCTCTATATCCCCCATATAAGTGTCTGCTCTCTGTTCATGACATTTGAACACCAGAAGTAGGATTAATCTCATTGAAATTTGGATACTTATGCTGTGGACACCTACATCTGAGCTGACCACCTTGGGGTCCCGTTACAGTCAGAGGAAACAAGCAAGCGCTTTCAGGGAGTGATTTATCTGACCTATTTTAAACGTCTGTTTTCTTTGAATCCCACTGAAGGACATCACATTCAAGACTCAGATCATTTAACTGCCTCTCCTCCTCAAATTTTCTTAATTAACCGTACTGTTGCATTGCTTAATTTAGACATCTTTTCCTCATCTGCTTGGCTTCTCTTGTAACTACTGCATGAAGACGGAGGGCTTAAAACTCTGTAAATTGCATACCTTGAGAAACAGTCATAGCACTATTGACTTACCGAGCCTCATATACCTCGCAGTGGGCTTAAAACAAGGCTAATCATAGTGAAATGAGGACTGGATTCCACAGACAGGGTAATGTCACTCCCATATTTCATTAGTCCTAAAGGGCTGCTGGGGGCATGAAGTCACAAACGCATTCCAGGCTGTGGGTTTAGTGTACAATTAATCTTGTTCCTCATGGTTCCTTTTATTAGGCTGAACTGATCTAGTGAAAGGAGATGCTGTGATTGGTTTATTTGTTCTACTTTGCAGGCCAGTGGCATTTAAAAGTTGCACTGCAATGCTTTAAAAAATCTAAAAGTCAGGAAACTCCATGAGTATGATGAAGTCTACCTAATTTAGGCACCAGCATTTTAATGAGCTGATGCTCCTGGTGTAAGTTCCCTTACCCAGAGGAAGCTACGTGCATTCGAAAGCTTCCAGAGAGACAATTTGGCTTCTAAATTTGTAGAGCTAAGGCTGCATTCACAGTGCTAAAAGTATCTGTCTGCTGCAGTGAGGTCCCTGGCTTCCAAGTGTTATGGTGTACCTCACCTCCACATCTCACCTGGCCATCTGGGGAGGGGCTAGTTGTGTCCTCTTGGCCCTGTGCTTGGCCACAGGCATTTGCTTTTATGTCCTAGTACGTGGCATGAAAGGTTGTGGGTGATGCTGGTGGGCTCACAGCCCACTTGAACAGAGGGTTGAAAGGAGGAGGGGGATCCAGGGTTGGAAAACCCTTGCTCATAAAGCCTAGAGGAAGTGGTACCTAAGGATGACTATAACCAGCATGACAGGCAGGTTTATCTTCAAGGAAAATTTGATTAATTTCAAAAGAAAACATGTCACCACATAAATATATATTAATATATATATAAATACACAGTAGGCCTGTTGGGGACGTAACACCACACTAGATAGCTAGGACATTTAGCAATATGGACACGCTGTACATCAGACAAACATGGTCTCCTTTAGGATTAATTTCTCTCTTCACTCGGGTAACCTTCAGCATCCTAGAGGCTAAGTGTAGATTTGCTGAGAGAAACGGAATTCTGTCATTCACTTAAATATAAAATCATTGATCGTCAGGCATGGTTGAGGTAGCTCTATTCTGAACCTGAGTTCTGCAGTGATTTGCAGAAAGTCTTTGTTCAGACAAGGACAGTGGCTGGATTTTGGAACATGCAGGAAATGCACTAATATGAAATAGACCTGCTCACATAATAAAAGATCTCTGAAGATTTGATCTCTTATACGTTTGCTATTTTCAGTGATCAACGTATAAGCACTGACACAGTGAGCAATCCAGAAGGCCTGTTGCCTGTGTTTTGGATAACAAGACACAGGAGTACAGATTAATAGTGGCTCCTAATCAATCCGATGCAGTCAATGTTTTCCATAGGCATTCCATTAATAAGCAGCTCCACTAACGTCTTCCTTTTGCTGTATCCTAAGTCACTGACAATTATGAAGGACATATCCATACTAAACGAAGCTTCTGCGCTTGAGTGAGGGGCAACAGCAGCCAACCCAGTGTCACACAGCGAGAGAGACCACATTCACAGGACATTAAAGGCTGGGTACTCTTGCTGAACAGGTTTACGCATTTAAGCCTTGATCCTGCAAGGACTTACACACATGCTTAACCTTACACACTGCGAATGAAATCCTGGGCCTCTCAAAATCAATGACAAAACTCCACTGACTTCAAAGGGCCACTCGGTGAATAGCCTTTTTTGGCTTCAGTGCAGCCACACAGAGTGCAGAAGCCTGTGAGCTGATCTCCCCAACCTCGCCCGCTTGCGTGAAGTCTTAAGAGATTGAGGGAGCTGCTAAGTGTAACTTTCAAAACACTTCTGTCTCACAACAAACCATAAGCATTCAAAGATGTTTTCTTGTTTGATCTGTGTTCTTTAGGGGTTTTGCCCAAACCCCGTGGCAAAACCTGCGGGAGTGGTTTCTGCTGGAGAAGTCTGTGAGCAATCCATAATGCAATCCTTTCCCTGGCTAGTATTGCACTCTAAGCAGGTTGTTTTCTTTACTTTCCAGAAGATCCA
Organism: Chroicocephalus ridibundus; assembly: GCF_963924245.1. Taxonomy (NCBI): domain Eukaryota; kingdom Metazoa; phylum Chordata; class Aves; order Charadriiformes; family Laridae; genus Chroicocephalus; species Chroicocephalus ridibundus. The sequence continues at coordinate 214,444,396 of NC_086284.1, read as the reverse complement.
GTCCCTGGAGTGAGGTGATTATGCTGGAATCGCATCTTTCTTTTTTAAAGAAAGAGAAAAATCTATAGCTCACATGATTTTATAGGAAATCTGGGAAACATCTACTGAAATGACTTACAGGTCCGAAAAGCAATAACAACTGAATTTGTGCAGGATCTCACTGCTGTTTCTCATCGGCTTGCTGCTGCTAATTGAGATACCCTGTTGCAAAATCTAACAGCCATCTCAGGATCTGCTGGAGACCAGAGACCCAGCCCTGTCTCTGCCTCCGTGTCCGAGACTGTCTCCTGGCAGTGCTACCCCTGAGAGCCCCTGTGGAGTCCTGCGGAGTTCGGTGAAGAGCTGGGGAGGAGGGAAAGTGGTATTAGTCCCATTTTTCAGTATAGATCCCTTTTCAAAGGATGTTAAGGCAATGATCCTTCCCCCTGCACAGACCCTCTGGTTCTACACGTGGTGCAACATGCACCCAACCCTCACGGTGGCTGAGATGTTGAAACCTGGGGGGTTTTGGCAGCCCTGAGTTAACGCCAAGGCGTCTCAGTTCCAACAGCAAAAATCACGCTGGTAAACGCAGATCTCATGAGGGAAACAGCTAACGACTGGTGTGCAGATACACCAGTGCAACTTGCGCACGCTAGGAGCTTGGAAAGTTTTGGCTATCATCTCCCTAAGCCAGCAAAAAGATTTGTGAGGACAATTATCCGAGCGTAAGTGTACTGTAACAGAGAGTAGGGGTTTGGAAAAGAGTTTTATGAAGTTTTGCATCCCAGTTATGCTTTAGGATAAGCCCATGTTAGCATTTGTGTGAGCCAAATTATCACTTCTCACCTAAATTGGTGGCAGTCATTTGAAAAGAAGAGTAGGCTGGGTGAACCCAGTGAAGCTTTTTTTCCTATTTCAGCGTTTTCCTTTGACACGTTTCATTGCTCTAGCAGCAATGAAATCCCCAGACTTTACTCTTTTTTTTGGCTTTTACTGTAAAGGTATTTTAATTTTATCTTCATCGTGCTCCTGTACTAATGGGCTTTACATATTCCCAGCAAAGTCCTGTGTGAAATTCTTAACCATGGAGATTACAGAAATTTACTGCTTCACTGGCATGGTCAAGTTGCCACAAAATTGCATTTGTTAATGTAGCTGTGAAAACACATGGCACCTGCCATCTCTGAGCATGAGGATTTTAAATATGGCTGGGAAGAATTTAAGAATGCCTATAAAATGGGGCTTGGCCATGTCAGTTTAGGTTTAGGAAGGAGACTGTGCTATAAAATCCTCACCCATAATTGGACACAAGTGACAGCTTTACTTAACTAGTGTTCACAAATGAACGAGCAATGAAAATGTTCTGCCTTTCTCACCCCAGAAGAATGACCATGGCAGATGTTAACACTGTTGAGAACAGCTTTATTGTAACTACAGGTGAGACAAATGGGAGATTTATTAGTCTGGGCGTTGAGGGAAGGGGAGGGAGGGTAAAACTCGTACCCACTGCTGTTCCAAAGAAATGCAATGTATGTTACCAAACACATTGCATGGCCCTCTAAAACAGGGGCTCTTCTGTGTCCATGAATTCATGAGCGTGCCTGCTTTCTTGTTTGCTTTTTAAGTACCCAATACCCAGAATCACAAATCGTGCATGATTCTGGTTTTTGTTTCCTCAGGCAGTAACCAGTAGCCATTTAAGTGGATGGCAAATCTCTAACTTCATTGATAATACGATGTAATCAACGACTTAAAGTCTGGGAACTCGGTGACCTGTGAAAGAGTAAACAAGAGATGATGTTGTTTCTCTGATGAAAGTCCTGAGACAAGGCTTGATCCAGCGTCTGCTGGATCCTTTCTGTTCATTTTAATGAGCTTACAATTGGTCCCTAACATAATGTGCATTCAATAGAAATCAGCGCTGGTTGTTCAGGCACTGATCCAGTAAAGCCCTTAATTATGTGCTTAAGATTATGGTACGGGAATAGTCACACAGAAGCCACTGCAACCACAGAAACGCTTGAAGTTCAGCAAGTAAATAAATATTTTGTTGCTGGAGTACCATCATATTTTTTTAGTCGATGCCTTCTGCCAAGCACACTAACAAGTACAGTTTCTGGAAATGCAACACCTTGAGATGCCATAAATGTGGTGATATTTAGATTTGCACCCACGTTTTTTAGCTGCTTTATGCTTCTTTATGCCCAGATACAGCAAAACACTTTACCGCGATTGTGATATGGATAGGAACACTTGCAGCTTGAAATTCGAAGCTCCCTTCCCTTTTACATTTAGGGTACGCTCACATGTTGGGCTGCTGCCTGCTCGTCAGTCCCATTTCTAAGCAGAATTTTTAAAAGGCAAGCCTCTTTGCAGTAAAAGCAGGAAAATATTTCTGTAGTTAAAGTAAATTCTGTTGGTTTGCCCCAAACTCTTTAACCAGGTGATTTTTTAGAAGAGCTGCTCAAAGGCAGGTTGAGCTTTTGTGCCGTGTGGAGCACATACTGTTTAACTGCTTCACTTCAGCTCATCCCGTTTAACTAGGTGGTACAGTATTTCTGTATTGTCTTGCTTTCACGAAACCTGCACTATTCACCAGGTTTTTCAGGTAATGCTGTTTACAGCAAACACTGCCCTAAAGTGTTTCCAAAAGTTTCCTGCTGTCAGAAGCATGAGGGCCAAATTGAAAATATTGGTTTGGGAGAATGTAATCTTTTCAGCACAGACTTTGGTCAGCGTGATTGCGTTCAGTGTAAGTGCCCAATAGTAATGATGTCCAGGCATAGGGCCAAATGCTAAAACTGCCCCCAGAGTGAATATACTCACACTCCGCAAGAGAAGCAGTAAAGTATGCTCGTATTCTGGCCAGCAACATCCGAAAGCACAGCTCCCCATGAGGATCATTCTTGCCAGGAGTATGAATAAGCTGCGTTGAGGCTGTGCATTATGGCAACTGCTGCATCAGGGACTGCTAAGTAACTCATAAATAAGCAGTCTCTGCTGCCCCCCAATTCCTGTATCAAGCTTCAGAAAGTACTTACATAGCTCCAAGTATGACAGGCTTGCAGAGTGGCCTCAGTGGACTTTGAGAAGCGCCAAAACAGAGGTGGCTACTTTCCATCTCCTGCTCCTTCGACTGGCCCTGGTTTTTCTGGCAAGCACAAATATACAGCGCCTAGAAGGATTTGGCTTCCATTCTTCAGCTCGTGTTCATCATTTGGGTTGCTCCGGTGAAGTTATGAAGCCAGGAGTTCCTGTTATGGTAGGATAAAGACTCCACCACAGCTGAAATCTTTATTAATAAATGAATTATGAATAAACCCAGAAAAACAGACACGCTTTACTAAACCCACTGACCATCTTGTTTTGGGCACACAAGTGTATTTATACCCAGAAGTACATTAAAATGTATTTTTTTGTGTTAGTGCTCGTTTCAGTTTTGTTTTCTTGAGAATGATTTAAGTTCCACTTGCATAACCAAAGCCTGCCAGACCTTCTGCTGATATAAATCAGAGTGACCCATTGAAGTCTGCTGAGCATCTGCCCCAGAATGGCAAAGGATAGTCTCCAGAGCCTGACTAATCTTTAAGGATGATTGAAGTTACTGATCCAACAAGTACAACTTTTTGCATAAAACAGATGAAATAATTTTAGCCAGGGATTCCTACACTAGAAATAACCATATTCCCTAAGGCTGCAGTATAGGTTAACTGTATTCTTGCAGCAAAGCATTTTGTCTTGTTTTAGAGGTTTCAAACTTGCTTATATGTATGCAGTAGTTCAAAGTTTTGTGCAGACAGGTAGTAGCTGATATATAACGAATATGAGCATTAGACCTCTATATTGTTCTATGCTGTACCTCCACATTAAAAATTCTCCCAGTTCTAAGTGCTGACATACAAAGATACAAATGCTGCTTCTTTGCAGCAGAATTGTAAATTCCGATTTCAAATAAGCCAATAAAGTGATTTTCTGTAAGGCAATACTCTGTCCATGTACTCCTTTTCTTCAGATACAATTTTCTTGCTTTTCAGGACGTTTCATAATCTACCGCACAAGTATCACCTTTTGGAAAAACATGGAAATATCATCAGTTGATGTGTTTACCTAAAAAAAACCAGTATGATTTAGAGCAAAGATAATAAACCCCTTCTGTATGTGAAGACAACCTGACCACCATAAAACAAAAAATCATTGTCATAGTGTAATTTTGCTTCTGTTCTTTTCTTTCAGCAGTAAAAAAATACACCTTTGTGCTGTAGCTACTTATCTTTGGTTGAATATAAGAGTGAACATACAGAAGCAGTTCTTTTTTCTGTTATTTCCAATCAACTTCATATCTGAAACTATTAAAAACCTCAGGCAAGTCTTTCTCATGAGGTGTGATTCACAAATTTGTATAAGTTAGTCTTCAAAGATTTTACTAGAACAAAAATGGTAATCCATGAGCCCTACTAGCCCCTTACATAAATTTAGATATCTGCATAAGTTTCACAAAATACATTAGGAAAAATTAAATTACATTGAAGCCGGACAAGAAACACTTTAAAAGGAAATAATTTTCACATGTTGCAAAACTAGTTTGGGGAACTTCTTAATTCAAAACATCCTCCATCCCTCCAAATTTCTTTATGCAGCTTCATTCATTGCTTTAAAGTTAGTTTTCCTGAGATGGAAAACTTGTTCTCAGGACTGACAAGTGAAACAGAAGGTAATAAAACTGGTTTTGGTAGGGCTGGTGATAGTGGTTCATGTTACTGCATTGTCCGTACCTTACTTGTGGGCATGTCTCCTCGATTATGTCAGTAAGATGGAATAAAACAGTCAAGGACCACCCTATAGCCCCAAAGCTTCTTGGTATGGCACAGCTTATATCTGTCTGCATACCCTGGCAGCATCCAACCTTGCTATTGGTACCTGCTGTCCCCCAACCCAAGCCTGAACATTTTGAAGGAGAGCATTAGTTGGTACAACCCACAGCTCTGCGGGGGAGCCCACTATCAATTAAACGTCTATGAGTGATTGGGCAATAGCGCTTAAGCTTGATTATTTTTTTTCATTGGTTTAGACATAACTAATAGAAACACAGAACAAAGGGACTCTCCTCTCCAGAGTACTTACCACTCTGATTTGAACTTCAGACAGGTGCAGTTTCATACCTTGTCAACTTGGTTATAGGGGACCTGAAAAGAGGAGATGGGGATAATTGCTAGCAGGGGACTGTACAGATTAAGTAGGATATTTCCAAATACAAAAGTATTTCCCTAACCTGTGTAATAAAAATTCAGCATGGATATATCTACAGGACATCCCTGAACCATAAAGTTTTGGAAGATGGGAAAGCATTACAAGCTTGCTTTATTATTACAGCCTGCTCTAGGCATCCACTATTGGACACTAATGGAGACGGGACGGTGGGTTGGATAGACATTTGATCTAACTTGGTGCAACCTTGGTGCAGAACCCTCCTGTTACCTGAAGGGGTGTGGGCAGAGGCGAGGAAACATTCTGCCTTCATTAGAGGAGAGCAGGCTGGCTGTTGGTACTGAGCTAATGAGACCTGATGAGGGCTGCTGGAGACCAAGCATGTCTGTATCCATCCAACCAAACACACCAGGTACTGCAGGTACACCAGGCGTGTTGATATACGCCCTTGTCCAGGAGCAAATTGGATTATGAACAGGCATCCAAAGATATAAAAGCATAAATATACTGATCTCCCTTTGGAAAAGGCAGCTGCATACATTTAACAGAGCGGGAGGGGGTGAGGGAGTGGGAGTTGTGTTATTCTATTCACTTGAAATGTCAGTTTAGATAATTTTTCTAATTGAGTCTTGATATTTCACTGCTTCCCATAATTCCCAAAATGATTATTAACAAATAAACAGATCTTTCTTAGTTGTCTCTGAAATAATAATGGCAAAGGCTTCATTGTATACACAGGAACTCCACTTTAGGTGAAAATTATTTCTGGCAATGCAGCAGGTGGCATCATGCAGACACATCTACTAATAATGCTACTTCTTTTCATGCGTGTTGTGCAAGCAGCTATGGCAGGACATGTTTCAATCCTGGTTTTATTAAATGAACAATACGGACCACCAATAAGTGTTGTGTCAATGGAAAATAAAAATACCCAATATGCATATAATATGATGATGTGCAAATGCACATGGAGGACGACATCACTGTGCTTTCCATTTGTAAGGGTTTTGGCAGGCTTCCTACGTAGCTGGCCAGTTTAGAATTAGCAGGGTCAGAAGAGATGTCCCAAAATTTAATATAATTTGGATTTATCAATACAGACTCCTCTGAGGAAAAATAAGTCCCCTTTCCACAGGATAGATAAGTCTTCCCAGAATGTTTCCCCAGACAGATTCTCTTCTGCACATCCCTTTGCCAACTGGAACCTTTTGATCTCAACATCCTTGGTGCCAAATTCTTGAATGGTGTAAATGAGTGAAACTCCACCTAAGGCGGTGGAGCAGATCCCATTTACACCTGCAGAGAACTTGGCTTTGATTCTGTAGCCAAGGAGAGATTAAAACCATTGGTTCTAGTGGATTTGTTAGCCCGTAAAAATGCTCTTCGTCTCCTGTTGCAGATAGCTCTATTATCCAGTCCAAATGTGAGAAGGAAAAGCAGGAGAAAATGCTCTTGAGGGGGTGAATCCGTGACAGGGAGGGTGATACACTGGAGGATTTAACAGGATTTTGTGATCTCTATCATATGATCGAGTATAAATTATCATCATTTTGATTCTGCTCTCTTCACTTGCTCTCTGTGCAGCATTTTTCCAGATCTCCTGATATGAATCACTTATTCCAGATTGCTCTTTGAAGAAGGCATCCACTGATACATCAGAGATTAAATGAGTCACTCATGATGGATTGTTCTTCGTGGCTTTATATACCACAGAAAATTATGCATTTTACACTACCTTGTAAAATAACCATTTATCTAAGTAAACATATTGACTCCTTTTGGGTTCATATGAAAACTACCCTGGGTTGTGAATCTTAATTTAGCAAGCTCTTGACAGGCAGGAAAAAAGACAGCTAACAATGATGGAGAAGAATCAGTTACTTAAATGTCAATAGAGGGAGTTTAAAAAATGATCTCAAAGTAACAGATCAATTTGTTCTCGAGTGTCCGGTCAGAGATACAGACTTGGCAACTTCTACTACCTTTTCCCCTCTTGAGAAAAAAAGCTTTAGAATTTGTGACAAGTAGTGCAGGGGTATTCAAACACGACAACAGCACATGCTAGAGAAAGAAATGAGGCCAAGAGGCTAGAACAAAGAGAAAAAGTTGAATATCATTTTCCAGGGATTCTACCTCTTATCTTTCCACACTTACTGTAGGTACCAAAGCAAGATATCTCTTTTCCAAGTATCTCAGTTTGCATATCTGTAATATGGAAATTATACTTCTGAGCCAGATTCTCTCTGGGGTCATTCCATGGGGGTCACCATAACATTTAGACATCTGACACTGGTAAAATTGGATCAGCATAAATGCACTTCAATTCCTCTTCTCAGTTGAAAGTGTCAGAAGACGTAAGTATTGTGCCAGAATGGAGCTCAAGAACGGGGGTATGATGGCCTCATCCCAGGCCCTTTGGAAAACTTTGTATTTGTCTGTCTGGGGAGCAGGAGTACAGGTTAGCACTAATGGAGTCTCACTCAGCTTTCAACAAATAACAGGTTAGATTTTCTTGTACCTGGCCATTTCTCCGTGGTACCCCAGATTGCACTTAATTGGTGTACCTGCCTGATTTTTGTCCTTCTCGCATCCTTTTCCTGCTAAGTGTTTACACCCCTCTCACTCGCGCCAGGGACTAAGATGCTGAGTGCAGCATGGACTCCAGCAAGCTTTGGATCAGACCTATAATCACTTCAAGCCTCTGACTAGCTGGGTCTATTTAGGATGAATCATCTCAGAGACAAAGGAGAATATCAGAGCAAAGTATTATCTTATATATTTCTGCTTCCCCAAAGGTTTACTCTTCAAAAAAAAATCCATTGTCCTATATGTAATGTAAAATAATTCACCATGGAGCAAAACATCGTATCATGATACAGATCTGGGCAGTGATTGAAATAATAACAGACTGTTTAATTGCTAAATTACAGTGGTGATATTATGAAATAACATATTATATCCGCATTTACAATAAATTAATCCATCATGATTAAAGGTCTCTCAATGAATACCAAATGAATTAATACATGATTGGCCTTTATAAGTATAAGCCTTTAAAATTATGCAGTATTCTGCAAGCACCTAACAGCCCGCAGAATAAAGTTGCAATGAGAAAATGTGTCACAGAAAAAACTTCTCTACGTTTCATGTGGAACACCTTTTATTTCAGAACATTTTTGCATTGAATTCGTTAGCAATTATGACAGATAGCTTTTTAACAGGAGAAAATATGTCCATAATCACACAATGTTTGGGGGAGAGGGGAAAATTACCACAATATGACTAATTTTATGAAAGACATCTGTCATTTTCTACTGTTGCAATACAAGCTGTTTAGTAAGTAAATTTAATTAACCAGATTTCTCATTTTAAAAAGGGAAAAAAAAGGGCTTTTACAGTGTGCCAGGAGCATATCCCTTGAATATAGTTTGTTTAATGCATCCAATTAGACTGAATCATCAAATTTTCTGAACCTTAAATATCTCAAATTAATTTGTTTCCACATTGTTTTTCCGTATACCATTTTGCAGCCATTTGTACCGTGCAGTAGATGTTGTTTATTGTTGATATTACCGTTTTGGAGTCTCTGCTTAAAACTGAGGCTTTTCTGTGCTCTGGGTTGTACACGAGGAAAGGAGTCTCTACCAAAAAGTTTCCCACGGAGAAAAGAGAGACATACGAAGAGTGAGAAGTGGGAAAGGCAGGGAGAGCCGGTGTGTCTGCCCCAGGTCATAAATGATTCAGTGAAACATCTGAGTCTTGGTCTAGTCTTGTACCAAATGCTAGACCACACCATAGATTTGGCTTATAAAAGGATACAATCGTAAGTCAACAGTAAGCTCCTGCCTAGGAATGTGAAATTCCCTCTGTTGCTCATGATAGTTGCAGACCTGATAGGCTGGTCCTTTTTCTAATGAGGATAATATGTTTCACTGTCACAAAACACTGATTGCCCCTACTTCACGGAGTTTAGAGCATAAGTAAGGATGTTCTGTAAAGGTCTTTTACTAATAATATGCAGAAGCTTATGCTATAACATTGTTCCCCAAAAAAACCTGCCAGGATTTGTGCAATCTTTTACCAACGATAGGAAACCCACCAAACGAACAAAAAGAAATTTATTTTATTGATATCCGCGTAAATCTGGAGAAGTTCCACTGGCTGTAGTTTAATCTTAATAGCAAGATAGCTATTTAGCTAAGATCAAAATCTGACTAGAAATCTCATTTAAACCTCAGTTAAAACACATACGTGTTTAACACTAAAATAGTTGATTGTAACTTAATATAGCAGGTTTTCCCCTTGCTTAAAGTATTCTTAAGGGTACTTAAGCTAGTAGAAACTACTCACCTCTTGTTGGATTTCTGATGTGAGCGCACCTCCTGAATTCTAGTCCTAAATACAGGCACCATCCAAAATTTAATATCCGTTGTTTTGTACACAGGGGAAGACATCCTCCCTATTCAGAAAAAAAAAAAAGCAACCACTGCAAAAAATACCCATGCCTATTGCCTAGGAGTGTGCTGAACTGTACAGAATTTCACCAAAGAATGAAAGCATCTTTTTAACAAAAAAAAATAAAATTGCTTTCATTTAGAAACATTTACATAGGTTATGTAAGGAGACCACAGCACTAATTCTGGCAAGTTTTTGTTACCCTAATGTTAGATTTAGGAAGTCTAATTGTACATAATATGTGTCTGGTATTTAGAGAGCATCATTCACTTAATGGTGTGAATAGAGTTACTAAATGTGGGGAATAAGTCGGTCCAGAAAGTAATAGATTGCTTACTGGGGTGGAATAATCATGAAGAGAGGTGGATGGGGAAAACTGAAGGACTTTGGTTATTGCGTTGTAAGTCTGCTAGAATATCTGCTAGCTAAACACTGCATCTATCCTTCAGACCAGGGTTTTCCTCCGCACTGGTGCAGGGGGACAGACTTTGATAACCCCAGCAAAAGTCCCCTATCTCCTGCTTGGGGTCTTCAGGTGAGCTGCAGTCGAGAAGGGTCAGAAAGTTGGCAGAAAAATACCAGGCTGAGAGATGATACGTGGATTTAAGCATCTTTTTTTGTCACAGGCTCACTGTATCCCCTTTGTCAAGACTCTCGGGGCTATATTCAGGCAGCGTGAAGCGCCCATGTGTGGTCAGGGGAGACATTTGGCTGCTTCCGAAGAAGAACTGATGCTTTAGTAAGGCGCCATGTAGGGGGCTGCATAAAGCAGCCAGGAAAAAAATATTAAATCCAAAGCCCTGTTTAGAATCCAGGCCATTTGAATATGGCTTTTAGATTTTCTTTGCTTTAATTCCCCATCTATAAAACAGCACTTTCTAAATGTCCAGGATTGATAAACGCAATGGAGCTTAGTATTAGAGGACATATGAATAACTATATTCATATCCGTGCTGTACAGATAGAAGAAATATGTGGTTCAGCGTGTGGTGCATGTAGACATGAAAAAAATGCACCCCTGAGGGGTCAGCAGCAGAAAAGGTGTTGGAAGCTCGAGGGAATTTTATCTGAGCGAAGGCAATAGGATCAAGCTCTGAGACAGAACAGCTTTTAAGTGAGCACAGACAATCCTGCAATTAATGGAGACATATCTACTCAGTATTACAGTACAGCCGACCTGCATCCTTGGCTTATTAATTTCTCCCACTAGTACAAGTAGGTTGACGTCTTCTAAATTAAAAACAGTTCCGCCTTAGGAAGAATTGCCAAAGAATTTGTACATTAGAAGTCTCAGGAGATGCAACTCTTGCATGCCGCCTTCGCTGGGGAAGAGTACAAGCTTATCCTTCAGGAAGTGTCATCTGCCAGTTATGACAGCTACACATTTGTATTCATTTATGAATTCACAATTTACAACTGTGGCTATTTAACACAACAATTCCCTGGAAAATCTTTGGACTCTGTGTTTGCATAATAAGAAAAAAAATTTCAAGAACAACTCTTCTCCTTTCTCCTTTTCTGGTAGTATTGTCTTAGACCCAAAAAATTTCACACAAGCATAATTTAGGACAGCATTTGGCAGGGTTGTTCTGGCCTCTGTGCACGTAGGAAGCTTGTGAATCTCTTACAATCTTGCTATAGGGGACAACTTTTCTAACAGGGTGTATTCAGGAGAGTTGATTATTTTTATTCTGCAGAGTGAAAGTGTAGTCCGTTACCTAGGCAGACGCAACTGTTAACTGGAGCAGGGCTCCAGGTACTGAAGCTCTGTTTCTGATTCAACTAGAGACATCCTGAGTGACCCTAAATAAATCAATCTAGCTGGTTCTTCATCTTTGTATAACACCAGAACACAGCTAAGATTTCTTCTTCTCTCAGACATGCTGTGGGAAAGCAAGCTGTCCATAACTATGAGGTGTTTAGATAGCTCGGTGTCCACTCGACTGTGTATTTGGTCCATATTATGCATTTCTTCCTGAAGTTGAGCCTTAGCATATATGAGTCCACGTGGGCTGTTGGCTCTGCCTCTTCTGTGTGTATTCCCTTTGGCAGCTGAGGTAGTGGTGGCCATCTGTGATGTTAGCTCATTGACCTCTTTAGACCAAGAGATCAAGAATGAAAGAAAAGGCTGTCTAGCTCTCCCAAGACAAAAAGGAGACAACTAAGTACAAAACTTACCTGTGATGGAGAAGCAAAAATCAAAATCTTATCTTGTGAATTTTGCACTGTTTCTGTTGATTTCAACAACTGTATTTAAATATCTATACGCTCAGATCAAAAGCTGATCCAAAGAAGATACTTCCATGAGTCTGATTTTTTTTTTTTACTTCTTGGCTTGGGGGGGGGGGGGGATGATGGAGGTGAAGAGGATGGCGGTTTGGAGGGGAATAGAGATTATTTTAGTACAATATTGGCCTTTGAGAAGTACAGAGAATCAAATGAGAGAGAGCTGTTGGTGGACTTGAGCCTCAGAGAAGGTGAAGCAACATGCTGCTTAGTGCATGTGTAATAATGGGAGATTTATGAGGAGGAGAGCAGGTTATAAGAATAGACCACATTAATCTTCTGCTTCAAACTCTTCTCATTAATCTCCCAGTAATAAACTGCAATGGTCAAAAAAAATAGAATATTCCTTTAGGCCAGTTTTGCCATGATTTTACCAAGTCCTTAAAGAGCTTCCCAGAAAAGAGACTGTCTGCTTCTGTTCCTCTCAGCTTCCTGTGATGTCCTATATGAGATGCAGAAAATCCCTAGCCAAGCTGTGGGTTTGCAATAAAGATGCCTCATCATCATAACTTCTTTTCACTTCTAGCTGGAAGTCATTGTCCGTTCCTCGTGGCTCCCACCTTGCTTTCTTCTCTCCCTTCTCCATAGATAGTGAGATATGAGAGCTGTAATTTGTGACTGTTGTCTGCTGATTAGCCTGAACACCATGCGTAGGTGAATTTGCATTTGTAACATTGAAATAAAACCAGATACCTGAATAAGCATGAACATCAAAAATAAAAACATATAAAAAAAACCCCAAAACCCTGACAAGATAACAGTTTTGTTTAACAATCCGTATGAAAGGAAATTCAGCAAAAGCTTTAATTCATCCTGATCTCTGTCTCTTACATGTAAGGACTGCAGAAGTGCTGCATGCTGCTGAAACCATCCAGATAACTTGGCAGTATCTCAGTAAAATAGATTGGGCTAATCACTAGCCATTGAATTTTATTCTCCGTCTGAATTTCTTGGCTTTGGTGTAGTGCAAATGTTCAGTAAGTCTGTTTTTTATGATTTTTCAGTTATCTTTAAAAATATCTTTCGAAGAGTAGAGGCTCTGACCAGATAGGGATCACGGACTCCATGGAGTCATTTTTCTTCACAGAGTAGTAGAAGTAGCACTGTCACAACAGCAAAATTGTATTCTATCCAGGGAGTAAATATATTGATCGCTTACTTAGCAGAACTAGCGAAGAACGCACATTACACCTATTCTCTGCAGCTTGCACTGACTTCCAATTTGCTTTTGGATGTTGGACTTGATGTATAATGCCATGAGTTTTGTTCCTGTGACTGTTTTTCTTCTTCTTAGCCCCTTCCAGTGTTCTGCCACTAGAGATCATTTGGGATCCATCTGCTAACAGTCCCCATTAACTCAGAGGGACCCAAGCTTCTGCCATACAAAGCCCTTCTGCTGCTGCCCCAGTAATATTAACTCATTTAGTGCCTGGTACAGGGACCTGTTTACTCAGATGATTGCCTGGAGAATTAATGTAGGCTGAGTTGAGGTTGTCTACAGGAGTTTATTATTTAATATTTTTCAGTTTGCTTTGCAATCATCATTCACGTCACTCCTCTGCCTTTGACCAGAGGTTTGTACCACGGTAGATTTTTGCTTTGTTTCCCAATATAAAATGAATGTGACAGGGCTTTAGGTCTTCAGGCCAACTTGAACTCTGCTTAGAGTTCTGCCTAGAAACACGGTTCCTCAGTTGCTGTGGTGAAAAGATTGAAGTTCTCAACCTAAACCCAGGATCTATGAGGGCTGCTCTGTGTGATGGCCTGGGCAAGGTGCTCCCAGATCTGAATTCAAGAGAAAATCCTTATTTAAACAGTCTTTGCACCGAGGTATTGCCGAGTCACTTTGGGGAACCTTGCAGCTCTTCTGCTAGTATTGCTTGTGCTCTTTGGGGAAACGTAGGGCTTCAGATGTTCGACTCTGTGTGTCCATGGTTTCTCTGTAACTTACAATAAAGCCAGTGTACATGTGCCTGCACAGGCTGTACCTACTCACACCAGCTGCTGCGTCAACCTACCTTCAGCCCGCAAGATTGCTGGAAATTTCTTAACAGTGTGAGTTTGCATTAGGAAACACTGCACTGCTAAAGAAGTTGGGTTTTTTTCATTGATTTAAAGGGAAATTTTACTGCAAATATCTCATTTTGGTAAAAAACAGTCACCTCAAAATAAAAATGTGGCTGGTTGCCATGGTACTCTTCTAGGTTGTGGGAAATATGGGAGTTTCAGCACAGGAAATGAGTTCATGTCTCCCTAGGCATGCAGAGCTTGGACTGGTCATGGTTTTATCCTAAGGTAAATGATTTTAATCCCCCACATTTTCTGAAATGGGTTTCCTATCCAGCTATTCCACTGATGGCAAATGTTTGTGTCAACTCAAAAAAAAAAAAAAAATAATCTAAAAAACTTTACTACTGAGCCCAATCCCTCAAGAAAAACACTGCATTTTTGTCTTGTAGACAGAGATAACCTTTATCTTGGTCCTGTTAGAAAACAAGGCTTATGTGATAATGGTGCTTGTCCTCCAGGCCACCATAACTAATAAGTCCTGAGCCCATGAACAGACTTCAGCCCAGTTTGCCAGACTCTGTATTTTAACACCAGCAATTGGCTATGGATGCACAAGAGCCAGGACTAGCCCCAATGTGTCTTGCCTGAGAATATTTCATGAGGAGGACCAGCCCAGGGCCAGGCCCAGGGCACAACGCGCGTTCAGACCTGCGGGATGTTGGGCTTGGTTAATTCTGCGGCTCTCACACAGCAGTTTGTGGCGTGGGAGGGGGATGTGAAATTGGCGAGAAGGGATTAAATATTTTATACTCGGAGAACCCCTCGAAATGGCATGTAAAGCAAATCCTCCGCTCTGCAGACTTTCCTGGGAAATGACTGTCCCGGTCTTTTATCGCGGCTTATCTTGCGCGCAGTGTCCTTTCGGCGCCTGCACACCGAAGCCCAATCAGGCCACGGCGCGGCTGCGTTATCGCGGCCGTAAGCCCTCTCTCCTCCTCGCTCTGCAAGAGCAGATAAATGGGAAGCAGGTGTGTTGCATCCGGCATGTTAACTGAGCGAGTGCTCCCCAAATCTGCTTCTTCAGCTCTCCCTTTTATCTTGTCTTTAACACCGAGCAGCCACCACCGATAACAAGCCGATTAAAAACACTATCAGATTAACATTTTTATGTAATAAATGGTCAAGAACCTCACATTAAAAGAGTATCTTTCCTGGCATTAAGCATCCTTCACTCACCCAGGAAGCCTTTATCAGCTTGAACCTGCTCTGCTCGTTGCATAATAAATCACCGAACCCTGATTTCATCGTAAGGAAATTCTTCATGAGGACAGCAGGGAGCTAAATGGATGACTGTGTTTGAAAGGAAAATCAAGCAAAAAGATTAAAGTGCTGGTCTTCTTTAGTTTGAAACTAACTCTCTGTGCTA
This sequence comes from Chroicocephalus ridibundus, assembly GCF_963924245.1. NCBI lineage: Eukaryota > Metazoa > Chordata > Aves > Charadriiformes > Laridae > Chroicocephalus > Chroicocephalus ridibundus. The sequence goes on along the minus strand of NC_086284.1, from coordinate 214,429,032 downwards.
CATCTTTTAGCTGGGGATTGCTGAGTTTGGATGTTCCATAGTGTGACACAGTTTTTTGCTTTCTCCAGGGCAGTTCGAATTTAGCTTGGGTCAGATTTACTCCAGATAGACTATTTTTTAATGAAAAGTGTCCTTTTTTTTTCTTCAAAAACAAAGCTACAATGCACTTGCCCTTTCCAAAATGCTAATATTACTATTAGCACTTTTGTTTTGCGTGCTCATCTTACTCATTTTATCTTTGACACATCCTGGCATCTTTTGTTTAATAACAAAGTACTTCTCAGGCCAAATGCTGGACTTCTGAAAAAGTGGAAAATCTGAAAAAACTACTTTGATAAACATGGCTATGGTAAATGTTCCACAGAAAATCCTGTGGAAAATGAGCAAAGGTCATTCTGAACCCTGTCAAATGGAAACACACTTGCAATTTAGCTCTGGCAGGAGTAGTCCTACAAGTAAAATGTACTAAGAACATTAATCCATTTTTTTCAGGGTAAACCCTGAAAAACCGTCACGGCAGTTGCCACTAACTTGCATTATTCTCTTTGTAAGGGGAGCAAGACTGGGGGAGAAAAGAGGCATAAGAAAAAAAAGACTCCATTTATCTATAAGCAGAGCCCCAAAGAACGAGGGCAAGGAGTGATGTTCAAGGACTGACGTTTGCACCACAACTGCTGCATCTCTCATAGACAAACAAAGCTTCTGAAGATCTGGAATCTTTAAATAAGCGCTCATTGAAAAGTTAAAAAAAAAATAAAATCTTTCTGGTAAAATACGTTTCTGGCAGACTGAATGCATGCGGAATTTTCTTGCATGGAAACACTGTTTTCTTGCATAGTATATCCATGTTAAAATATCATGATTTTCAACATATATGAGCTCTTCAACAACCGTCCTGGAAAGAGTTTTATATTCATTCAGTGCTCTGTTGCTCTTCAAGATCTTTCTTGAAGATAATCTTCAGTCTACGTTAGCTGTACTTTAAAATAGGCTGGCCGGCATAGTCCCAAGCTGCTTGACTAGTGTTGCCTGATAGATTTGATTTTCAATTCTGAGATTATTTTTTGAAAACATATAGTGCCTGAAGGAATCTGAATTGTGTTTTCTCTTCAGGATACTGGACAGTCTCTATCCTTTATTACAGAGCTGTACAATACTCAGACTCAATCATTAATAACTTTCCTATACAGTGTTCTTAAAACGATGTGTAAACTCTAGTACATTGCCATTTAATAAAACCCTTTTTTTCAAACTCAGATGTTCACAGCCACCTTTGGGAGAAGAATAAATCTTCATCTGTGAAGATGTCTCTTTTTCCATTTGGTTGAAAACTACTCCAGTAGTCCCTGGAGGAAACACTATTTTCAATCACATCCCAGATGTAATGTGGGCCGGTTCCCTAACCTTTACAGTAAAAAAATGATTAGAATTTTTTTGTTGTTGTTTTAAAGAGGCCACCCTTCAGATACATATACAAATTAGCAAGTTGTCCAAATGCACATCAACATACAACGTGAAGGGAACCAAACAAAAAGGTGTTTAGTGCTTTTAACAAAATATACGCTGCTTTCAGTTATTGACAGGTAAATCCTACAGCAACGCTCCTAGGGTTGGATTTTGCAGCCCATACTCACGCTGGTTAGAACATGTCTGGAGCTAACATGCGCATCTCTCACGCCCTTGATTTCAGTGGAATAACATGATTTTTGGGTAGCAAGAAATTACCAAGTAATAATTGATAACACCTGTTAGAAGTTCGTTTTTAGTAAAGCAATGACATCAGGCCCACTTGACAGTGTTTTAACGCCTAGCATTTCAGAATAAGATGGTAAGGAGCCAAGCTTTTGTTTGCACAACACCTTTCATCTAACCGGATCCTAAAGTATTGTGCAAACGTAACTGATTGCATGAACAATGCAATGATTCACTGCAGCCAACAGCAAAGTTCAGCAACAGCTGAGGCTGAACAAAGTGGCCACATACAGAAAATCCAAACAAAAGAGTACGAGGCAATAATGATTCTGCAGAGGAGGCTCTTTTATTTTTGGTGTGAAAGGATATTGGGGAAGGAATAGAAAGGTTAGGCATGGAGATTCCAGCAAGTAGGAGCATAAGAGGCTACATGACCAGGCAGAAAGCAATGATTGGGCAGGAAGACCAAACAATAGAAGTGCTCTCAGCACCAGATGCCAATTTCCAATAAATTCAAGCATCACATAGGGTTTTAGCCACATGACTCCTATTGACTTTAATAGGAGTCATGCAGCTAAAAAACCCTCATTGCTTGGAAAGTTGCTTATTAAAAAGTGAATACAAAAAATTAATTCGAGACAGACGGGCTATTCTGAAAGATCTGGCTTGGAAATACTATGAGTTATGCCAGCAGAGAATTTGGCCTGGTAGTTGCAGTATTACCCCGGACACCTTTTTCCACTTGATATTGTACATGTGCCTTCTCCAGCATTAGTTACTGGATAAAGAGGACTGTGAGCTCAGTTGACACTTTGGTCGTCTGCCAAATAGAACTTAATAGAGTTAATAGACACTAATCCTGATTTAGAATTTTTCAGAGTTTGCTCCATAAATTACTGCGGCCAGCGTATGTTTAAATACTGCTTTTAAAGAGGAAAACTGTATATGAAAGTGTAGTACAGAGAGCGCACGCAGGCTTATGCTGTTCCCTGTAAATTGCATTTCTGAGCTCTGTTTAAGACGTTGTTACGCAAAGAGATGGTCTGTATTTTTTGAGCTGTTATAACAGCAGCTGTCATTGACCAACAAGTGTTGCCCAATAGAAAAGATATTCTGAAAACAAATTTGCAGATTTTCTTTTTAATCTCCATTTGCACTCCCACTTTTCTTACCAAGCCAGAAAACAGGAACATGGAGAGATTTAAGCACAGGATTAGTAAAATGTTTTCAACTGGGGTGTTAGGTGACAAGAAGCATAAACAACAAGCAGAGGGACAGCAACTCTTTAAAGACACAATAAAGAGTATATAGATTTCCATCAGGCCATCCTCAAAGTGCCCGGTTTGGAAGATGCTAAAGAGTAAAATGGAGTAAGTTCATTCTTGACCATATGATTCTCATATGTGACATCATAAATTCCAAAGTTTGTGGTTGAGAAGAGGAAAATAGCCAAACTCGGATATCTTTTGTTTCACAGGCTGGACTGTCTTTTGGAGAAAGAAAAATTCCCAAGTTTAGTGCATGAGCTGATTTTACCAGCAAGCAGCTCTCCACAGATACAGTAGCCCAATGCACCCTCAGCTGTTTAACATGCAGATCCCTTACCTGAACTACTGCCTAATCATTTTCTTGAGGAGGGTATTCTATATCAGATGCAAAACTATGATTGCAAAAAGCAGCTGCAATACTGAGTATTCCCACACTAATATGCCCACGTCATGGCAGCCAGAGCATGTTTTTTACAGTATGAACCTTCTGCAAACTGTTACCCTGTATAAGCACAAATCAGGCACCATATAGGAATACCGAATTCTAACATCTCTATCTCAGCAGAGCTATCAAATCTATCCCTTATTCAACTTGCAAGTATTCTGAAACAGAACAGCTTTCTGTATTTAAACAGAAAGTTTTTAAGTTTTGCTCTGCTTAAGTGTATTCACCTGCTTACGTCCTTGGAAATAACAGGTAAAGGTCAAGGTAAATTTTGCACTCCAGAAACTTCATCTCTTAAATCAACTTCCAATTACAAGGGGTTAGGAAAAGACTACAGTGTTTCAAGAAGGGGTAACATTCTCCATCAAGTTTCAGTTTCTTCAGTGTTTGTATGAAGCTTCTAGAACTATACTGGGTAAGGACGTGACTTGAGAGTGAAAACGGTAGGACAATTCCTCTGACTCCTTTCCTTGGTCATACCCCAATCAAGTCAGCAAAGGGGCAAAAGAATAAAAGGTCATATACATGTACAAGAGAGCATGTAATACAGTCCCATGTTTATAGATGAAGCTGATATTAAAAATGTGAGAAGGGAGCTTCAGAAGGAAGCCATGTGAAGTACACAGAGATGAGCCTTACTGATATTATCATGTCCAAGAAATGGGTGATGCATGAATCTACCAGGGTGTACTGACATTTGCACAAGCATAAACAGTATAGGATGAAGGAAGTCTGTGAGATAACAGTGAATCCTGAAAAAAATGTCTTCACTTACCCAGGACACATCCATATCTCTGTTTCCATGGTTGTTTGGTTGAGTCCTATTAATCTTGGAAACTCTTCCCCTCTCTCCCCAGGATTTTAGATGACTAACGTTCCCCCCTCCAAGTAGGAGCGCTAGTTTCTCAACATGGAAATGCTAAGCATGACAACTACCTCTTTTCAGATACCACCACAAGGCTTGCCAATGTGCAAACAGCCTCTCTCATCCAGATTTCTGGCCAGCTTGAGGACAGAAATAATGACCCGTGTCAATCCTGTCCATACATCAGCTAGTCTCACCACTCACTCTCATGAAGATGAGAAACTGGAGTCCACTACAGAAGAAGGTTTTAAACTGGTTTTCTCTGATTTCTAACCTTGCAAGTCAAGGCAGGGCCCCCACTACAGTGACATTGCTCATCTGTTTGTAGTGATGCAGGTAGAGGTTATCAAGAGAGAAGAAGGAGGCAACAGAAGACAGGAGGGAAGAGGGACGAGATGCGTTCAGAGGATTTTCTCAAAATTTGCCGTACTGGATTCTTTTTGGATGGTTACATTAGTTCAGCTCCACGCAATGCAACTTGTCACTTATGGTACAAATAGAAAAAACATGCTGCATTTTGTCATTAAATAAATACAGGCCGAAGAGGGTCCCTCAGTTAGGTGAGTGAATGTGGTGTGTAAGTGCTTATTTTTCAATTCACAGTTGTGATGAGAAGCCTGAAATGTTTTGATTCCTCATTTAAGATGGTCTTCCCAAGAGATTTCAAGGTCCTCAGCATAACAATAACTGTGTGCTTGAAAAAAAATAGGGAGAGAAGCAAATATCCTAATATGCCATCCCTTGGCAGTCGAATGCAGCAGAATACTTTGCTGCCCTCAGACATCTTTCTTTGTGTCAGTAAAAATGTAACCCTTCAAAAGCAAAAAAAGAAAAAAAAAAAAAAGGAAGAAAGAATTCAAACCACATGAACGAAATGCTGATACCCCAGGGACAGTAGAAGAAATATGTCTGAAGTCCAGAAATATGTTAAATGCAAATCAAAGAAGAGCCCACAATCCAATGAAGCAGCGATCCTCTGCAGGTTTCAGCTGACACCTGCATTTAGCCTCCTTGTTTTTTTCCACCTTAATGAACATATGGAGACTGCTCTATAAAGGGAGCAACATGTCATACTCTCTGTAAGTAGTTTTGCACAGTTGCTGAAATGAAACAGAATAACTGGCTGTGTAAACACCTTTCATTAATCACACAAATTCTGCTATGACACTGAAGTTAGCAGTTTGTTTATTAAAAGCCCATGTTCTTGGGTTTCATGTTCATGCAAATGTTATGCTATTCCAATAAAACATTAGGAAAATAGCATGTCAGAAAGGAAGTTAATCAATCACCAGTGTCTGGCTTATTTTTCCTTTTCCCTTTTTTTTTTTTTTTGTATGTGTTTTTTTTAAGGAGAAATATCTTTAAAAACTAAAGACTGAATCTCTACATACATGCCTAAAATCAAACAGTGGAACAGAAATAAGGGTGTCCAGGCCTCCTGTGCACAACAGTACGGAGAATCTGAGGGATTTTGTGAGACTGAGATGCCCCAGAGCTGTGGAGCTTGAAACTCACCTTGGTATTTCTAGGACTCAAAAAAAGCTGAAAGCTACCATTTGATGTGGTAATAAATAAAAGAATAGGGAAACTTCAGGGCTTTCCAGCTCAAAATGTGACAAGTTTGTGAGTTCTCTCTTGTCCAGGTCAGATAACTTCTCTGAACGTCTTTCATTCTTGACTACCTTCCTTCTTCATATCCCCTATACCACTCAGTTCTTAGGCTGTTTGGGGGCCACTTCTCAGTTGCCAGACTTCTGGCATTTCCAAGGAAGTGCAGAACCTTTTAAAACCTTGAGTTGCTCTAGATTCCCTGTTCCTGAAGAATCCCACATGCCTGTACTGTGCTGAAGCTGAGGATGCCGAAAGCTTCAACGCCTTTTCTTTGAAGGCAGTTGATGCACTGAGGCTTCCCAGAGCCACAGAAGATCTGGGCTTCTATCAGATAACCTGGCAGGAGGCCAAGCTCATTTCTGATAGAAACCTGCGTTAGTATAATTTCAAGGAAAAAAAAAAAAAAAAAAAAAAAAGGAGATATTTTCCCAGAGCACCATATTTAAGAAGAATTGGCATTTTTCCACAGAACCCTGCTTTGCCAGAAAATTCACAGCTGCAGCAAACTATTTGAAAAAAACAGATGAGACCAAAGTGTCAGAACACAATTAACAGTCTAGCAGTCAAAAGAGAAATCTCCATTTAACGGTATAGCAAAACCAAATAGTCATAGAAACCTTCAGGTTCTTTGTTTATGTTAAATTATTAGTTTATATTAAATTACCTCTATTGAAAATGAGATGTCTGATAAACGGATTACAGAATATCCCTGAAAAATAATTTCAAAATTTCTTCTTACAAGTGTGTCTATTTGTGTTCCTCAGGAGAAGTCTAGACTGGATAAACCCAATGTACTTAATGTTACTGCAGTCACCCCCACATTGTTCTTGCATTTTCTGCACCTACATCTTTTGCTCACTTTTCATGTATTCAAAGCAACAAAAATATCACACTCTGCTGTCGAGAGAGTTGATGGCAATAGTTCAAAACTAGATTACTGCCTCTTCAGGTTTCTTTAAAGAAAATAGTCTTCATTGTGGCAATAATAGGAAAGGGAAATATCTGATTCTAGCAAAGCTGTGTGGTTAGCAAGGAATTGCACCGTTTCTTGCTGAACAAATGTCAAAAGTCAAAAAAACCTGTTCTAGATTAGCGCCTTGGAGCAGTTTTAATGTACACGTCACTGTACAGCTAATCATGTGCAGCGGTATGGAGCTTGTCTTAGAAGCCAAGGTGGGTTGCGTCCACAAGTCTGACTGTTGGTAGGTAAATCGGTACCTGCTGCATGTAAACTGGCAGGGAATATTCCCTGTGGTCTACTAGAAGAGCTGACCATCTTACTACATGAGAAAGGATCTGCTCACTTATGCTTGGACAAGACCTCTGTTTTCATTTGCTTATGCAAAGGACTAATGCACACAGTGTTTTGCAGACAATCCATGTTCTCTCTCTTGTTCCTAAAGCTCAGGGTTTGGGGGGTTTTTAAATATATCTCTATTTGACATCGTATCCAAATGAGCCCACCATTAGAGAATGCAGCTTCACAGTACATCCTCTGGATTACTAGACACACTGGGGACTTCCTCACCTACTTACACAGCACAGAGTCATACCAGTCCTTCTGGGGCATCCTGGAGATGACAAGCTGGCAAGCCTCATGAATGATAGCATTTCGGTATCATTGCTCCAATATACTGAATCTAAGACGCAGACTTTGAAGGCAAGGTACAGCAAGTATGTGTCACTGGTCTTCCTCAGTGCCAATGTAATCCACAGAAGAGAAAGAATTTGTCCTTGCCCTTAGTTACGACTCTTGCTTTTCAGCTCAAGCTGAAATTGTATTTTAGTGTTTACCTCTGCTGGTTTAAGCAATTTTGGGCAGCTAAATTAGCGCATACAAGGGCCTTTTGCTACCTCTGTTTTGTGAACCCAACAGCAGTCAAGCAACTTTGACTTTCAGAAATGGTTTTCACTCTAACTCCAGGTCAAATAATGTGTAGACTGAAGTGCTTAGCACATCAACCAATCAAACCTTATGTGTTTCAATAGCAGACCTTTTGGACTGTTTTGAGGCTGTTCACCTAAATGTGCAGAAGATCACACACAGAATCTTAGGGACAGCAAGGCACCTCACATTCGAAGCTAATACTGACAGTATAATTCCTTACCTTAGGGACTGAAAGGTATTTTGGCCATAGTCTATGTAATTTAATCTGAAAGTTCAGACTTCTAAAACAAGGTAAGTGATTTACGTTCCTGTGTCTTGTACCAATAGTCCATATTCCCATTAACAAGACCAGCACGTATACGTTTGAGATAATATATGCCTAAACTCAGTGCTTTAAAGCACTGCCTCCTATCCATCTACATGATTTGTCTTTAATTCATAGGGAAAAAATAAATACTATGAGACAGTTGCAAGTCATTTTATAAATTCAAACAGAGACAGTACTGATTTATGCCACCCAGGCTGCTTGCAATAAAATAGGAAAAAATGGCTATGACACTCAGCAGACGCTGCTTGGCTCTCTATCTTTTCTTGTTAATACAATTAACTCCCACACAATCGCTGCTAACACTCCCATTAACCCTATCCAAACAAGAAGAATAATATAAGCTTATCCTGCCCATCCTCTGTCTCTAGCAAAACCCTGAGATATGCTGGCACCCATTTAAAATCAACCCTAAAGCCATCCGTTCCTAATGATTCAAAACTGACAGATTTATTCATATACTTCACCATACACACTTAGCCCCGGAGGGCCTTGGAACATTTTCTTCCTAGATCCTCAGGGAATTTATGCAAATGCTAAGTTCTCTACTTAAGAGAGTTTCAGGAGTGGAATAACAAGGATGGTGTAACTCGGGACCGAGGAACCATCATGCAAGGGGAGATTGCATTACACCTGCCAATATTAAAACTGGATCTTGCCAGTATAATGAGCACCCACTTTTATGACAGTAAATTTGCATTAGAAAGCTTTTGGGGTTAGGTTATGTCAGTCCTCTTCAGACTCGCTGCTGAAGGCAGGAGAACATGACCTCTTGTTGACACCAGAGCTGGGCACATCATACTCTGAAAAATAGTTTGTTCACTATAGTGTTTGACCCTGATTTTTTTTCTAAAAGACAATATTTCATGTTGACATTTTGCGGGTGTTTTATTCCAACCTCACCTGATTAAAATCAGAATTTTGTGAAGGATTAAAGGGAACCAAGTTGGGCTTCTGATGTGGGTAGTAAATTTGTGCTCCAGTTCAGTGCAGAGTTACCTTTTTCTTTACATGTGAATTAGATGTTCCTCTAAAGGCAGTGCTTTGAGAAGCTGTTCCCAAGAAAAAGCTTGGTTGGAAATTGTAACTTACGAATGTGCAGGGCATGCAGAATGACAGAGAGTCAAGAAGAAAGATGAAAAACTTCTAATATACTTGGTGATTTAATTTGGAAAGAAGTTTTCTAAAATGTACCCTGGATGTCAAGCAAGACAGAATAAGGTCAACCAATTGGCAGTATCAGTTGTGATCTGGAGAAAAATGTGAAAAATCTTACAATTAGAAATAGATTTGCAAAATGCAATAGTCAGGAAGTAGTGAGGAAGAAAGGAAAGATTGTGCATAGAAAAATGAAGGGTATAGAAGTCATGGCAGAGACGACAACGTAGAAGACTTCTGAAAGATTTAGAGGAAGTTCTTGTGAAATATTTGAAGCCAGCCCTCACATTATTTTTGCAGTTGGAACAAATACATCGGTTATCACAGACAAAGCAGAATCCTAGACAGCCAGAAAGTTTTCTGATTTCTGTCAAGGAGGACATAAGGTGTAAGTATTTCAAGACGTACCACATACAGCTATAAAGAAAAGGCAGGAATTAAAACCTCTGCTAAAGCAGGGAATGTTAAAAGCAGATGGGCTTTCCCTTTTGCATTTATCTTTTAGATAATGAATGACAGAACATCATAAAACCCAGCGAAGATTGGATTTAAATCCCCAAGTGTCTGAACTTACTAGGAAACGCAGACACCCACAGTAAGGTTCCTCTCACTCAAATTCATAGAACTACAATGTAGAGGTCTCCATTCCAGTGAGTCACACAAGGTTCTCCTCTACAGTCAACAGAGAAAATCAGGCATTTTTAGGGTATGATTTTTTTGGGGTATCTACTGCAGGATTATATTATTTGTTTCCATGAAACACTTATTTCCTCTTTTGACTAAACTGAGAGTCTAGACTCCTTGTTCACATTACATGCCTGTGTTGTAGATATCTACATTTGTTTGAATCAATCCCATGCAAAGGGGCAGCTTTTTACCCTAGAAAGCTAAGCTGTTTAAGCCAAACAGAGGTTTTGTTTTCAAGGTTTTTTGAGTCTAGTGGTTAGTGACCTCTGCCTCTACTGTTTCTTCATGGCTGTTTATGAAGGCCCAGTAGTTTCATTCCCTTTTTCTCTCAGGAGGGAGGAGAGAGATAATTGCTATAAAGATGCTGTTCTTTAAACTACTTCCATGGAGCTTTGCCAAAGAGCAATCCATTTGAATCCATTTGAGAGCTAGACTGAATTCCTACACGCTCAGGAAAGCCAAGGGAGTGCAACACTAAAAGCTGCTGGAGGATTCATGGAAATGGAGCCTCTTCAGACAGATTATGCTGAGCAGAGCAAGGTCTGACCACAGCAGCAGGGCCAGCCCTCTGGGTGCATAATGTCACCTTACTGTGCACCCCTGGGCCACCACACATCAGCAGAGTCTTTTGACTGAAAGGAGTAAAGGGTGAACGAGGGGGAAAATATGGTGCTGTTCTTCACACAGATGAGATGTAGCTTTTTGGACAAGACCCACTTTCCTCCTTGGAAAGAAGTAGGGTGTAAAAAGTAGATTGGGTTTAATTGCCTGGTATAAAATTAGTTATGGTAAACCAGGTATCTGCTTTCCCAAGACAGTAGAACACTTCCTAAACATAACTGATTTAAACATATTTGTGTTAACCTTGCAGAAAACCAAGACAAACTTTTAAAAGTTAATTATATACCACTCTCGACTAAAATAACATAAGCATTGTAGAATGGGAAGATATGGGAATCTCTTGAAAAAGTAAAATAGCTATCACTGAAATGAATTCCTAAGATATACCATCTACAAGTGTATATGAGACAGTATATTATGGATTTGTCTAATTGTTTTAAGGAACATAAATGCTATATGACTTTTCTAAAAGAGGATGTCTCAAAGCTGCCAACATATTGATATGCTGTCAGCTCATTCAAGTGTGTTATTAACTGGCAAGCCTTATTCAATGGTATTGGCTCATGTAGAACTAGAATGGTGGAAAAAATGGATTTTTCAGGTGGATCACTTTCCGCAAGGTACCAGCTGAATATGAAAAGATTTATCCTCTTGCCTCTCCCATCAACTCACTTTGACAAATAAGAAATTTGTGACTTCTGCCTATGAAACATGTAGCTCTGTTTCTGTTGCTATAGGTACAAGGGCCAATTAACATAGCTCTTTTCAGAGAGGGATCTGAAAACCTTTATAATAAATATTAATCAGAAAAATTCTTACTGGTCTTTTTATCCCTTCTAAGTAATTGACATACAGAACTCAAGAGAAGGAGGTGAATTTCTAAAATACATACAATTCAAAAGGAAAAGGAGGTATAAGACAAGTAAGCAGATGAAGATTTGAGAAAGGCTGAAGAAGATGATCCAGAGCATATATTTTTTATGGATTTTTTTTAATAAAATGCTCCACAAATGCCTCCTGACTTCAACTGACATCCGTTGCATCCATTGCTATCTTAGTAGGGATGCGTTATGCTAGAGAGGTTGTAAAAAATGGGGTCCTCAATAACCTTTTAGATTCATCTAACCCTTGAATATTTTGCCCATTAAACAGTCTTTATAGGGTGGTTCACTTTGTGCAGATTCAGTGAGGTTCAATTTTATTGTTCTAAATCAAAATTCAATCAAATGTGCCATGTTTTCTCCTTACTAAGAAGGCAGATCAAAGGTAGTGGGTGAAAGTGTCCCATCAAATCCCCTCTGCGGTGGAGGCTCAATTTATCACTTCCATTAAAATCTCACATCTCTGGCAGACCAGGAAATGAGTACTACCATAGCAAGTCACCCAATCAGACTTGTGTTCTTGAATATCTTTATGCCCCTGCATCTCTTTACCTGTCCTTCCCTCAGGTTGGCTAGAAGGCTAAGATAACAAAAAAAAAAAAAAAAAAATCAGGTCCCACTTCCAAAATGAAGTTTGACACCCTTGATCCTCAGTTCCAGTTGCCCTGGAACCAAAAATGTATGACAAAATTCAAAATATGCAAAACATTTTTATTAAATGGGTTAGTTAGCCAGATTCACTTGTTTGATTTTGTTTCCAGACCCCTCGAATTCAGTAAAAAAGTTTGAATTTAAAAAGAAAAATGCAAATTAAAAACAGGGACTCGGCCCCAGATACTTTCTTGTTTGTCCAAAATCTCTCTCCAATGCTGCCTCTATTCAAAACAAGCACCTTTCCTTGAAGCATAAAAAGCATGTATTATTAAATAGACGGTATCTCTGATTTTAAGCTCTAATTGATGTTAAAATTGGAGCTAAGGTTTAACTTTGAGTTCAACAAGTTATATTGCATGGAAGCTAATCACATGAAAAATGCTATTCTTCACCATCACCCTGATTCTACAAAGATTTACATTTGTGCCTCACATTAACCAGAAGAATTTTCCCACTGAATCAATGAAATTGGTCTTATGCTTAAATTTATGTGAATATATGTGAAGGTTGAGTCTTAAAGAAAAAGAAGGATGGTAGCAATATTACCAGGTATTTATTACAATGTCTTTATGACATGAAGTTGAAATAGAGATGAAATTTTTGTATCTTTTTTTAAAATACTGTTGTATTTTTCTTTAATAGTTCTCATCCTTAGAACTTAGTTCAGTTTTTTCCTGTTGCACTCACTGAGGGCAGCTATCATATCATAGCCAAGAAGATAATTGAATGAAGAATTGATTTTTATTGCCTGTAATAAAAAGCAGTTCTTATTACTTTTACAAATTACTCATAATTACAATTGTCTAGAGAATGCCTTATCACCCTGAGTGGAGCTGAAATAAGCTGGATGCACAATAGTACTTCTATGTCTGTGATTTAAAACTTGTGTTCTCATTAATGGCAATGTAAATTAGCACTATGGCAAATTTAGTTCGTATCATTTTACTGGACAGATTCTAATACTGCTGGGGAAGAATCTTAAGCAGACATGCAATTTATTTCTGAGTGGCATCATTCCGGCTGGAGCGTATGCACTGAGTCTGAGAGGTATCTTTAATTATTAAGGAAGTAGAGTTGTGCAAGTTACACTTCATGAAACATTTTGATTACGTCTTTTAGAGTCCAAGTGCTGGAAACTCTGGAGTGTTATAAGCAGGTATCAGATTTGTTACACTGCAGACATGCAAAGCTAGTTTCAGCATCAAGATCACTCTGATTAGGTTCAGCAGATATATATTGAATGGCCTTTCCTGAAGTCTTGTCTTTAAATTTCACAGAAAAGCAGCATTAAGTTTGCACCTGCCACAGCTGAATTCTTTTGTCTTGTTTATCACGCAGTAAGGCTAATAGAGAATACATCTGGGGTTTTTCTGCCTTTTTTTTTTTAAAGTAGAACAGGTAGCTCTGGGTCACTTTCATATACTTGATCCATTACAAGACAGAGAAGGAAAAGCTAGAACTAATCACATCCTTTCTCACCTCCCTAAAGAAACCTGAATTGTTAAAAATCCCCTGGGCACTCAGTCTTCATTAACTTCTATGGCAGAGTTTTGTGCCTTGTTTAAATGTGTCATTCTGATAAATCAAGGTGTTGATCTCACTTGATTATAAAGAAAGCGTCTTTCAAGAAGAATGAGTACCAGTTTTGGGGATGAGATGATATTTCTTCTGTTATGACCTGTTGTACAGATGAGAAATATCTGGGCTCACCTTGTTAAATAGTGTGAGCACAGATGAGGGTTAATTTTCTGAGAAGTGTTTCAATGCTAAATTAGATTTGCTAATTTTGTTCGTGTTATACTTTATATTTTATGTGTACTAACTCACTCATTTAAAACTTACTACCTTTAAGGCAAATATTTATGTTAGACAGTACTGTGCAAACTAGGATTCGTGAGTATTTTTTACCAACCAACAAGTCCTATTAATTCACTGAAACCTGCCTAAGGATATAATCAGCAATTTAAAGAACAGTTCATACATTACGCTTGCCTACCAGATATCTAGACATATCCTAACCACACGGCAGGACACAAACAGGCAGTTTATGTAGGCATGTACTGGGCTTCTGCAGTTATTCAATACTACAATTAAATTATCAACTCTTTATTAGTGTATATAGTATTTCTAATGCTCTTTGTCTCAGGCATTCCTATGAATAAGAACCTTTCATTTCCTGTGTGTGCCAGCGAAAGCCCCAGTTTAAAGCATGAAAGATATTTTAAAAGAAACAAAACCAACCCTTCCTAAGGCTTCTCTCAGGACATCCTACTTGAAATTTCAGTGAAGAAATCCATACTTAGACCTACTTAATAAAATCTTGAAATGTCATTCTGTACTCAACAGGAACATTTTTGGCTTCTCATATTAAAGGAAACAAAGCAAAATATAACCTTGTAGAGGAGAGTTCTTCTAGTCCACCTAGTCCTGGGAACCTCAGAGGAGAGAATCTGCTCCCTTGCTGGATTCAGCATGCTGCTGTGGACTCTGCAGCTTCTTCTAAGTTTTCCCATGGCCGCCTCCTGCTCTGCATCCCTGACACATGGAATATCTGAGGAGACAACCCTTTCCTGTTCCACATGGACACATGCCACCAAGCTCTCCAGTAACGTAAATCATGTACATGCCATCATAGACATTTAGGTTTAAATCTGCACTAGAGTCCAGACTCCCCACTTGCTTGCTTTCCAGCTGGAACCCACAGTGGCCTAGGAGGGCAAGTTGTGAGGAAAAGTTCTTGATGGTGGACCCTTTATGCTCAAGTTCTGTCTTTACATGTCCTGTAGGTGGAACGGCATTGTCATGAATTGTCTCGCACTGTCAGTCGCCTCACCCCAAGAAATATCTACTTTTAGCAGACCTCTGCAAAAGAACCGTAATTGTGAAGGAACTCTCCACCCACTGTTATTGCTACAGCAGCTCATGGGGAAGGACTGACTCTCACCCTTACATGGAACCATGGTTTCTGTCTAAAACCTATGGAAAAACTCTCTGAAAAATGAAACACTACTTTGAGAAGCCAGGCTGAGGCTGAAGCTTGTGTCAACAGAGCAATGCTCGGTTCAGAAACAAAAGGTAAAGAAAGATATTCCCTCGGAGAAAGGACTGAGCCAGTTAGGGCTGTGAGATGCACTTTTCCTTTTTAAGATGATTTTCACAAGACACATGGGTGTTAGGTCACCAGAGAATGCTCAGGTGTTCACAGACTGTTGTCAGCAGTACTGAGCTGAGAGTCCAACAGAAGTCCCAGGGTCACCTCAACAAGGGGTCCTCGCCTCAGCTCACTTTCAAACTCAGACCTGGTGGCACCGTCCAAGACATGATCTTCTCAGATCTCTCCAGGCACAGCCAGACCCCTCCACAGTCCAAGAGCTGGCCTCTGGTGAGTACATTTCTGGTGGAGGGTACATGGAGAGGGGGTATGTGAATGGGGGGCACATGGATCATACCATGGGACCAGATGATGTATGTGGCAGTCTGGGCATGACAACTACAACAACTGCATGTCAGGGTTCCTTTTTGTCTTAAAACTTCACACCATCACTTCAGAAACTGATGCCCTCCCCAACTTGCTCTGGACCTCTAACTGCATAAAATGAGAAGCTCCCTTTAATTAGACAGCAGAGGCATGAAAACACAACCAGATGGAAGTTCTCCAAGCAAGCAGTTGTGTCATGACCAGAAATGTTATTGCCCAACTTTGTCAGCCTCACACACTTCAATGTTTGCACCTGGAAAAAAGTCCTGTCATCTCTGACCTAAGCAGATGACCCCAGCCTGCAGTGTCCGCCTGTCTCTCCCTCTCCCAACACCAAATGTATGTCTGAGTTGGGACGCCTGGGTCTGACCACCAAAGATCCTAAGAGTTAGAAACTTAGATTCCAAAAGACTATGAAGCCAATTAACTGCAGAATTAGATCATTACCCAGTGGTACATAGCAGCAGCAGATCTTTCTCATGCCATATTCTCACCCCTCTGTCTAGACTCCACTCAGGTACCTTACCTAGCCCATCGAATTCCCTCTTCTGCTGACATTCCCAAGCCTGATGGTGAACAAGGTCTAGTAGGAGCTCATCCCATTTCACTCCACCATTCTCTGCTTCTTCCCCAATAGCATAACCTATAGATTACATTTCTACTAGACTCTCAGATATTTACTTGTAGTTTTCTGATCTGTTCTTTGTATGATCTCCAAGGTAACACAATGAGACTTGGGCTCCAGATGCAAAGTTACAAAATTTGATCTCTGGGTAGAGGTCTCAGTAGTACATGTCTGGATATTGATGTGGTTTATTATCTTCTGTCTTCCTGATCATGGAAAGCAATGACATAGCTGGGTTTTTTCTTTTTCTCACAGACATATATAAAGGAGAGACATTGACCCAGGATGCTTCCATCATGCAATTTCCAAACAGATTCTACCTGTTCAAGTGGAGCAAGAGCAAGAGCAAATAGTATGGCAGAGAAACTGCAAGACAACTAGAAGACTGAAAGGAGAGTCTGGGTCCAGAAGGATTGTGAGGATCGACCTAAAGTCGTCTGAGAACAAGATGGGCTGTACCAGAAGTTCTTGGCCTATGAATGTAGGACAAAAAAAGAGCCAGAAAGGCAACTCTTAAGGGATCTGTCTTTTTAAGTGCTGGCTGGTGCCAGAGCTGCTGCCAGCACCCCGTGGGGTAGGGAACAAAGCCCCATGACCCTGCAGAATTTTTTTCCAGTGAAACTTTTTCAATATTTTGGGCTACAATCACTAGAAAAGCTGGAGTAGTCTGGCTCCTCTTTCAATGACTGTAATGAGTAGGCACCACATGTATGGTCTCTGAAACAGGCTCCGTGACTGCTGTTACTTTTCCCTCAGTGATGTAATACCTCTGGAAGCATAATCATCTCTTGTTCTTAATGTTTTCATATTAGGCCAATTGACCAACATTTACTGTTTATGAAAAAATAAATATGTTTCAGCTATTGGATTTGTCTGCAGTGTTTTAACTCTCTTTTTCTGTGTCCTGTTGAATTTTCCTTTTGGACCTCCTTGCTAACTAGAAAACAGATTAGAAGCTGTCTTACTTCAGTGGACAAGAGGAATTACAGTTGTTAACAATCTACTCAAGACATATACGTATTTATCTTTATTTATTATTACTTCCTGCGTGTATTTTCTAATTTTATATTTTGAGGAAAACACTTAATCACTGCAAAACTTGAGTAATGAAAGTAGATATGGTTTTCAGGCTTTCAGGTTCTTGTCCTCTGTAAGTGGTACTCAGTCTTTCACAGATGAACTTTCATCTTCATTCTCTTTCTTCTGCTCCAATCCTTCGTTTTTTCCCCTAATATGACTGACTTCCCCTTGGGTATTCCCCTGGCTCCTATTACTGCCTTCTCAAAGGACTGCTCCCTCCACAGTGTCAGCTCTGACTGTGATGGCTAATTCATCAGTACTCTGGTTCACTCATAGTTAACCTGTAATGTGGCAAATTTAACTGTTTGAGACCTGAAGCCTACAGTCCTTCAGGTTGAAAGCCATGTAGGGTAGGTAGCACTATATTACCCCACAATTTTCCACTTGCACTGGTGGTGACAGTGTATTGCACACACTGGAACTCCACAGAATTCACGGGGATGAGAAATACTTGAATATTTACTTGAAATATTTTAATTTCTTACTTTAAAAATGAATAGAATAGAATAGACTGATACCTTATTGCTTGCTGACATGAAAAGTCAGTCTTGCAAAAATTGTGATCTGCTTTCCCTATTTTCAAAATTTCTTCTCCTCCCCCCCATACTCAGCAAGGTAACAGTGATACTATACTGCCTTTTAAATGTAAATTATTTATTCATGGGCAATAGGCAAGGAGGATATTGCAAGTAGATATAATTTTTAAAAATAGGCTGAACCAACAGACAATGGAAATCAAAATTCAGTCATAAGAATTATACTGTCAAATTATTCATTTTGTTTATCCTTCCCTTTGTCCTCCCTGACCCTTTGAAGGAAAAGTTCTTCATAAAAAGGCTTACCTAATACCTATCCAATTATTTCTTAAATTGTGTTCTGGAATGTATTTCATGATCAGTTGTGGTTAGTGTTTTAATTAAACTTCTGCAGTGTATCTGCATGAAAATATAGCCAGTGAGACAGACATACTTGTTCTACGGGAGCTGATTGACAGAAGGGAACAGATTGACTTGGCGTGTTAGTAAGACTCATTAATCTTCTTCAAGTACATACTGGGAAAACATGGAGTTCTCTCAACAAGCTGTTACCAAAACAGAGTTTCTGTTTGAACAGTTGGAAAACTATCAGTACGAGTGGAAGTGGTAAGCAAAGAGTGAGCTGCTCTTGCATGATGAAGCATTGCAGTTCAGGGGCTTTGTCACTGCGCATAATGTACTTTAATATTTAGAACAGGGTGATGCTTATTAGAAAATAATTCATTATCACTTAGGTCTGAAGGTTTGTGCTCTGAGTGCAAACCTGGAAGCTAGCCATTGAAATCATGCTGCGAGTCTTGACCTACAGATTATCGTATTCATTTTATAATAGGTAAACATGTAGCTTCTTAAAAAGCAAAGTATACATAATGGGCTTTCATACCTATCCCATGTGACAAAAGCATGGAAACAGAGATACCTTAGATGTGATACAATAGACGGTTTAAAGGAAGCGGCAGGTACCTGGACATACACCTGGAGAATCAAATTATTTCACTAAGTACTTCTGATCAGCATCTCAGTAGACAGGCGTTTAACATCTCTCATATGTCACTTGTATTGAGACATTTTTTCATGTTTCTTATACTGAACACTTAGCAGGAAGGGCTGAAATTTGTTATTTTTTTTTCCTGGATTCTTAAATTAGTTAATAGCTAATATTTTAACTACAGGCTACATCTGACAGTTCTCCACAATCCACATTTATAATTTTTTTTGTATCTATTAATGAGGAATATATCACCTGAAAAAAAAAAATGCCCTTTTAACACAGAATGCAGAAAGGCATTCCAGCTGAGATATATTGAGGGGAGAGGTATAATGAGGTATTTGGGGAGAGAGACACACGCAGGCACAATTCTATTTATGATGTACCCCTGAAATCTATCTCTGATCCAGATGCAACCAACATAAAGATGCTAATCTTACAAGGGTGTGTGTGCATGTCCTTTTACTCCCACAAAACTTAGCAGGATGTTTAGTACATGGCGAAATTCCCTCAAAACAGCAAAATACTCGAGCCCAGACAGGAGTGGCCATAAGGAGGAAATGAGGCTAACGCTCTTTCCACAAGTCTCCTTCCCACATTATAAATTAAATTTAAGTACATCACAGGCCAAAAAGCTAAGATGATCTGAAAAGGTGATTACAAGGACACTGTGGAGCTGATTTTTTTTCTTAATTTTTTTTCATTGCATTTCCCTGAAAGTATGAAGGGGACTTACAGAATTCCTTGCTATCTCAAACATATGACTTAGTTCTCTGATATTTTACCATTTGTAAAATGAAGAACATTTTTTACTGATGCTGTAAATAGTTCATGCAAATTAGATGATATCAAAAACCCCATGAAACATTCAAAGCAGCATCAGCATCTGCTTTGCATACAATATATTGTAAAAAGAAGTTTCCTCTGCTTTCTTAGGGGAGAGATTTTTATGTACATTCATTGTATTTGCAGAGCTTTCTTTTCAAATGCAGTGTCAATTGAATGGTTATACACTATAAATCTTAGCAGGCATACAAACACACACAGAAATAATACAGACTGCCATACACTTAAGCATGGGATATGTATATTGGAGCAAAATTGGACATCGTTAATAGAGGTTTCCTGGTAACAGAACTGCTGTAATATGAATTTTTATTCACATTTGGTTTAGCAGGCATGCTTGGGGTGTCATGCTCAGTTCTGAAATGTAACGCTGACAGCAAGATACAATGCACAATAACACTGCATGTTTCCAAGGCAGAACTCTGCTGTGTCCTCCTTGGTCCTCTTTTAGCATAGCTGTCTGCAGTTCTCTACTTTTGCAAATTTAGGCTCATGAATCCACGTCCCCCCAAGAGGGGTAAGTGTCATTGGTATGAATTTTAGAAATGAAGAGAAAAACAAAGACATTTTCAGTGATGTTCATCGATGTTGACTGCCTCCTTTTGGGATGTTCAGTGGGTTATTACATCCTGCACTTTCAAAGACCATCAAAGGTCTTCAGCCATCTGGAATCAGCAGGCCTGTGTAGGTACTCATTACTTTTGAAAATTAAGTCCATGGTTTCAGCTGAGCATCCAAACAGCAAAACACATATATATTTGGAAAGTGTTCTTCAGGCTTGCTTGCCAGTGAGAAATGGATGATACCAAAGAAGCTCCTAAATAAATTTGGTTAGAACTTTTTGGACAATGTTTGGCAAAATTCACAGTCTAATTGATCCTAAATCTTTGCAGAGGTGTACCTGCTACATTGTCCTTAAGTGAGCTTTACAGATTTGCAATACTTAGGAGGAGGAAAGAGAAAGCAAGCAACAAAGACCAAAAGCTTTCAGTTTACAGACAATGGAAAAGCAAAATACAGTTCACAGCTGCTCAGAAGTGTCTACGTGGACACTTTTGGTTTATGGCACCTTAGTAGACAGATAGCAACTGATCCCTGTTTCGCTGACATCACATCTTGGATAAAGGGTTGGGAAGAGGAAAAGTCAGGTTTCGATTCCCATTCTGCCTGATTTGGAAGGGGCTTTTTTCCACATGTCATGCCAATGCTTAATCTTCTATGCTACACTAGGCGTGAAAATCAGAGCAGTTGTTAAGATACTGGTCATTGCCATCTGGGCAGCTTGAACACAGTTAGACAGTAACACAGTACTGTATGTATCTTCTCTGGCCCATGCTAGAGTCCAGCCAAAAGTCCAGTGTTCGGCTGTCTGGGCTTTGCCCTGCCACGTCTCACTCACTTTTATGCTGCGTGTTAGATCATTCCCCTCCTGCCTTCCCTTTTCTCCCATGTGCAGCTTTACCTCAGATTTCTTCCTTTGATATGTCAGTGTTAGTGTCTCGACCCCTCCACCACGAAGTAGAGAGCTTTAAATCTGTTCTGTGACGCTGATCCAGCGCCTCCAACCCATGTATGATACCACAAAAGGCTCCTTTGAAACACAAGGTCAGGAGTTAGGCATTAGCGTATTTCCACAGATTTGAGATTTAGGAACTGGCCAACTCTCCCTGAGGCCCCTTCATATGCACCCAAATAACAGGATTTCGGTGGAGTTGAGAAAAACAGCTTCGCTCCAGTTTGGTGAAGCTTCAGGTAGAGTACAAAAGAAGGAGAGATGGAAAAACAATATTTGGAAATTTTTGTATTCATGATCCAGTGGAATTTCAGGAATCGGCAAAGTTCTGTGTTTCTGGAATTAGAAGCTTTATTTGAACGTGTTTAAGAGAAAATTTGCCTTGGACCTTAGTTCGGCTTTTTGTTGTTTCTTGAGAAATTTCTCTCCAAGGTTTCAGGCCAGTACTCTGTCCTTACCCTTCATTCACCTCCCTGGTCTTCTGTACACCCTGGGAAGCATAGATGGGAGCAAAGGAAACGAGCCAAACGATTACATTAAGACCTTAACCCACACCCACACTGAATGAAGGTGGAAGAAGAGAACAAACAGAACCTCTAATGGGGTACCACGATGAATACATAAACCCAAGGGTGAAGGCCACCAGAGAAACAAGCTCTTAAATGATGAGCATTTCCTACTAAGACCATTTCTGAACCTGAGATAAATGGGGACAAGACAACAAAAGAGATGCATTATTTTGGTGACAAACTTTAGACACAAGTATTGCAGTTCAGGACAGAGGTTGACACTGATACCAATCAATGAAAGAAATACTAAAACTAATTAAAAGTAATATTCATACCTAGGGCACCTGGTGCTGTTA
The DNA here is from genome assembly GCF_963924245.1 of Chroicocephalus ridibundus. Lineage (NCBI taxonomy): Eukaryota > Metazoa > Chordata > Aves > Charadriiformes > Laridae > Chroicocephalus > Chroicocephalus ridibundus. Next base: position 214,407,006 of record NC_086284.1, on the reverse strand, counting down.
ATCCAGCCAAAATGGTTTCAGAAGCACCAAAGCCGCTTGTGCAAAAGCAGTTATTTGAGAAACAGTTGTTGAGTTCTTATACCATTTTCATAGACTGACAGTAGAAGTTGTTATGTTAATTCAGAAAGTGCGCAGTAATGGTTTAGTTATTACCAAATAATTCCTGTATTGCTAATTGCATCGAGCATTTTGAATTAATTATTCATACACGGTTTAACCTTTTTAAAACAAATGTTTTTAATCTGATTTTTATCTGTTGTACGCCGCCTCTGTTTTGTTCAAGTGCGTGCTCCCAGAGTAAATAATACTGATGCTAGTAACTAACATGGACTATTCTGGGGGAAGGATACTTCAAATATCCAGTTCTTGCCTATTTATTGGCACCTGGCTATGATAAATTGTAGCACAGACTATGCAGTAGGTAGATTCAGCAATAAAACTGACTGTAAATTAATCAAATGTTGTCTTTGTCACAATGATGGATCATGTACAGTCAAAGATCTGACAAGTTAGGGGTTAGAAGGGACTATTCCTCCACCTTACTTGCTCTATTTTTCAAAATTCATATGGCAATTTGCCTAGAAAATCTCTATAAACTGTTGGTTGGTAGGCTTGGCAAGTCTGTTTTCGCTTGACATTTGAATTGTAGTTGAGGTTTTATGAAAAGCTGCCTAACTGTCTAAGTGCTGAGCACTTTTGCAATGCAGTACAAATTATCTTACAGGATTACCAATGATTTATATGTGTTTTTCCTAGTCTTCTGAGTTTTGCTAGGATTAGAGTTTCGGTTATTATTTATTTCCACATCTCTGCAAAGATAAAAAGTGAATTATTCATTTCTGTGTCACAGACTCATATGGTTGGGAGGGATCTCAGAGGCCATCTCATCTATCCCCCTGCCCTAAGAGGCATCAACAGCAGATGTGTTACTCCTGACAGATGCTTGTTTAAGGTCTTCTCATAGATTTCCAGTGATGGAGTCATCACAACTTCCCAGACAGTCTGCTCGATGTTTCCCTATCCACACTGTTCAAAAGAGGGCTTTTTTTCTTTTTTTTCTCCTAATGTCTTTGCTTTGATTGAAATCGATTATTTCCAATCCTTTCCGGCACTGGCCTGAGGTATAGATTGCTCCCCTTCACACTGTAGCAGTCATTTCTATGTCTGAAGGCTGCTACCGTTCCCAAATCAGGTTATTAATTTCTTTCACTCATTTCTCATAGACCATTTTTCCTTATTCTGCTGAAGGTTCTCTAGCTTGACCCAAGCCCTGTGAGCAAAACGTAGACACTGGGTGGGATTTCATCTTCAGTAGAACTTCATTCCAGTTTCTGTGATGTAGGTGTCTAACCATAGTCTTCTTTTATACTCACCAGGGAGCTTGTCAACCCATTAAAATCAGCAGCGTTCAGAGAACAAATGGTTTCATTACAAAGTGAATGCTTAATTTGGGCCAGATGAATTGCATCCTAAACTCCAACATCTGTATTGGGGAAGGCTTATTTGTGTACAGTAGGTGTGTAAACAGCTCGTGTTGTAGATGCCAGAATAAGGTGATACGAATTCTGAAACAGAGATTACAGAGATAATTGCTTTCAGTTGTGTGCTGCTCCCATGTAGCCAGCTAACATCCATACAGATGGCATAAGCTTATCCCATCTGGTCTCCATCTTCCTCTTCAGAAAGGGATGAGTCTCATGCAGCTCCTCTGTGTCATCTATCTGTCCCGTGCAGATGTCTCAGGTATGCCAAGGTGTCTAAAATGCACTACCTGGCTACACTTAGGCAACTGAATCCTTCCATGTCTTGCAGGTTATGCTCTTCCCTATATTTCCCAGTATAGCCCTGGCCCTTTCCGAGACACTGTAAAGCTCAGCTCCTTTTCCATGGAAAAGCTACACAACCAATTGTTCTTCACTCTATGCATATATGCACATGATGTTAAGTACTCCTGCTGAGGCGTTGTGTATTGTGTCACTACTGATTATGTCAATCTAAATGTATGTGGGGATCTAAATAAATGTACTTCTGTTTCATCTGCCTTTGAATGTGTATACCCTTTAGGAGTACGTCTTTCCTGAACTCTGTGTAAACTTATTCTCCAGATCTCTAGACCTTGCCCCAGTGTCTGTGCTTCACAGTTTGGTGGCACAAAACACTTCTACAAGTCACGTGCAAAAAAGTTGTGGATTGCAGGATGTCCATGGGGATCAGGACACCTAGGGTCTCATCCAAGCTCATTCACCAATTGCAGTCTTAGACAAATCTCTTTCTTTGTTTCCCTTTTTATCTCCGTCCTGTTAGATCTCTGGGACAAAGAATATCTCTTCCATTGTGTTTGAGTCTCTGCTGGGACTTCTAAGTGCTATTGGAAAGCAATTAATAACAATATACTACGTTTATAATAAACCTGACATTTACAGAGAAAAAAGCTACTCATTTTTATTTCTGAGCATGCTAGATATAAGGCCAGCTATATCCTACACCAGGAATATTTTTGTAACAGAGGGAGAATTTCTGGCCCATTGAAGGAAAAGTGAGTTTTGCAGCCACAATTTTAACTGCAATTATTAAACACAAAAAGAGCAAGGTGTGATTGTAGGGTGCAATGTACCAGGGGATTTATCAGATAACTGTAGAAATAGTCACGAAGGGGACTCTTCTTAGGTTTTAGAGGGTTTTCTTATGGCTTGTTCCTCTGGCTGGTTGGGCAATACAGTACCCGTTTCTCGTAAGTTTAGAGTTCATGTTGTATCATTGCTTGTGTCTGCCTATGCCAGATCTAACAGGTAGGAAACATTTTTCTGATATTCAGTTTACAGTTTTCTTTATTCATAGAAATGCCCCTTTAGAACTTCATTTTAAAGGCTTATCTATTTCACAGAAATGAATGCACTTTTCATTTTCTAGTATTTGGTATTAAATGCAGATAGCAATCTGCTTTTTTTTTTTGTGGAAAAGGTTATTATTTTTCTTTTTATCACATGGATGTCCGTAAGTAACATGTAAAATTATCTCTACTCTTGTAGAATTGTAGACACATAGTGCTTGACTGCAAAGCTCTGTAATTTTCGTATTTTTTTTTTTTAATACCCTGCATTTAAAGTTTCACATCTGCAGATCTGAAGAGGAGGATGTAAAATAAAAAGCACACAATGTTCTGAGGAAAACAAAAGAGGAGTGGGTGGCTTTAGATAAAACGGTTGCCTTGTACCTCTGACACTGATTATTTTGTTTGCTGGTGCATAAGACTCTAAAGGAGAGAGTCGATTTGGGAGAGACATCGGCACTCTGAAATTGCCCAGTACAATGGGATACAAGTTACTCTTTGGCTGGAGAAAGAATTCAGATAAATTCAGACAGAAATGAATGTTCCATGTTAAGCAAAGAATACTGCATTCCTGAATGGATGTTAAACAATGTGTCAGCTCTAAAGCATACCCTTTAACATGAAAAGATAGCATTGCCTCCACGTCCTACTTGCTTATTTGCACTGAAGCATCAGTGACAAAATATGGATAGTTTCTCTGATTCTACCCAAAACAAGGCTTTGATTATCCACAGCTGCCAGGCAAACTAAATCTCAGGTATTATCACAAGACAGACATACTTTCAACTTGAGACATAATTTACACTGAATTCATGGTCAAACCATTTACAGCTGACCTGGGCATAGGCATCATCGTAACTAGAACCCAAGATATTTTTCAAGAGTAATTTTTTGTTTATTTCTTGCATATTTCGATCCAAACTTTGAAAGGCACCTTTTTCTATATAAATTACAAGGCTTTCTAAGGGAAGAGGTGGGTATTTGTGTGTATAAATGAGGAATTATGAGATTTCGCTATGGTAAACCCAAAGGGAATGCAGTTTTTCTTACAGGTCAGTGAAAAGAAGGTTAGTAGAACTTCATGTTGGATAATCAAAAAGCAATATACTGTACATCCATGTAAATCCTGTCTGATTCAATATTTGCTTTAATTAGGGTTGCTGCAGCACTTACAAGGGCTAGTGGTCCCCTTAGAGAACCAGCATTTCAGATTAGGATTCCACTGAAAGACTTGCTGTACTTGTCAATTAAAGAAAAATCCCTCCCCCATTTTCTTCTCCCTTCCTTGCAAGGAAAAAAAAAAATGAAATAGCAAATTTTAAGCATTAAAATAATACTTTCGTCACTAAGTACTAATGAAAAATAATTCAAAACACGGTATTCCATACTTTTTCAGAAGGCTAATCTAAGGGACAGAGAGGTGACAGAGGTGACACAATTTAATCTAGGCAATGTGAGACATTAAGGGGAGAGTCAGGACTGGAATGTAAGAAGTTTGCTTTTTTTTTTTTTTGTCCTGGGAATATACATAATTATAATCTCATAGTTAAGAACAGCATGAGAACAATCTGCTACTAGTATTTTTTATATATATATAATTCCAAATGGGTGGTGTTAAGGATAATTTAGACAAAAGGCAATGCTTCCAATTTGTGGAAATATCCTTATTCTTTTCGGAAAAGCCTGAATTGGTCTGAAAATATTTTATGCCAAAATTTTCTGCAGAGTAGGAGCTCTCAAGAGGCATTGAAATTGGCAGTCTGGCTACATGCATTTCTACGAGGAGATTAGGTTTAGAGGACGGCAGCAGGGATTTCATAAACTCCCTGGTTTTAGGGCAAATCACCCAGGAAGATGACCCCAGAAGTGAGGACCTCGTAACTCCACGGTGTCTGGCTTTAAGTGCTATTCTGCCTCACAGCTAAATCAGCACCAGAGGTGGCTCACAGAGGGCTGTGTCTGGACTGAGACATCTAATTTCTTTTTGTTAACTTTGTCCAAAAATTTCCAATCGCTACTAGCGTAAATGATAGTAAAAAACCTTTTCCTCTTCTTGGTTTTAAGAGGACAACTGAATAAGCATTGAAAACATCTATTAAGCCACCTTACAAAGGTTCCTGTTCTCTCAGAGCATAATAAAAAAGCCTTCAGGTGTTAGACCTTTCAACGAGACAATAAACTTCACCATGTTGATTTTTATTTTTTTTTAGGCTCTTTTCAGATCATTGCTGGGATGAGATTTTTAACACTCACAGTTTCAATACGAGGCAGCAAAGAGTAAAATTGATGGATGTGGGTTTCTACTGTTTCCAAAGCATTCCCCAGGAAATATATATACTGTTAGGTATAGGTGCTTCTTTTTGGGTAAATAAAGACTCTGCTTTGGAATTAAAATCTTTACCCCTCTAGGTATGCAGATGTTTACAGGTCTGACATTGAAAAGCATCTTTCGGGTACATTGCTCTTCACATTCCACTTTCTAAGCACAGCGTGTCAGAAATACTGAGGGATGGGAGTTTCTTCTGGTGGTCTTAGGCAAAGAGAATACCATAGACATTGTTTGTCCGTTTTTTGTCACTGTTGATGCATAGCAGAAATTAGGCAAAGCAATGGAGCTAGAAACAAAATGGGAAAGACAGAAAAAAGAGAAAGTAAAAGAAAGCCTGAATGAAAGCCAAAGGTGTAGAAAATCACTGACAACTTAAAAAAAAAAAAAAACAAAAAACAAAAACAAACAAAAACAAACAAAAACAAACCAACAAAAAACAAACCACCAACAAAGTGAAATAAGTCAATGGAAACAAACAGAGATAACAACTCAAACTGAGAAAAGAAAGAAGGATGCTGCTTCTTTTCAGTGTGTTAAAGGAATGGTAAACCCAAAGTGGAATAGTTCAGGAAAAAATCATGAATGCAGAAAAAGAAACCATAAAGTGATGAAGAAAAATAAACCCGAGAAATGCTGTAATGATTCCAAGCAACTTATTTACAGGAAAGTGCTTGTAAATATGCTTTCCATATGCTTATAAATATTAATGTTACATATTGAATATATAATAAAAAGGCAAGCAAAGAAAAGAATCTAGCTTTAATGTGATTGTGATTTTCTAAGCTTGACACTTTTTAACATTGACATAATACAGTAGGAATCTAACTGAGCATGAAACTTAAGCATATGCTGAAATTTGAGCATTTCAAGAATCCTATTCACTGCTGTTGCTGATTAAAGCAAGTATATGCTTAAATGTGTTCCTGGATTAGGGTTTCTGGGAACAGGTTAACTTGCATTGCCTACAAAAGAAGATAATGTTTTAAACAACATCAATTTCTCTCATTCAAAGTCTTTGTATGACAGCATAGGTTTCTATGCAAATATTTGGGATCTCTTCAATTGAATCTATTCCCGTATTCATTGATTTTAACTGAAAATGAAAGCCAGCTTTTCAGGACAGTCTATTTCTTAACCGGGATGCATCTTATGGTCCCGCTGCCATCCTGTTTGCAAAATTCTTAATTAAGACAATAGATTTACAAGACAAAGCTGCCGTAGGAAGGGAACATTTTCAGCTCCACACGCTGAATATTAATGAGGATGGGAGGTTGAATTGAAGGGATGGGGCTTGGAAAATGTAGAGCAAAATTGCACATGCACAGGATTATTACTCCAGTACATCCACTAATTAATCATAAAAACCAAGGTGATGGCAAATACCAGATTTCCTAGTCTGTGTTCTTGTTTGCTAGCAGATATCTTCTTAAATCCTGCTTATATTATGACTTCTTTGACACAGCACTCAGATAGGGATATATCAGCGGCATCAGTGCCAAATTGCACAATTAATCTAAGGTGACCTGAGTAATTCAGCTAAATGAGGCATGATCTGAATATGACAAGGTAGAAGGCATGCAGAAAAAGAGAGCAGAGCACGAAAGGAGAGGGTCTTAGCTTAAAACAAACCACAAAGATTCTGGTTCACTGTTTCCCTGCACTTTTTGTATTTATTTGCATCTCTGTACAAAGTAGATGTCACACGATGCAAAAGAACAAGTCCATGGAAATGCACCTCAGCGGTGCCGTTCAATGGGAAAGTAGGACAGGGCTGTAATTTAACACATGGGAACAAGGCTATGCTAAAAAGCAGCCAAAAAACCCTACACTTTAGCAGCGCGCTCTCTGCTCTCTCAGGCCTCTTCACCGTAACTTCAAGCCTGACTCTCACAGATGTGTATAAAGATGACAGTCAATTGAATTTCCCTTTCAACAGCCCTAATAGCTCATCATCTTTTTTTTTTTTTTTCCCTGCCTGGTTCATTTGTGTCATTCCATGGTACATTTTCTCCAGCTGAAAAACCTGTATAAGACTTTCTTACCCCATCATGCCCCAGGCACCTCCAGCCCATGTCTCACCAGAATAATTCAATACCTCTGTTCTACCAGTGCTGCTTTCGCGGAGCTGCACCATGACTCAGGTTTCTGAAATGAGCCGTATTTTAAAAAACCCCCAAAACAAAAAAAAACCCACCCACACAAGAGTTCCACAGTTGTGTGGAGAGAGATGTGACTGACGCATGGGAAGGAATAAGGAACTTGGAGCACAGAATCTGGGGAAAACTGGGGAAAAAAAAAAGAAGAAAATCTTTAAGCTCTTGTGAAACTGCAGCTTAAAAGGGTAAGGTACAGGCCAAACACCAAAAGACAAAGCAGTGCTGAATGACAACTAACTTTACTCAATTACAGGCAGAGTTTAGTGAGCTGTCTAAAATCTGTAAAAAAGCAGTGGAAGAATTTTATTTTGAGAATCACGGTACCCTAAAAAAAAGTTCATCATTTCTCCTTCCACCGATGCAGTGTTCAGAGGAACAAATAATTCCCTGGGTTTTTCTGCAACAGGAGCGGGTGGATGATAAAGCAGCAAAGTTACATACCTTTGATGGTGCTGGGACGTCTTTCAGACAATTGTCTCTTTTTATACCATTGCTATTAGGATCACAGTATAGTTCAGAGTAATTTTGAATGTATCCTTATCTCTTTCTTACATCTCTGCAATAAATCTTATCTGCTGGCTTCGTGGAGGAGGGGGCGGTATAGCAGAATATTGTAAGAGCTGTTTGCTTTACGAGCCAAGGTAAAATTTACAAGTAACAGTCCATCCAGCTGCTGGGAACGTGCCTTTTTTCACATGCAATTCAGTAAGTCCTTTTTACAATTTTTTTTTTATTTTATTATTTTATGAAGAGAGCTCTTGCAGTCCATTATAAGCTACTACCAGAATCAATTAAACATGGCACAGTAAAACTGCAGAACAAAGGACAGAAGCTTCGCAGGATACAGTATGTTCAATTAATTATTCCATTGTGAATTAGAGGCAATTAAGATTGAAATCTTTTTCATTGATTTGTGCTAGTTTATCTGTGATTGAGCCAGTAGATGGATTGCATAAAACGACAGAAAGAAGGAGGAGGAGTGAAATAACTTCTAAGAAACATTTAGCTTATTTGGATTTGTTTAAGGTCAGACACTTCTCAGGCTCAAGAATTGAAGCAGAGATTGGGAATGGCTGTGGTGAAGAAGACGATTAGCTCTTAATTGCAGAAATTTAGTGTACAGGACAGGAACAGGACTGGCCAGATACTGTGTGATTTTGGTGGAGTTTTACACTGTGTTCTGGAGACCATGAGGATCATAACCATCTCCTGCAAATACTCAGGGGGAACATCTGGGCTCTTAAAGTGCACTTTTCTGTGTGGTGTTTAAATGCCTTCAAGACAGCTGTGATGGAAGCAGTTCATGTACAATTTGAATCGAGGAATTTTTGCTTTCAAAGTGAAAATCAGATGTCAAATCACCGAGCTGGAAGGAAGGAGACCATAAAACCTACATTAGAAAAAGTTTGTAATAGTCTGGAAGTGTAGCTAATGCTCTCTAACTTGTTTTTCTGCCAGAAACACACTGTTTCTGACCCTAGTTACCTCTGACCAGTCCACAGATCTCCCAGTTACACAGCTCCTGAAGAGATAATTTTTTCACCATATACTTTCTTTTTGGCGAACTATAGTTTATTCAACTATCGAGATCCAGCTCCTTAGCTGGAACTAGAAAGCAAGGTCACGATGGTGCACTTGACAAAAGTACACGTACAAAGGCAGTCCTCAAGACATTTATGGTACAATGGGTAAAGTACCCATAATAAAATGCCATTATGGTTTATTAGGCTTTGTGTGGACTGTGAAATGCTTTGAATGCAAAGGGAATTGCTACATTTCCAAACGCCAGAATACCCACAGTTTTTCTGTCTCTGAAAAGACACTAATGACAGAGAAGGAAAAAAAAAATATACATATATATTTAAAGCATTTTTTAGTCACTTATAAGACACCATATTTATGAATGCATGAGGCTACTCAGTAAATTGATACTTGGACCTCAGCAGCTATGAATCAGTCAGAAGTTGTTACTACCTGGTGGCCATTTAAGAAAGTAAGTGAAATAGTCCACATCCCCATAGGCAGTACAACATCCCCATAACCATCGTATGCGCTCTGCTGTTATTCCTGCTGCAATTCTCAACACTCAAAGATGGAAATGATCTTAATTTTCTCCCATTGAGGCCATGTCTTCATACCAAGGCTGAGCTGCCTTGACATGCCAGCATGGGTATCTGTGCACTTGCCGCGATATACATGGCTTGCAGAGCACAGCGAGGATTTGAGATTCCAAAGGTTAGCAGCATGCCCACTTCTACCATCAATATCTGACACAAACACACAAAAGAATCCCATCTTTCTTCATGTAAAGTCCATTTATATAGAGCTATAGGTTTCATGAAAGAGGTTCCACATGGAAGAAGGTTAATTAAACTCTTCATCCGTTTTTTCACAAACTTCATTTTTCTTCCTCCCTGTTTTCTAACATGATGGCTCCATCTCTCTGAAAGTAATGGGTGAGGATATAACATAGGTGCAAGGGTAGGAAAGCACAGATGGACCTTTTAGAGCTTGAATGCACAGACCCACCTAGAGCTACCGAGTTATGTCACTACTCTGCACACACATTTTTGGACCACAGCTGTAGTAAAAGCATCAATCCCTCATTAACATTTTAAGTGCAAAGAGCAGTGCTGTCTTGCTGAAAGACCAAAGTGTGAGCATAATGAATTGCACTAAGCTGATTTATTGCTGCTCCATTATGCTTTTGAAGAGATGCTTTTTTTACATCGGCTTTTCACAACTCATAACAATTCTTACACATAGTTATAGCTACTACACATGCACCTATCCCTGTGTTTTTAAATACATACAGTCATACATCTGTATATCCATATATAGATGTACACAGAGATGCACACAAGAAATAAGTAGTATAGTACCCTAGATCGCAATAAATTCTTGTACATTCAATAAGGAACACTTTCTTTTATATCCTTACTTTATGTATTTATATATTTCATAGTAGATAACATTGCCATTGCAGAATACATTTCAGCATTAGTAAAGTGTCATTTCATAGATACACTATAATACTCAAACTTAGAGTAACAGGTAGGATTTAGGACATTCTCATCATAAACCTCTCAATGTACTGCATATTGGTTCCTGTTCCTGGGGTTACAAATCCCACCAGGTAAAGGCCAGGCTCCTACCAGAGCTGGCATAGCCAAACAGATGTGCCTGAACCCTGCCTCTGAAAAACTGTTCAAAAGATGCTGGAAAGCATCTCATTTAATTTGGGATTCCAGAGCTCAGATCCCTCACAACCCTGAGAAGGCAAGTAGGATTCAGCTCAGATCAAGACACATAAATGTAGAGTTCTGCAAGTATCTACACATAAGTTAGGTGCCTAAGGTTCCACTATAGTCATCGGAGGTGTGGAATTCAATTTAAGTGCCCACAAATAGGCATCCAGTGCTATTTGGGATGGAGCTATTTGGATGGATCCAACCTGTCCTCCGGACACTCCCCCAGAAAGCTCTGGGGATTATATATTTTGTGTTAAATGAGCCGGTCTCCTGGTGCACCTCAGATCCTCAAAGGTGCATCAGGTGGCACTAGAAGCCTATGTTTTAAGTAACTTAATCTTTGTCTACTTTCAGGTGAGCTGAATTGCTCTCCAGATTCTTTTGACTGTGTTGAACAGGGTATTGAACTTGGAAAAAGGTTGTAAAAGGAACTCAACAAGTTAAAAAATATACCTACATACAGTAATGCTTATTCTGAGGAGTCCGATCATGGCAACGTGAATTAAATACACTCTCTATGGACCCACAAACCTGGGCAACTGAGCTAAGTTCCTAGAAGAGCAACGAAGCTGAAGGGTCTAGAGAATAAGTCTTATGAGGAGCGTCTGGGGGAACTGGGGTTGTTTAGGCTGGAGAAAAGGAGACCGAAGGGAGACCTTATCACTCTCTACAACTAGCTGAAAGGAGGGGTCAGTCTCTTCTTCCAAGTAACAGGCAATAGGACAAGAGGAAACAGCCTCAAGGTGCGCCAGGGGAGGTTTAGATTGGATATTAGGGAAAATTTCATCATTGAAAGGGTTATCACGCTTTGGAACAGGCTGCCCAGGGAAGCAGCTGAGTCACCATCCCTGGAGGGATTTAAAAGACATGTAGATGTGATGGTTAGGAACATGGTTTAGTGGCGGACTTGGCAGTGTTATGTTAACAGTTGCACTCGATGATCTTAAAGGTCCCGTCCAACCTAGATGATTCTATGATTCTAGTTCCACAGGTTTTCTATCAGCTGGCCGCATAAGTTAAACCAAATGCATATTTTGTGTAAAAGTACAATACTTCGCATTTTGTGTAATTTTCGTAAAAATTTACTGGAAAGCAATTATTTCCCTAAATTTTTCTTTTAGAATTCTGTGGCAAAACAGTTCCAGAAAAATAGTGTGTTTCTTAAATGTGCTCCACTGCAACTGCTACAGATCTCTGGCATCTCAATGACAGCCCTGCATCTTCAGTTAATCCTTTACTAAACGGGGCATACTTGGGTCTTGTTTCATTTCTCTGGAGGGAGCTAATCATTCTGCAGCAGGCAAAGCAGCCTAGCGATTTTAAGTGTTCTCACTATAAATCTCAGAAATCTTATTTTGAGGCATCTTAGGGTCATTTTAATTGCGGTCACTCATTCCCTAGCACAACAGCCCCTCAGAGTGTATGTGTTTTATTAGATCATTCCTTCAAGCTCTGACTGGAGCTCCCAAAAAGTGCTCGTAGTCTGAAAAGTGACAGTAAAAATGACATTGTAGGTTCCTATATGTCTTCTCCCAATGGATTCCAGATCCAATTTTCTCGCTTCATGAGTGAAAAGATGCTTATTTTCTCTTCTCCCACTTGCAAACACAGCCTGTGATCTGAAAACCAAGCGGGGTTCTTCTTGCCTCTTGCCTCATTACCAGTAATAAAGGTTCTGCAAGCAGAGTTTTACCTTTCTAATGATGACCATACATTCTAATTTGGTCTTCATTTTTGACTTTATTCCTCTAATCATATCGAGTCCTTTTTCCTGTCAACACGATAAACATAGTAAGGGACAATATCTGAATAAGAAGAGGCCACTTTTATGAAGTCATGTGTCATAGTATAACAGCATTTCACAGAGATTTGTTAATGTGTCAAGAGAAAATTGATATGTGGAAGATATCAAAGTTTGTTTCTGAATTTCTTGGCTTGAAAGATCAATTTGAAATAGCATCAGAACTGGACTCTAGTGCCAGCAGGGAGCCCCACTGCTTTGTGAGATTATAAGGAAAGAAAAATCTAGAAGAAAAAAAAATATTTTTTTTTAAGAAGGCAGGAGTGTATAATGTTTGGCTTTAGACCCTTGACAACATTATTTTTATTGAACCAGTCATCATTTTTTCCCCCTGTGTTTCAATGAACTACTATGGAGACCAAGTGCTTCCCTTAGGGCAGTGTGGGGTAGCCAACCAGGATCATTCCAATGGGATTACAAGGGACGTTTCACTGGCCCTCATTCCAGGTAGATGTTTCTGCATCAGCAGGCTCTTTTCAGTCCCTCTCTCGTCTCTCAGAAAGCCAAGAAGCTGTTTCCAGCAATTACCTTGACCATATCTGACCAAGCCAAACTGTAGTCAGTTCATTTTACTCTGTCATCTTGAAACTAGAGGTGAGTGAAAGTCGGATTTGAGAGCAATACAGGTGAGAATGCAAAAATTAATATATCACATTATCACGAAAAATAAAACATCAGTCAGATATCAGATATAGTGATCATAAAATAGTCACAAACTAAAATCAAGGGCTGTGAAACAAATCCTTTAATCTTCTTGCTTCACATCACACTGTTGTATTTTACGGTGGAGTGCGCAAAATGCTCTTTGTGCTCATGTAGTTGCAGGACTTTTTTATTTTTAATGGGTATATTGCTGTTAACCTCACTGTCTCTGCAAAATCTCATAGTTCATTGCAAAAGGTAGTGTAATGCACTTCACCATTCAGATTAGATGTAGGTGATTAGAACACAATAATCGTGTGCGTGTACTATACATCTATACGATCAAGCCATTCTTTTTTAAATATTAAATGGCCTCTTGGGGCAAAAAGTAGGTTAATCAAAATAATACTGTCAATTAGAGAGTACAGACCTTTTTATAAAGGAAAATTAAGTAGAACTGGTAATTATAACTAGTGTACAACCTTTCAATGTAGTCAATAAGAAAGTCAATTTGCTTAAAATAATGAGGTATTCTGGCATGAACAATCTGTTCATACTTTGTTCCCAAGAGCCTCCAGAGGGAATCAGAGCCCTAGCTGACATTTGATACTTTCTGTCAATTTATCAGCTCCGTGTCAGTCTGAGTTTGTAAGATGATGGTAGGAGGATGCTTGGGGACTGATACAAAAACTGGGAAAACGCGGTTAGTTTCCGGTGCCTGAGCTTATCCTTATTAAAAATAAATAAACCCTTCACATTTCCATCCGCACTGCCTCCAAAATTGACTTGAGATGTTTAGCTACGGAATTAAACTAACTAGAGTAACTAAGGTATTAATAACAATAATAAATGCTAGCAATATTTGGGAGAGGTGAGGAGTTCTTAAGCTTCAGGCTTCACTAACGGAGATCTGTTTGCAACCTAATGAACACGGGAAAAAGATTACCTCCCATTTGCCATTCCACTCTGAGGTTGCTCCTGTGCTGCCAGGGGAGCTGTCAAGTGCCAGTCTTGGTAAGACAAGATAGTGGATGAGGTCACTTTGGTGGCCAGTTCAGAATAACATTTTCTGCATCCAGCAAATTCTTCAGTTTAAGCCCAAACCATGGAGGCTTGTGTTCCCTTCTGCTGCCTTGCCTTCAAACACATTTTCTTTAGGAAGCTTTTCTTGGAGAACAGACACAAACATCCAAGTAATTGGGGAAGACTCAGGGACACAAAAAGGTGTGGGTATGACAAGTTATCCTTCTGGTTTTGATACGCTGTTCACACCCAATGTGGACACATTTCGACAACCCCACAAACCAGTGGTGCTCCATCAGAAAGCAGAATTATTAGGAGACTGGTCTTGAAAAGAGATATCTGTGTCTATGCCACAGAGAGGTCAGAGATAATTAACAGTTTGTGGTTAATTAGAATTCATAATGATTCCTGATAATACCCTACTGGTTCATTAAGACACGTTGCCTGTTCGACTGGTTTGTGGAATCATCATCACCTGAATGCAGACGGTCTTCAGATCACCAAAATCAGTCTTTCAGCTGATGAGAGGTAACTCCAGGTTAGCAGAGAGTTTTAGCTCTCTGCTACAGAGACTGCTAAAACAGGATAATTGATATTACTGCTTGGGGAGACAGCTAGCCAAAGGAGGGCAGTAGCTGGTCCATAATGTCAAATCCTGCTCAGTTATGGCCAGGTGAGAATGGTCAATTATCCCGTGCTGAGGGAACTCACAGTGGAGATAAGACAAGTCATTGCCACCACCATCTTTGAAAAATAACCCCTGAAGACATGCCTGTGAGACCAAATAAGTAACACCGCATTTCTTCAGTGATGGCAATGTTACAAGAAAAAGGGGGCTTCAGTACTGGTTGATCCTTTTGACTTTGACAGAGTAGCAAAAAGCAGACTGATCTCACTGAGGGCCAAAAGGGGCTGAAGGAAGACAGGAGCAGAAAAACCTAAAAACTGAGAAGACAGCAAGTCACCTACTCAATTTAAAGGCTGTCTGGTTAACTGAGGAATTGAAGTGTCCATTAAAGAACGGCTTGTGCACATTTGTAAACATTTCAGGGAAAAGCCACTCATAGCAGGTACACAGGAGCAAGCTATACAGTTTTGGAGCTTCTTGTGCACAGCCTTGAGCAGAAATCCCACACGTTGCCAGCTTGTACAGGGCCCAGTGCA
The DNA here is from genome assembly GCF_963924245.1 of Chroicocephalus ridibundus. Lineage (NCBI taxonomy): Eukaryota > Metazoa > Chordata > Aves > Charadriiformes > Laridae > Chroicocephalus > Chroicocephalus ridibundus. Next base: position 214,391,810 of record NC_086284.1, on the reverse strand, counting down.
AGGACCTTGGACCTGGGGAACTACCAACGTCCTTGCCCTCACTAGTGCTCTGCCATAATTGTGACAACAAGCTGCCGGATTTCCTTCAGTCTCTGATAAGTTCAAGGTAGTAGGTTTGTTTGTCCTGGTAAAAAGGTAAAAGAATTTGTTTTCCCAGGCCTTCCCACAGGCAAAGAGTGAATGCTCGGTACACGTCAAGCATTCCTGGGAATGTGCAGAGCCATGAAAAGCCTCGCTGCCTTTGACCCTCTCTGCATGGATGCAGAAGTCCTCTATGAGTCATCCCTTCATGAGATCAGAGCCTTTCCCAGAGGCATTTCTATGTGTCTCCTGGGCCCAAATGTAGACACAATATGTTCACTGAAATGGAAGTGCTCTGCAAAGTCACAGCACCCAAAAAATTTCCCTCAGGGGAAGCTTTAAAAACACCTGATCCCTAGTACTGTCCAGCCTGTTCTGAAGGTAAATGTTTGCTCTTTGGAAGGGTTTTTAATGTATCCCAGGGGTGAGTTTCACCCCTAGAAAGGCCACTAGCACTGCCTTTGGTTTGGTTAACAAATCTGTATATTACAAATTCTTTACAAGAAGAGTCATCAGCACATTGCAGCTGGTCTAGTGAGATGCAATAGCTATGGGGCAAACAGCTTGCTTTAAAGGAAGGGGCCAAAAGAGTTAAAGCATAGAAAAAATTATTGCTCTCTCATGCAAAACGGAGACAAGGAGAACTTCCCTGCCTTGAGGTTTTGCTAAAAGAACTTGACTCTTTTTCCAAATCAAAGAACATTTAGGTAGACTGTGTACTTTTACAAAATAAAGCAAAAGAAAAAATGCTCACTTTAAAGTGTTACATTTCATCCTGTCAGCATCCTCACATTTTTTCCGGACCAAACACAGAAGGGATCAATGAGCAGCTTCCTATGTTTCTAAAAATATGAAAATGTAGAACAACCTGATTTCAGTCTAATGTTCCTTTAAAAACTTCCCACATGAAAGAACTAGCTAACATTAAAATGTAAAGAAAGTCACAAAGTCAAATTCAAATTCCTGATTCTGAAACCAGTGCACTTTGCTTCCACTGGACTACAGAAGTCCAGATACCTGCCTGTGTCACATTGTCCCATCAACAACAGATGTCTGACCATCTCCTCTGAAAACATGCTATCAAGCTAGGGCAAATTATACACCCTTTCCTAATTAATTCCAGGGAGAGGCTAAAGTTTGACAGGAATTGAAGTGATAGCAGGAAATATTTCCTGCATTCACTGCCATGGGGGGATTGAGAGAGAAAAGGTTAAACCTTCTCACTATCCCCACATGTCAAACACACACCTTGAGTCCTTAAAACGCATAGCAAGTGATGGAATTATTTTCTATGAACACTTGTTCAGATATTTTTAAGACTAAACCAATCTCTGCCTATGAAATTTTAAATAGCAAAAATGTTTTTGAGGGTATGTAAAACTGAAATTACCAGGGAAATATTCATACAGTACATAGCTGCACAAAAGTGGTAGTAGTTTCAAATTCCAGCAACTCATTTGATGATGTATTTATGCTCTTAACTGGGTTTATGTGCAAATTTAGAAGGCACTTGAAGAATTATGGAAAATTTTTGTCTATATCTGCAGACATTATCCAAATTGACTGCTGATTTGGGGTTCTTTGTTTTTATCAGTGGCTCTCCACCCATTGATTATTTGGCCCCATTGAAGTGTCTCAGTTTGAGTACGGTAAATACTAACTCAAAAGTACAAGCTGCTCTTGAAAATGTTTCCAGTGTTATCTACAGGGCAAAAGAAATGCAAAACTTCTTTTTTTTTTTTTTTTTCTGTGTGCGTACTGCACAGGGTGGAATTCATCTGACCACACATGGGTTTCTGGATGTACAGAGACATATGTGAAATATTGGTTTCAGCATTTCACGAAGTAACTCTAAAATCCCTTTGTAGAGAGATAGTCAATACATCCAAGAATCTCATCCTATTTTAGACAGCTACATTTCATTAGCTAAGACTTCCCCCTAATCTCCACTGACTCTCATGGAGCCTAGGTTCTCATAGCTCTGAAGCCTGAGCTCGGACATACATTCACCTTTCGTCAGATGAATCCCAGTTCATGTTTCTGACTCTCCAATTTAACATTTTTCTAAGCTTTAAGATTAAAAAAAATATATATATGTTTTTTTTTCCTCTTGTAGAAGTTGGAATTAATGCTGTTTCCTTCATGGTTAGGATTCTCTAGTCCTAAGGAAAAACACAGTTCAGCCTGTCCACCTTACCAGGGAATTCACGCTGCCAGATGTACGTGGTTATGGATATGTCAGTCCTTGTGTGTTTTCAGGGCTCATCCACCGAGCATGCCTGGGTTTCATCCACACAGCAAAATTGCCCCTGTCCCTCAGTATGAAGTAGGTTGGTTTCAGCGTTCCTTCCTCTCCTCTCTTTTCCTAGTCCAGGTATGTAGATTTACATGTAATTTCCTCTATTAAATTGTGACACTAACTTACAAAACTTCAATGGCTGTTCACACAGGTTCATTGTTAATAATAGGTTAAATCATTTCACATGTTCACTTAGTGAGTCAGTACCAGAAAGCCCACGTATCTCCGTTCTCCATCCTGTGCTTCTGACAGCCAGTGTACTCTGCCTCTTCATGGCACGATGAACACAGGCACTGAACACTAAGAATCATTAACTGCATCCACAATCCACTCCATGAATGTCTTTCACTCTGCTAGATCTCATTGCTCAATTATAACCTGGTCGCTTATATTTTGCTGCTCATCCTCAGAGGCTTCTTATCACATGTGGCATTTGCTCATTAAGGCTGAGATGTTATTCCTAGGATTCAGGCAAGGGTTAACATCAGTAGGAGTTGCATCCTCATTCTGTAAAAACGTCGTTCTGAAGCATGACTAAAATGATCATCTCCTGTTAGAAATTTGCTTCTTGAAGAAATGAAAGGCATTGTCAAATAAAATGAAAACTTTCCGAGTTCCCAGTTAAACTAACATACCAGGCATGCATTAAATCAATTAGCTGTAAATCCAACTAAATTAAACTATCTTGCTTTCTCTTTTTAAACAGAGCACAAAGACTCACTTTTGCATTTGCCTGATTATTTAGTGTACTCAAAATGCTGAAATATCCAGTGACCTATTTCTGAAACTGAAGATAACACGTAAAAAACATGAGCATGTTATGTATGTTGTCTTGAAATCTCTTTTATAGATTTGTCAGTCATCATTGCTTCAAAGACACGTTCACATTTACCATATTGCTTGTGGGACTTAACACCGTGCTGTGTGGAGGAACTTTGACTTGTGTCGGACTCCTGTAAAAATCAATATCAAAGCACTGACTGTACTGCAATAGAGAATGCTTATTAATGTGCAGTTGGGGGGAGCAGTGAAAATGACCCATCTTAATGCTGTTGACAGCACATTTGTCTTGGTGTCTTACTGGTTTTAATTTGTCATCTGGTAAATGTCCATTTATGTAATGGAGAGTTAAGTGCTCATTAGTTTACATTTAGCTTTGTGTCTAGAGTCAGGTCAGGCTGCTGAAACTGATGTTACATGAAAGCTATTAATAGTCACAAAAGGTTATTTCAATAAAAACAACTGAAAGGAAATATTGTATTTGTAACTGTTCAAATAAATACATAATTTGGCTGCTTGATCAACTCCAACGTCAACAACAGTTTTTCTTGGTGTTTCTCAAAGATGTGGAATTGGTGCCCCTTAATGTCCAAGAACCTGTGTACAAAATGTTTATGAACTCAATTTTTAGAAATATGAAAATAAATCTATAACCTTTATTACTGGTGAGTGAAGTGGGTACTATAGAACACGTATGTAAAATTATTAATTTGTGTGCTGTCATATGGTCTGTAGAACAAAGCCACCTATCTTCTGTCTCTCTCAGTTTTTATTTGTGTTTGCTCAGTCTTATGGTGGAGTTATCAACGCTACTTGTAATGAAGATGTTACAATAGGAATCATTATTTCTAGAGCTTTCATGCGAAACCTGCTATATCTGATGAACAGCAAGGAAGCCATAAATGATGGGATAATTCAAATTCATTCTGTAGAGCTGAGCAGGATTTTCCCTCTGAAATTTGTGTAATAGTGAATATTTTACTATCTTTTTCTAAATATCTTAATGAAAAACACTTAGCTGTTTTGGTCATGCTTTGGCATGGGGTGAGAATGTGCATAAGGTCTAGTTATATACTGAGGTGTAGCTTGGACTTCAGAGCAGCAACAGAGTCCAAATCCAGGTGCTCTTAAACCAGCCAAGCACGTCTGGTCTATCCTCACCTATTAAAGCCACTGAATCTGTTAAGATCTAGTAAAATCTCTTTGCCAGTGTCTCCCTGTAAATTTTGGCTTCTTCCAGCTTGCAACAAGTTATTACTTCATTGTACTGTGAACTCTGACTTCTGCGGCTGAAGTTGAAATATCTTTAGTCTCAAATCCGTTTAAACACAGGAAGATAAGGGAGAGCTTAGTGTGTGATGCACAACATTACTGACACCTTAAAACAATACATGTTATGCTTTAAAAGCAATCTTAGGCCAAGCTACACACTGACTTCCAATCCATTCTGCAGCTGTGTTAATCATATTGAAAAAGCCAAGATGCTTTTGTACAGCTTTGAAAGGTGAAAAATGAACAAGGAGGACAATGAACTGCAGGGAGAATTATTTTCCATATATTTTTGAAAATCTAAGCAAAGGGTTTCATTCAAATGACCACTTCAGTTAGTACCATATGGCTGAAGTCCCAACCTCAGCTTTCCCATCGATTGAACATGGTTGACCTCCTTCATAAAGTACCTTGGCTTTCACTGATGAAAAACAGAGTGTAATAGCTGCCTGGTGGTATTTTATATCCCACAGGTCAGCGAGTGCAACTTGTGCTTTGTGCAACTAAGCCACGCTTAATGAGTATCTGTATTAGCCTTCAAATCTGGCCTCTTGACTTCATTTCTCTACTTGGGAGGCTTCCCAGTCCAGCTCCAAGCAAGGACAAAACCATGGTCGTCGTACTTCCAATGTTCTGAGGTGCCAAGTTTTCTGAAGTGCCACAAGTATCTCTTCTCAGACGGGTCCTGTATTTTCCATGCAAATATAGTACCTGAGCAGCAGGATCTGAGCAGTGGAGAGCTGAGAAGCCTGGACTATCAGAGCCAGAGTAGAAGAGGATTCTTCCCTGAAAGAAGACAAGAAGAGCACAAGAACACCTGAGTTCAGATACAGGATGGTTTTGAAACAGTTTTGTGTTGTCAACCTCACTTCTTCCAAACTATTCCTGGACACAACTGTGCTGAGATAGTCTGAGGCGCCGTCACTATGCTTTGGGAAGGTGGTAGAGTTCAGCTGGATGGACATGAGCCGTACAGTGCTATCTGGTTTCAGGCCAGTTTGAGTTACGGGTAGACAAAGAGGCATTAGGACAGGGGGAAATACCAGTAATCAATATTATTATGTTCCAGTGCTATGCAGAATCACTCTGATCTGTATTCCCATGTTGAAATACAGGGTGATGTTTTGTCTTTCATAAGGTACATCTCACACTTTTCTTTCAGCTCTACATTCCTATGGACCTCAATGGTCTTACTACATCTCACAAGCTAAATTTTATTTTTTTTAAATTGTGCTTAGCAGTTTTCAAACCCTTCAATATATTTTAATCAATTCCTAAAACTGAAAAGGGTGCAATTGAAAATAGTTTTAATTTTGATTACAGCATTAAGCGCATCAATGTTTTGCCGGTTCCTGCAGCCTATTCATATCTGTTTGAAAAAAGGAATATTTTTACTACCGCTTTTGAGATGGGAATGCAGAAAATAAAAGTTCACAAATTTTCAGAAGTTCAAAGAGTTGAGATTTGAAGACAAAACTTCTGGCTGTTTTCTAGAGCAAGACACCTCATCTCACACGTACCCTGAGCTGAACCTCTAAGTACACAATATTCCTCAGATAAACAATCCATGCCCCCACCCCCCACTCCTTATCAAGTTTTAATCCTTCAATAATGCTCACAATTTTGTGAGAAGTCAGGACTTCTTCAGAGGAAGTGGAGAGGTCAGGTGAGGTTATTTTCTTTGCTGAAATCAAAATGTGAAGACAGACCTTTCCATGAGCTAAATCCCTTCTACTTCTTCTTTATAGCCAAAATACTTAGGATCAGGTCTTTGTTATAAGTTTCCCTGTGATAGGTATATGATATCATAAACTTAGCTCATAGGAGATAAGATTTTTATAATTTTAAGCTGGTATTGTTTACAATGCAATACTGTTATATTTCTTTCTTAGTTCATTTAAGGTGTCCTCATCACCCTCAAAGACTATAAAAATTTCATCTGGGTAATCTTGACCTGCACATAATTATATGGAAAACTAGGAAGTAAAAAGTAAACTGTAACATTTGGAAACAACTTAGGGGTTTTTTTTTAAGTCTTGGAGGTCTAGTGATGAACAAACCTCACCTAGTCCATCAATAATATGTTGGCAAAATGAATTTACCTCTGCCTCTCAAATTCTTCTGACAAATAGCAAACACTTGCTACACAACATGCAATATCAAATAATGTTTCTTTATAGCATAGTTTGCCCATGAACTGGGCAATTAGCTGGAAGCAAGCAGCCATTATCATTTCCATGAACTTGCAAACAGGGTGGTATCTCTTAAAATAAAACATCAAATTTTTAAGAAGCTGTTTGTAACAAAGAAAGTGTCTCTAATAGGGAAAATGTTCTCAGAAAAAAATGCTCTCAGATTAAAAAAATCTCTGCATTTTAGCTAACAAAAAAATCCAGATTATATATAAATTTCACAAAGTTTAATTGAGACAGTCAATCAAATAAAGCTTTTGAGAGAAAGGGTTATTCAGTATCTATGGAGCAGAAAGTGATAGTAAACTGTGAGGATTATTAGTAACAACACATCGACCGCTACAACATGGAAAATAGTCTTATGTAAAATGGAGAGCTTGTAGCACAAAGGCAAAGCTAGACAAAGAAAGCAATTATGTTCTTATCTAATGGCAATTGCAAAAGGAGAAGTCAAGTGTAATATCATGTATTAAGAGGCAAAGTACCAAACATGAGGCCACAGCCATAATTTTTATTTCAGATGTGTAATTACATGAAGTCGTAAGACAACACAAAAAAAAAGAAATCTTTTTTTTTTTCCAGCTCTGTGATTAGTTCTTGTTAAATCACTAGCTTTCTTTTGGGTTCAATTCTGAATGGAAATAAAATTTAATCAGCAGCTATGTTGCTTAGCTTTGCTCTGTAAAGTTTTGATGGATTGATTCAGCTTTCCCCCTATCCATGCACAAATCAAAGAAATATGGAGAGCAATTAAAGTAAGAAGGATTCAGTCATTCTGAGTGGGATATAAGTTGCTCCATTTGGAACGAGAATTCCAGTGATCTTTTGAGTATTTTGGCTAAATGGTTATTATGAATTTAGTGAAGGCTTGTTATAGATTTTAATGTTCCTTATTCTGTTCTCTTTATTGAATAAGAAAGCTCCAACCTCCAACCACCATAAAATCATCTGAGACCTGTTTACCTTAAACTGGACTCATATAAAGAAAAATTAGCCCCTTATTGGCTAGCTGGCAACTATTAACATTTTGGTAATTGTGATAATTATTATTGCCTTATATATATTTTATTAAAGACATAAAGTTTTTATCTTTGTGCCAGCAATAGCAGATCAGGACAAACATTTGAACCAAATCAGCACAGAAGAAACTGAAAGGCAGGTTTTTGTAGGGAGCTGGCATAGGGTGGTGACCATAGATATATAACGTCACTAAGAAACAACAGAACAATTGAACCAGTTCAGAAAGTATTGGGATTCAGGCTCCCACCTGTGTGTACAAGTAGCGCCAGTAAGAAGGGTGGTTTCTTAATGGCACACAATCATATACTGAGTCACTGCTGAACATACTCACTATATACAATGCCGTCGCACAAAAACATCTAACACCACGGCCTTCAATTCTGTAAAACAGAAAGGAAGTCATCCTTATTTGTGTTACTGTATTAGACAAGAGGCCAGTGACAAGGACGGGCCCCCATAGTGCTCGTCTCAGTACAAACACAGAACAGAGAGACTGCCCGGGTCAGGAGTTTACAATCTAAATATAGCTCTTGATTTGTAGAGGGATGGGTAAAAATTGTCTGTTCAGTCTGGCCAGCACTGGTTTAGCATGTGCATCACATTCTTTTTTTTCCATTCTGCTTTCCAAGACCAATCAGGAGGGATCAACTAAGAAGCACAGTTCAGGCAGAATAGACTTACTATTTTCATTTTCTTCTACATAAATAATGCAATGTTATTATGGAAAGGAATAGAAAAAGATTATCCTCTTTTTAGTTCCAGTCCCTGGATGAAGGTTGAAAAATATATTATTGTAGTTCGCAATGTTACACTTGCAGAGAGAATTTGAATATCAATAAGCAGAGAGATTTTTAAATGGATATTTACATATAATATCACTGTATGTTTACATTTAATATCATATTGGATTTAATTTTATTATGTTCAAGAAAGCAATTGGGTGAAGAATAAACACTGTGGGATGTTATCTCATTGATATGCAGAATCAATATGATAATCAAGTTGCTGATATAAACTCATAAGAAAAAGCTTCTGACATTTCATCTAGGATCCCTAATTTCATATTTACAATGTGGTGTGAAACCATATACTGCAGTCTTACTGTTTAATTAGGAAGATTACTCTTGTATCAATTTTTTTTTTTTCTAATTACTTTTGCTCTCCTTTCGCATCATGGAAGACTAATACTGGCTTCTACCAAAAAGTCATGAAGAAATTTTTTTTTTTAAAAAGTTTAATTAACAAATATAAGGTGAATACATAAAAAAAAAAGATCATCCTAAACCTATGCTATAATCCTTGTGAGAAGGATGTTTGTCTTTATGAGTTAGAGTGGTTAGCAAGTATTTCCAATATCCTAAACAAGTGTGAGCTTGTGAAGGAAATTGGACTGCGTACACCTTGTATTCTTAGCAAAAATATAGCCAGGCATGATGACTAGGAGGTATATGTTTGATGCTGTATTTCAGGGAAGTCCATTCCCTATTTTCACTATCACTTGACTCATTTATTTAACAAGTGCAATTCTTCTTTTCCTTGCATTTGGCCAAATAAGCCTCCAGTACCTTCAATGGTGGTGTTACACCATTGTTCAATGTTACATGTTCAGTAACAGGTTGGCTGGAATACATACCTAGCTGCTCCTCAGAAACCGAAATACAAAAAACAATGCACTTTCCTTAAGATCACAGCCAGTATCTATAGGGTGGATGTATTGCATGACATCTGTAAGGTGGTAAGTGTCAAGCTTGGACATCCAGAGCCAACAGCAGTAGTGCCTGGTGCAGGGAACATACCAGAGCTGGGGACTTGCAGTGGTTTTGGGGTAAGACACTGACATATTGTGAGGCTGGAGAGTAGTCTGCTTTATCTGGAGATGTTTCATCACAGAACGGTTGTGGTCATCTCATTGCAACCCCCCTGCCATGAGTGTTGGAACACCTCCATGGCAGGGACACCTCCCACTAGACCAGGTTGCTCAAAGCCCCGTCCAGCCTGACCTTGAACACCTCCAGGGATGGGGCATTTACAGCTTCCCTGGGCAACTCGTTCCAGTGTCTCACCACCCCCATAGTGAAAAATTTCTTTCTGATATCCAATCTAAATCTACCATCTTCTAGTTTGAAGCCATTACCCCTTGTCCTGTCACTACATGCCCTTGAAAAAAGTCCCTTTCCAACTTTCTTGTAGGCCCCAAAAATCGATATATCTGTAAAGGTCTGGGCACTGGAAGGCCTATGAACCAAATGTTCATATCTATTTAGATCCACCTTTAAATGTTACTAACAAATAGTTCACTCTCCCCCTGGATCGTCTCTCAGGGCAGTATTCCACACAGGGCAGATGCGTTACCCCTGCAGTGGACTAAGCAAAGATGACAGTGACAAACTGTCTTTCGTGCATGTCTTCAGTGATGTGAGAACACCTCATGAAATATGTTTCTCTGTCTGAATTAAACAAGCTTATCCTTTTGCAAACTGTTCTATAAAAAGTTATGAAAGCCGAATGTCTCTCAAACTGATATATCATTAAAGCTCTACAACATTCCAGGCATTGCCACTAGTAATTTTGTGAGTTAGGATTGATTGGGTCTCTATTCAAGAATAAAAAACGAGTGGTGTGCCAAGAATGTTGACAAGAAGCGATATGAATCCAGTCTTATCTCAGTGTTATTGCTCTTGCCAGTCGCTATCTTACTATTAAGATAAAGCAAGTTACCCCGGCGTGTAAGCTACTGATTGAAGGCTGGATAATGATTTCTGGATTTCTCACTGCAGCTGCAATATTGGAGAGAGTCTGGAAGAAGATGGATTGGCAAATTGCAAATTTACGTTTTAGGATGTGCACATAAAAAGCAATTTAATGAATTTATATACCTGTTCATATATGTACTTCTCCCTGTCTTTCATTGGCATAAACAAATGGTATCTACTCTTCATAAATAGGTGCACATAAACATGTCATCTCTGCTAGTTGGTATGGCATTTTAGGTGTACAGAAATATTTAAACATAAAAAAGAGATTACTTCTATTCTGAATCATCCCATTAGAGTGATATACATCTCACTATTCGGAAAACATCAGTGTAGCTTACATGTTGTATGCCTATAAGCACTGTATGCATAGATGTGAAATTTATATTGGGACAATCCAATCCCATAAAATGTTTCATGCTTTTAAGTGGCTTTTGGATCATTCCCTGTATATATTTCTTGTCTAGATGCAGGATAATTTAATACTTTTTTTTTTCCTTGTTGGCTGTTTGATAAGTTATGGTTACAACAAGCAGGAGCTGTGCTGGGGGAAAAGAGGTTATGAGATTCCAGAGATTTATGTGTTCCAAGCAAGAATTAAAGTAAGACTGTAAAGTTTTTTGAAGAGATAGAGGCAGACCTCACGAGGCAGACCTCACAGGACAGTAATAGGACATTCCAGCATGGTGCTAAAAGCGAACTCCTCCAATGCATAATTCAGATCAGAAATCTGAACCTGTTTCCACACCTCAGATCCGCTCCCTAACCACCAAGTTATTAACAGTTTTGGAGTGACATTTGCTTTTACTTCTTTTGTGAGAGCTTATTTCCTAACAAAACTGCTATGTGTTTTCAAGAATTCTATGTTTTTTCAGGAAAACTTATTTTATTGGAAGATCCTCGACCAACTCTGCAAGACACCTTTCAGTTTGAAAGTTGGATGTCTCCCAAGTTACTCTGGCTTCATCCTGGTGAAGCAAGAATGTGCTCAGGGTGCTATATGTGTTTATAAAACATTTAACACAACAGAGCATGGGCTGAGTTAGGCTTTCAGATGTTAATATTTTAAAACGTACAAAGCTTGATACTGCCCTTTGTATTCAATGGGCAGCAAAATCATAGAATCATAGAATAACTCATTTAAACTCTTATACTGAGAAAGGATTAATCTTCTTCTAGAAATACTTTTTCAAGAAGACGGGACCATAGGAGCCGTCTTCCCTAACACTATCCTACAATTCTTGCAGGATTCTTAACCCATCATAAGTATTTATCTTGCTTTTTCTCATTGTCTTAACCGTTCATATTTGGGGACGTTGTTTAAATTTTACCTGCAATAAAATTATGACGTATTGACTTGGAGAAAAAGCCCACTTATAAACATCTTCAACATTAAGTCTATACTGAGTTAAAGACCTAACAACAAATGTGCACAATTTATATCATCGTTAGGTATTTGCATCACACCACTCTCTGTACAACTGACCAAAAAAACCCCAAAACCACAGATTTTTTTCCTCCTACTGTACTATTTCAGGTAGAAACTGATGCTCTTATATTATGGTAAACAGGCTAGTTGCTATGATTTCTTTCTTCGTTTTATTATTTTCAAAAGCTCAAAGCCCCGAATTCCATAAAAATTGTGGTGTTGGGGTTTTTTTTATTTTTAGCTTATGGCTGTGAAATCAACACTGTTCTACTTTTTAGTCTTGGACTAAGCAGCTGACAGAATTGTCCTTCAAACTTTGTCCAGCCTGCCCACAATAGGCTTTAATGTCGGCGTCCACTTCTTAAAACAGAGATAAAAAGCAAATATACTGTATAGTATGAAATCAGAAATAGCTAATGGATTGCTGCCAACCTTCATCATTATGACAGCTTTTGGATTTATTTTATTAATTGATTGCATTAAAGGATTGTCCGATCTAAGTCTTTTCCAGTTTTTAATTAGTGTTTAATTGATTTCAGGAAAACAATATTTTAATCTGTACTGGCAAAAAATCATACAGTTTGGGGTGAAATTCAGAAAAGGAAGTTGAGACACTGTCTACCTATGGTGGGTAGGTCTAAGTGTTTCATAAAGTCTTATGTAGGCTCTGTTTACATTGCATATATCATACTTATATAAGCTGGCATCCTCTACAGACCTCAAAATCCCTTGTAGACTCTAAGCAAGCAGTATTATCTCCATTTTTTACAGTTGGAAATTTAGGCATAGAGGCTAATCTGAAGTTCTGTTTAGCATAAAAGCTTTTCATCCAGAGTTTTATATTAGCTGCTTCTCTCTAGTGTGTTGGTATTTCTAAAGAATAATACATATATTATACACACAGCATTTGCAAGAATGAAATTTTTCCTTCATTCTATACATAGAAGCTGAGGAATAAAAAAGAAAAGTGACTTTGCTAAAGCTGGGCAGACGATGTGTGGCAGAATACACATCCAGCATCTTATAAGTCTCCTTCTCATCAAGTGTGGAATCCTGGATTTATTCTTACCATTCTGTTTTAATCAAGAGCTTCCTCTTACTTGTTAAATGCTGACAGATGTCTTCAGATCTGAAGATCACTCTTGTTGTGAGGAGCTTATTGGCTAAGTAGACAGTGTGAAATGGAATGCCTAAATCCCCGTTCCACCTAAATTGGGACTAAGGCTTCAAAAACCTAAATCACACTCAATGATCCAGTCTGCCTCATTTCCAGGAGACTCTACCAGTAAAGATATACACATTCATTAGGCATCTCTTTACTGAATACCTAACTTTAATTACCCAAATATGCTCAGAAATGTGTGCTGTGCAGAGTTGGAAAACGTCACTTGCTGTAGTTTCTGGTTTAGTCAATCATGCACACTGCGATGATGTGCCCAGAGAAGTCCCAGGGCTAGAAACAGACAGGACCACAATAGCGTGAGTGTTGTACAGCTTTGCATAATATTAGGACATGAAGCGTTTTGGGTGAGAATGCCTTCTATTCCACCATTTACATTACTTGTTCTTTGTAAGAACAACAAACAAGAACAAAAACTCCCAAGGCAAATCCTTCAAAATCCTTTGGCTGCCCAGTTTCAGCTGGCTTTCCTCATTAACTCTGATTTCTGGCCCATGATTTGCACTTATAGGCATACAGTGCTTCATCTTCAAGATATTCTCACTCATAACATTCCAAAACCTCAAAATTGGCCATTCAAAGTTGGACTGAACTCTGCATTTTAAGAGGCGATGATCTCTCCCCATTAACAATATACATTGGGTACAAACTGAGTTGGACTTGTTTTCTTCTCTTCTCCATTTCCTTTTCTCCCCAGGTTTACATTCTCAAAAGTTCACAAAGACAATGCTAATATTTGACATTGAAATCCTCCCAGTAAATATCCATCATGAGTCTCCCAAATCTCATGTTCCATCATCTGCTATTTTTCAGGTTTGTCTTCTTGACTTAATGATTTGGAATAGCTGATTTTAAAGCTGAGCCTTGGGTAGAAATTTTGAAGGTGAGAAGGTGGTTAAACATCCTCAGCTCGATGGAGTTCACACCTACACCACAGAATGCCCTAATTATTCAGGTTTGGAGTATTCTAAGGAACAAAATATCAGAATGGGAAGACGTGAGAAAGCAACGTCTTTTAGGCAGAGCGAGGAAATGCTAATAAGAAAGGACAACAGAGATGAAAACAGCTCAGAATTTGAAAGGGAAGAGCCCAAATTTGTAGCTAGGAGCGACTCTGAAAGAAGGAAGCTCCCTGTTAACCAATCCAGATCTCATTGATGTTTTCTTATTTTTTTGCTGCTGAAGTCAGAAGGAGCACAATATACCAATATTTCACAGTGCTGCTAATTTTCTGCTCAAGCTGCAGCCTTCTCTTTACAAATGTGTCATAACTTAACTTGTAAACTACTGGTTATGAAACTATGCTAAATAACATGTTAATGCAAAATTTTATCTGTCTGTACCAATTTTTATTAATCTGGCATACACATGTGCCTATGCCAAATTATAAAATATGTCAGTTGTTTCATTGATTTGCAGTATGAATTACAGACTGTCACAGCTTAAATTACTTCAGGGTGTGCACAGTTTCATCATTCAGGATTAGTCATTAAGATACTGAGATAATGCTAAAATTTCAGTCCCCCATATGTGGTGAGCAACTCTATAGGGCAATGTGTGGTGTAAATGAGGTAAAATCAGAGCAAAGGCTGTAAATCTTCAGGAATTTAGTATGCAGTTAGCAGCATGTAGATCCATGAATGTGATTAACAGTCTCATGCAAGTAAGGCAGCTCCTCTAGCTGTCAAGATTTTCACAAAGCAAAACCCAATTACACATAAACAGATCTTGAATTCTCCCTCTGGGCTTGTGTTTCTCTTAGCTATAGATTTTCATTCTTACTTTTTTTTTTTTCAAATTTAATATTTAATACATCTAAAGGTTGCCATTTTATTGAGGAATTCAGACAGTATAATCCCCTGGGTGGCTTTCTTTGATCATATGTGGTACATTTTAAATTGAATATATTGACAGCCTATTATAACATGCTTTGTCTTGTAAATTAATTTTCAGTTAGTTTTTAATGCATGTCAAATATGGATTGTAATCAGTTCTTATGTTGGTGTTTTAATAACATGACCGCTTCTCTCATAAAAGGACAAAAACCTTCTGTAAATGGCTTAGGTCTTCTGTCAAGTAAACCATATCATTTCATCTCAAAGGGCACAAGTGAAGGTCACTTGGGACAAGGTTCATGTGCCTTAACTTAGGCATCTAAAAATTACTTCTCTAAATCTGAACTACACATGTTCCCTGCATAGTCTGCAGAAAGAAATGATTACTCCTTAAGTGTTATTAATTTTCTCCATGACAGTCAGTTTTTGCTAGGTCAAATGAATTATTGTCCGAAGGTACCTATTTCTCTCTAGTGACTCCAGAAAGAGCCTCTATTGTCTAGCTCAGACCTCAACAACACACGTTTTAGACACATAGGGTAGGAGTCAGTTGCTTAAAATAGGTGCCCAGGGTCATTTGAGACACGCTCTGGTATCCAAAACATGTATATGGGGTGGCAGGTATGATGCAGGGCCTACAGCAGGCCCATGATCTTGTAAACTAGAAACTAGAGGCCGGACAAAATAACCCAGAACACATAATGAATACTAAATGTCTATTTGAGGCAGCTGAGTTCTATCCCTGATTTTAGGTGACATCTATTCCACCCCAAGTGACTTCAGCAAATCGGTGAGGGGGTAAAGGATTACCTTTGCTCCCTAGAGTGCTTGTTTAAGGTTAGACAACTCACATTCCATAGGTTTGAGATTAAGATGTTGAAATTTAGGTGTCAACATATAGTTGTGTATCTGTGAGCTGTGTAGCTGAGCTCTCATGACCACCATTTGCCCATGCGTATGTATCTTCTGCAACCTGTGCTGATGAAGTGTGTCTTAGCCATTCACCCATATCGGTGGCTATGATGCAGGACTTATGAGAGATCTATGCCCATCCGGACTGGTAGCTGAAGAGCAGATGAGGCACCAGTGGCATCTCCAATAACCTCGACGCCAACATGTGGGCAGATGGATCAAGCCCCTCTTGATACAGCCATTGGAGTATAGGCAATCAGAGAGTAAATCCCACAAGAAATACTTGCATGTCATCAAATGGATCACACCTTACACAACTGATTTTGTTAGTTAGATCTCCATTAACTATTGTGAAGGATCTGGCAACTAGTGCACATGTAAGTGCCTCAGTCTGCAACGGAATCAATCCAATATCAAAAGCTGATTGAACTTTGGTTTGCGCAACATGAGCTACTTCTCATCTAATCCTCTCTACACGAGGTCCACATTTCTGAATGTATTTCCCTCTTATTCATTATCAGTGTTAGAAGGGGGATAAGACAATCCAGAGATCCCTTTCAGTTGGCTGTGACTGTGACACATATATTGAAGGCCATGGGACTAATCTGACTGTCTTGAAAAAGTTTGATAAATGGGGCAATATCCTGTCCCCTAAAACAATATTTGCAAAATGCCTCAGAAAAATCACTTATCTTCACAAAACCAAAGAAACCAGTTAAATTCTGACAGCAACATTAAAGGAATCCTCTGTTTGGCTGCTCAAATGAACAGATTTAAAAGTAACTTAAATCACAGTCTGTATTTGCACAAGTACTTATGCTGAGTCTGGAGGGGCCTTTAATCTAGCAGACAGAGGCAGGATAAGGTCTAATAATTGCATGCTGAAATCAAAAAAAGTTCAAACTAGAATTAAAAGGAAACTCATTTATTTTTTAACTGTATAATGAGCTAACTTACTGGGGCAAATTACTAAGTGTCATTGTAGTCCTTAAATCAAGATCACATATGCTTATAAAACATACATCTTAGTTTAACAACATATAGTTGGGCTTGAGGCAGAAATCACGGATGAAGTATGGCCTGTGTTATGCAGGAACTCAGACTACACAGAGGTCGAACTACTTAATCATAATGGTCCTCTATGGCTTTAAAATCCTTGAGACCATTAATTTCAGGCAACAGGCAGGATATGTTCATGCAAAATTAATTTCCTTAGGGTCTTTAACCCCACCTTCTCCTTGTATGCTTGTTTCTGCCCCTATCTGGGACTCAAGTCTACCGCTGCTTTCTGAGAGACTGTAGTACTTCAAGAAACAAAAGCCAGGGTTTAACTTATCTCTCACTTAAGTGCCAGTTTTTACATTTACCTGAAATAGTAGCTGAGTGGAAGAGTAGACACTTTCACACTTGCTTGTCCTAATATTTCATGTCCCAAATCTGAGTTTCCATATTTAGTGAGACATCTTCTCTTTTAGTCTAGCTGATATCACAGCCACATGAAATCATAGAATGGTTTGGGTTGGAAGGGACCTTAAAGATCATCTAGTTCCAACCCCCCTGCCATCGGCAGGGACACCTTAGAAAGGAACTTCTGAAAGATCATCGATAGGGTCCTGCTTCTGGAGGTTTAGGTGACAACATAATATTTACTTACGCAGCCCTGGAGATATATGACACCCCCTCCTTTGCCTTACATAGAAATATTATATTTATGGGACAAAAAGAATTCCAAAGACTCAACTAACCACAGAGGAATTACACATTAAATGAGATGCCCTTTAAAATGTAAGTGGGTAGGCATCTTCTTAGCAGCTCCTGCCTCGTTAGTTGCTTTTCTGTCCAAAAGAGTGAATCAGCCTTTTAACAGGAGCATTCTACTGCCATTAATCTAATAGATACCTGGAAAATCATATTAAAAAGCATCTAGAAAACAATGAGCTTTGATAGTCCTTGAGTTCTGAAGAAGTCTATCAGTAAGCAACTTCAACGCTGACTCATGACAGGAGAACAGTGGCTTGTGATATATACGATGGAGAAAAATCACATGAAAAGAACAGTGAAGCTGGATAGTAATCTGTATGTCTATTTTAATGTCAACTCTACCTTGGGAAGGAGAGAATTATGCAGAAAATACAGAGACACTGTCATTACCAATGTAAAAAGCTCTTACCAATGTATCAGCCGGTATAAGTTGTGCTCAGAAAGACCAAAATCATCAGATGTTGCTGCTATCAGGCACCCTACAGTCTGGTCCATTTCTATATGTGTAGTATTTTCTGTCAGCATCAGTAGACTGCATTTTGGAGTGTGGATGCACTGTGAAATCACTATGCATTATGTTCATGGTTTGGGACACAGTACTTTCGAATTTCCTGACTCTTATGCTGCAGAATACTCCAGAATGACGCTTTTCTGTGATGGAAATGGGAAAGCAAAAAGAGGTCTTTTTCACTGCATGGCTTTGGTCTTAAAAATATGTATGTTCAGGAGTGGGAGAGTGCATTTGTCACTGTAACCACTTCTTATTTTCTGGTGAGAACTCGGATGCAAAGAGAGCATTTCATTTCCTGTTAATGTCAGTGGTCATTCTAACCATGTAAGAACGTGGCACTTCGCTTTTCACTGTGAATAGGATGAGACTGGGAAGACAGCAATTATAATAACTTCATTTTTAATATTTGATTTCTTACAAACCACAAAGCCTCCAAAAATAAAGCCCTTAACCCCTACATCTTTACTTCTCTTCTTCGGTTTCTGCCAGAAATGTTCATTTTTGTATCTCACTGGATTTGATCCACAGATTTCCTAGTGAGTTCAGGACAGTTGGTAAAAAGCTTATACGAGTAGAAATAGGCAGCATATAGGGCTTCTGGGGCCAGTAAGATGCTGAACTTTTCTTTGCACATTTCAGCTTCCTTCTGTTAAGTAACAATTCAGTTCTGTTTGACAGGGTAAGAATTTTTGTTGGTTTTGTTCATCACAGGCACTACACAATCACCACTTTGCCACTTTGCTGATTTCCCAAATCCAGTTCTGGTCGTGCAGATGTCTGCATGGTGGATGTTCATGCAGAGATGAATTTGTCCATATGCAGTAGGTCTAAAATGAGTCAGATTTATCTGGTTCAGACCCACCTTTGCTGACTGACCTCTTTCTGTTCTGTGTTCACTGGATTTTTTGACATTACAGGGGCTCGTTATTAATAAACTGCTAGCAGATCAGAGACAAGTAGCATTTAGTATATAGTATTTTCACATTAGGTCCTTTGGGTTCATTGAAATACATACACAAGAACGTCATGGGAGAACAGATAGGCACGTTTAACCATTCCTTTTGCAATTATGCCCATGCATAACTTAGCACCTTATGGCAAGGATTTCAGAGAAGACCTGGCAACTCAGTGCTCAGCCTCCCTGGGGGGTCAATCAGAATTAGACTCCAAAATCCCCAAGGCACAGATGAAAAATTCAGTTCTATCCAATACATTTGTAACCTCAGATCTAGCAAAGTGTTCAAGCCAGGATCCATACAGGTCTTTGGAGTCAGTAATTCCACGGAAATTAATGGAAACTAGCTGTCTAAATGCCTCACGCTTTTGGGCTGTACGAAAGTATAGCTTTCAGCTTTTCGGGTTCTCATCGACCCTGACAGACTTTAGTTTAGTCCTTATAGCTGGGCAAATGGTTACATTATTTGCCCCAGATCAGTATTTTTTCTCTCCATCGCTTTTAATTGCTTTTGAATTGTTCCCGGCCAGTTATCTCTATCCCTAATTCAAATACAGGTTGAAAAATATTTATAAAGAACTCCATCCATCATCAGAAAGACAGTTTCTAAGGGTAAGTCCACATGGTTTGCTGTGATACAGACCTAGTAACTGGCTTTTCAACCTGCAATAAATATTCTTTTCCCTGTCCTCTTCTGATTGCTCCATAATTAACACTAGGGAGGCACAGATTTAACTATCTGACAGATATTTATTTAAAATACCTTCTGCTGCATATATTAACATTTCTGTATCTACTTTTTTAAAGCAGCTTTGAGTTCTGCAGTAAAATCAGATCCAGAGTTTGGTTATGTTAATAGCCTTGCATGGCTGCGGTATAGATCAATTTGGAAAAAGCGATGAATCAGTCATCTGCAATATAATTGTATGTGTTTACACTGTAGAAATGTTTTTAGCATAAAAATACAATAGAAACATATGACTCACATCAACATCACTTAAGCTGGATAAATTGTGAAAGGAAGTTTGGTGGAAAGGAGGATTTAATGCTCTCCACATATATGTACTGATAGCATATATTTATGCATTAACTAAGTCTTTCTCCCGAGCCACTGCAAAAAGGTAGAACTGCAAATAACTGCTACCTGTTCACCCCCCTGGTTAGTGAATACAGTTGTGCCACCCAAAAAAAAGACCTAAGTGTCCATGCATGAGGTTAGTTTTATTGCCAGCTCTGGCTATCTAATGCATCTGTCTACTAAAAGGTCAGAAACCAGGTGATAGAACAGGATTTCCAGTCTCCTTTTCCCTTCCCTCCCCTCCCCTTCCCTCCCCTTCCCTCCCCTTCCCAATTGACACTACACCTTACAACTAACGGTGAGGACACCTGGCAAAGGTACTGGATGCAAATAGAGTATGAACTTAATCACTGAGATTTTGGAAGTCAGCTAGGGGACACCACCACCACAACACTACTATTAACGTCAAAGTTTTTGCAGTTATAGTCCCCAGGCAGCTCTGACCGCTTTGAGCTGTGGCTGGCCGAGCTATCTGGGGTGCAGGAACCCTGCAGGGACAGCCACTGAAGTTGGTGCTCATTGCAACTCAGAGCTAGGAAATAAGGGAAATGTGTAAGTATTTCTGTAAGTATCCTGTATTTGTGCTTGGGATTGCCATGACCCAGGTGCAGGACCTTGCACTTGGCCTGGTTGAACTACATGAGGTTTGCACAGGCCCACCTCTCAAGCCTGTCCAGGTCCCTCTGGATGGCGTCCCTTCCCTCCAGAATGTCAATCGCGCCACACAGATTGGTGTCATTGGCAAACTTGCTGAGGGTGCACTCAATCCCACTGCCCATGTCACCGACAAAGATGTTAAATAGCACCGGTCCCCATACTGACCCCTGAGGAACACCACTCGTCACTGGTTTCCACTTGGACATCGAGCCATTCACTGCAACCCTTTGAATGCAGCCATCTAGCCAGTTCCTCATCCAGGAATAGTATCAAGACAATGTCCCTATTCTTTATTTTATATCTGCCACACGGTGAATCTGTTAGTAGGAGTTAGTAGGAGCCGAAATCTGCTGGTAGGAACCGAAATCACTTTGAAACACAGATGAAACCGAGATAATCCAGGTTACTGATCTGTATGGATGCACAAAACCCAATCCTGCTGATCCCAATCATTTTGCTACTATTCATAGTGTCGTTCACTGGAAACTTAGCAATGCGTTTTATCTGTCCTTCATGACAAAGTGTTCCTGAGCAAATGAGACAGAAAGATGTCATGGGTTAAATACTTCTTTTGCCAGAAAAGTCTTTGCGTATATTCTTTGTGCACATATAGATGAAGATGCACCTAGAATAGAATAATCTATTATAGACACGTTCTAATGCTATTGTCATCAGAACAACATCTGGGCACTTTCATATCAGGCCTTAAGGTCCGTGATTAAGATCTGCAATTTATAGCTCAACTTCTCCCAGGGAAGAATCGAGTGTGAAATACGGTGCATTGTTTTGAGATGGTTTTATTTTGTTTAGGGTTTATTTTCAACATATATGCTGAGGTCTGACAAGATGAACACTGTTTTCAAAAATAGCAAAGTTGCAGATGGAGGAAATGATTTGTTTATGGTATTCTGTATCAAAGAAATGTCACAGATAGATGGGTTTTACTCAAATATTAGAGTTTGCAACCAGTTCTCTGATTTAGCTGGGTAATAAGTATATACTCAGGCAGCAAGACAGCTTGCTGTTGGCTACATATATCATGTTCAAAAGTACAGAGGAATCCCAACAAAGCCACTTGTAATTTGCACTCACTAAATTGGATACAGATCCACCTTTTTTTCCAACAGTAGCCTAGAAATAACAAAGGTTTTGGGAAAAATGCCTGGTTTTGGTTGAACGTTTCTTCTCGTTGGCTATCTGCCACCACAAACACAGAGGGGATATAATAACAGTCATTTGGAGTTCTGTAAACCTTGTCATCTGAGGACCTCAAAATGCTTTCCAAGTGTTAATTAAATCCTCACAACATCCATGTACCCATGCATAGCAGATTTCAGGTTGTTAGGCTCTCCCTGTGACCACAGCGGCTCACTAACTCTATTGCTCTTTGGAGACTTCAGACCCTTTCACACCAGAGACACGAGCTGCATCTCAGCTGCTGCGCTGCCAGCCCAAACACCGGCACTGTGGTTTCCACGTAACTCTCAAAACTCTTTCTTTCAGAGAAACTGAACTCCGGGACCTTAATTAGAGTGGAGCTTTAAAACACGTTAACCTGTTTTTTGGGGATAATGCTTTATTAGCAGCCTCAGAGACAGCAGCTTAAAAAACCACTTGGGTCAGTACCAAAAGAAATCCTTCCTTAGTTCTGAAAAAGCACACAATACCTCCCCATATTGCTGACTCCAAGCAATAAAAAATCATGAGTTCACTCCAAAAAGTTCTTTTAATAGTCTTTTTGTCCGCAGGCTTTTTGCTCCCTGCCCAGTTCTTGAGACGTTGGAGTTTTAAAGTTCTTTGGGGTGGGAAAAGTTTTTTCCCACAACCATAAAGACGTGAAAACAGATATTCTTCCCAAGTCACATGAGTCATTAAGCTAGAAAAAAATCAAATACTGCAAGACCAGATATAAAACCATGAGAGTTAGCAGTGTCATTTGTTTACCTCTTTAACATGGCATTATTTCCTCTTAATAGTCAATTCTGAAAAGACACTCAATCTTAGACCCTGTGCAGAAAGAGCTCTTTCTCTCTTATTGCACTCTAATAGGCATCTTGCAATATGTCTCTGAATATATCTGCCGTGATGATCTGAAACAAAATTCCATCTGAATGCTGTTTTAATTTTTTTCCCCTTCTATGCATATTTGTTTGATCTAGTGAGTGCATGTAAATAAATCCTGCACTAAGCTCTATAGAGAGGCAAGAGTGAGGATGTGCTATAGCACACAGGGAGCTTGGCCTTGTTACATCCTGTCGGGGCAGTTTGCATTCTCAGTTCTGATCATCCTAAATTCAAATCCCAGTAAGTCACCCACGGAGACAAGTATCGCACGCAGATAACAGTAAATATTCTCCAGGCAGCCTTTTAGAAGCGCTTCTTTACCTTGAAATATCAATGTACAGTGCTTTATATCACCAACAGTGCACTCTGGAAGGCCATTAACTCCTGTCTACTTGGTGATCACAGAGGAAACTACGCAATGCTCTTAGTGACTACCATATAGCATAGATACACAAGAGGTAGCTTTCAAATGGATTGTCTGGATGCCATAACAGCCCCATTGCGGTAACCTGAAGCTTGTTTGCCCTGCCAAGAGACCTCTTCAGGCCATATCGTAATGATATTTCTTCTGTGTTCAGCAGAAGGCTGTGCAAACTGAAAGCGGTCTGAAATGGTTAGCTAGTCCACTTTGTAACTCGAGACATATCACATAACAAACTAGATTTCCAGAAATTGCTTCCTCTGACACTGTTCTGCTGAATATACTTCAACAGTGCTACATACAGCACCTTTCTTCATTTATAATTAATCATAAACCACTAAAAATTGTATTGTCCAGCAGCAAATGTTACTTTCTTTGTATTGTCTCTCGGTGATTGGCATGAAAGTTATGTAAGTCTCACTGGGTAACAAAATACAATACCTAAATGTCTTGATTTGTTTTCAATTCATGACATGCTGTATTTTTAATCATAGCAAGGTCTTCCAAACTGTCTTAGATAAAGTTGCAAAAAATTTTAGTTGTGATTTTTTTCCCAGGGAATTTTTATTTGGAAATGAGATGCAAACTGTGCTCCCGTTCCATGTATCTGTTACACCACATCTAACACAATATTTGAGAGCCTTCCAGCTCCATATGCAGTACTATTGCTAACTTTTTCTGTATTTTTTGTGTTGAGCCTTCCTTCTGAATTAAAGGTGTACACAGTAGAACGTTTTGCATGGGCACGTACAGAAAACAGGATTCATGTGATATATTTGTTAGAGGACTCAAGTTCAAAGAAACACACACTGCACATGGAGTACTTCTTGCTCCTGTGGGATTGTGATTCAGATATCAGACAATAACTGAAGCTCCATCTACTTCATGTAGCTGCCAGCTCTAGCTTTTCAGAATTACTTCATCATTGGTCATCACAGTCTTTCTTTTAGCATATTATTTGTTGGTCACTATCTTTCAAGTAATGTTCTTCAGAAAAACTAAGCAGCTCCTAATTTCTTCTCCTAAATCAGCCCCAGACGTGCTTTCCACCATCCTTTTCCCTACCCTGTTTATGACAGGCCAAATGGTAAATCCTACTTTTCCCTGTCACTCTGCAGTGCTCTGACCTCACCCTTCCTATTTCTGTTTCTCCTCCTGAATAGTCTTAAGAGCTCCAAGACCCAGCTGCTGAAGACAACACCTACAATATTTCACATGTCGTTATTCTCTAGGAACTATTTAATGCAAACACACTCTTCTAGGTACTTACAAATGTCAGCGTAAATTCGCCAAGCAGAAATTGTGTCAAAACAGTCTAGATGCCACCCACTGGAGCGGGAAGGTTTGGGGACAGAGGGGGAGCGGCTGAAAGCAGATCATTTGACTTTTTAGTACACTTTTTGACATTGCCTTATGTGATGTTCTCACAAGGAAAATTAGGAGAGGGAAGGTGCAAAATCATTTGTGTAATTCATCAACAGTAGCTTGTTATCAAATTAGAGGGAGCTATCAAGCAAAGTTTCCAGGGAGTTCAGCTCTGCTTTAGATGGCACTGAGAGTCCCCTTTAAAACCTCAACAAGGGATTAAAGACTTGTGTTCACTAAAACTGCACATGACACAAATCCCGGAGGGACAGAAACCACTCTGAAGGACAATATAATAACCATGAAAATCTCAATTGCAGTTCTTTGGCCAGTTTTAGATCTTCTGGAAAGATCCCAAAGGATAGTGATGGTAATGTCTAAATTTATTAGGCTTTATTTAACCTAAAGCCAAGAATTCTAAAGGGGATAAGATAAGTGTCAAAGACAGGAAAGGCTATCAGAAATAGAAGCTGATGCAAAGGGCAGAACAAGGTATTGCAGGCTTACATTATGACAAAAGAAAGATTCAGATTAGCCATTAGAAGCAGTTTCTAACAATGAAGACAATAAAGCACTGGAATAGATTAAGAAGGAAGGCAGTAGAGCCCCCACCAGATTAGACATCTACCAGAAATGGATGATAAAATTGCCTAGGTTAGAAGGGATCTTTCAGATCATCTAGTCCAAATGATGTAAGGTGAAGCTGGTGCCAACTCACAGAAAGACGTTTCCCACCGACTTTTACATTTCATTGTTTCCAGTACCGTAGAATTTGAGTGCCTAAAAAACCACTACCACATTTGTCCTCACAGCAAGCCCATTAGGTAGGGAAATAAATATTGTTATTTAACTTTTGAAATTAAATGAATGAAAAGACATGAAATGCACCTTTAGAAAAGGCACAATGAAGCCGCTGAGGCTGAGATCCAAAAGGTACTCAGGAATCTCACGCCCATTGACATGTTGTCGAGCTACTGTAAATCTTGATCAGTACTAGGAACTTACTTAAGGCTCTTCTGTTCATTATAGCATCTGAACTGCATCATTGTCCTTTGCTCCATTTTGTGTCCCAAGAGAAAAAAAGAGACAATTCCTTTTCTCCTACCCTGTCACAGGACCATGCAGGCTAGAAACACTATGTATCAAATAATGGATCTAGTAACTACCGTCTATAAACCAATATATAGGTCTCTTGGCAACTTTACAGTGCATTTCAACTTTGATCATATTTTAAAAGGTGGCACTTACCTGTATCGTGACTGCTCTCCTTTCAAAGTCTTGTTTCTCATGAAAAATGGGATAAGATGTCTTTGAAGCTAGCAGCCGTCAGGATATTACGTTAATGCTATATTGACTCAGCCCTTCATCCTTCCAAGGTGTATAAATTGAGCTGCATGCAGCCAGATATGTGATGAGACCTTTCAAAGGAGGTATCTTGGTGCTTATTATCATCACTATTACTCCATGTGTCCCAGAAAGGCATCATTGTGGGACATAGTAAGTAAAGCACAGAAATGTGGGACTTGGGAGATCAGACTGATGTTCCTGTCATGACTTTGGACACGTAATTTCCCCTTCCTGTGCCTCAGTTTCTGCTTTTATAAATTTAAATAATGATACTTTGCGGACTACATGAATATCTGCAGAAGAAAAGCATTGCCTGAGAGACAGCTATTGCTCTTATCTTTATCAGTTTTTTACTCGGGCAAAATATTTTCCACTCCTACCTGCCAAGAGCTTGCAGCTTAGAACAGGTAAGATAGTAAAGGTAGGAAACAGAAAGCTCTATCCTCATTCTAGAGAAACAGAGACACTCAAATCAAGCACATATCCTTTGGTCACAATGGAAATTTGTAGCTGAATCATGGATCCAATTTGCAAGTCAGTGCCTTAAGCATAGGCATTTTCAGGTGTTCTCCCTGGACATTAAAGATTTAGTGGGAGTTTTCATGAGAGAGTGGATTTTTGCCAATATCCATGGCTAGGATTTTTCCCTTCCTCTCCAGTTATGCAGAAAACTGTTTGCTGATAGCTTGCTGGCCTGCCTGACACCCCAGAGGTGACTATATAGCAGTAAAGCTGCACAGATTGTAAATTATACAGATCTTTTCATCCCATGAAACAGCAATCAAAATCTTACACAGTTTTTCCAGACGTTTATTTGAACGTAAAGTAACTCAGTACTTGCTGCAAGGTGCCAGCGGTTTGGAAAAGACCCAGGGACAAAGCATGCTCATTCAGAGAAGAATGAACCAAATATTGAAAGTGGATCAATGGACTGGGGCATAAATCCTCCCCATTCGGCACAGCAGCTTCCTTTCATTGTCACTCTCTGCACAGACACCAATGGGCAAATCCGGCATAATGTATTAATTGTGCATTTAACTGCTGTTACCACATTACACACCAGGCAATTCCTTTCCTCTTGGTTACTCCTTCTTCTCGCCATCCCTTTCTCTCTACCTCCCTTGTTTCTGAATTTCTTTTCCTCAACGTTTCATTCCCTGGTGCTATTCTCCCTTTGCCACTTGGGGGGTTTCCTCACTACTGCCCAGCCACATTCCATTCACCAAGACGATCAGTGTCCAAATAATATCATTCATACAGATGTATCAATATAGCTCCTTCACTTCCACAGATTAAGCAAAGGTTGTGGTGCTCGGACTCCTAATTCACTGTTTCAGGTGTATCTGAAGCGCAACAGACTAAATGTCCTATACTTGCTTTGTATGGAAGGCTATCTTTTTCTTCAAATGCTTGGATGTTGGAGGCCATATAAACGTAATATCCGTTTGAGGATCTAGGCCAGGAACTTCAGGTGAGTTCCCCTGTGCTCACAAACCATTTTATGAACATTCTTACTAGAAGAGTTAAATTTTGAATAACATTTCCTGTGCACCTTATCCATCAAAGGTTTTCTGCCCCAGCTCCCACAGTAGTCAAAGTCTAGGTACCCAGAGTAATCTGTTTCTACTATCCAAGAACCAATATTAAGAAATGACACCAGTGGCTTCCTGGGCTACATTAGGCAGAGCTCTGGCCAGCTCTGGGCTCCCCAGTACAAGACAGACATGGACGTGCTGGAGTGAGTCCAACAATGTGCCATGAAGATGATTAAGGGACTGGAACATGGAGAAGCTAAGAGAGGTGGGACTGTTCAGCCTGGAGAAGAGAGGGCTCAGGAGGACCTTATAATGTGTATAAATACCTGCTGGTGGGCAGTACAAAAAGGAATCCAAATTCTTCTCAGTGGTGCCCAGTAACAGGAGAAACGGTAATGGGCACAAACCAAAATACAGGAAATTCTGTTTAAACATAAGAAAAACACTTTTTTACTGTGTGGGTGGCTGAGTATTGAAACAGGCTGCCAAGAGAGGTTCTGGGGTCTCTGTCCTTGGAGATATTCAAAACCCAACTGTACAAGGCCCTGGGCAACCAACCTTTTGAACAGGAAGGTTGAGCTAGGCAGTCTCCAAACATCCTGTGACTCTGTGATTCTGCAAAATAAAATATTTTAGTGTGGTGTGGGAAAAAATCAAATTTAATTTACCTGGCTCCCCTGGGAACCATAGTACATTGCTGTACCATACAGGAGTAGAGGGGAAATAAAGATTTGCAAGTCCTGAACACCACAGGAAACTACTGCCATGGGAACAGTGGTCTGAAGGGCACATCCAGAGCAACTGAGTTCAGTCCCCTGCTTTTGCAGGACATCACAACAGGTATTCCCTGTTCTGAGCTTGTTATAAGTTAGGTCCAGGCACACCTGGGAAGGTCAGGTATTTCCAAACTGAAAAAGGGAACGCAATGGGGACATTTACAGAGAGATCGGCCACACTCCCCCACACTCCAAAGTGTCCCTGGAGCAGGATGACCCTCCATGTACGCTGTGGCTGGAACATGGGGGAAAGGGCAAAGCTGTGCCGGAGTTTGAGACGTCGTATTAGCAATGTTGTGTAAAATAAAGGAAGCTGGGGATTTGAGAAAAGGAGGTCTAGGTGTAATACCCTTCTTCTCAGGGTGGGTGGGACTAGTTTTCAGGCTAGCTGACTGAAACATGTATTGTCATTTTACTGTTAAATGCTGTGTGGACACCCAGTACAAATATAAGTAATGTCCCTTAGGTCCATAAATAAAAACAAACAAATGTGGTTTTGCACAGTTACCAAAAAAAAAAAACCCAGGAAGGATTAAAGAGTGTTTATTGGCTGTTAATAATACAATGTTGCAATTTAGGCTTCCTTTAGAGAATAGTGCCCGGTATCTACTATCTCATGATAAATAGGAGCTGTATCGCATGACACTTGTGAACAATGGGTGAAAGGGATATTAGAAAAATCTCATTTATCTTCTGCTTTATTTCTTGATAGAGGTCCTTGTCACCATGGCTATTATGTGACTAGCCCTAGAAAGGCCACCTCATTAGTTTTCTTTATCAAGATAGCAAGGTATCCTTTAAAGGGACAGTGCATAGATTTTAGATTCAAATAGAAAACAGACTGCATTGTGTGAATGTGTCTCTACCTCTCTTTTCACTGCTTAGATACGTAGGTTATTTCCATAGCTGTCAACCAGATGAAATTAACACTCCTGTGATGAGGAAGGTGTCCCTGTAACAGAAATATAGAAATGGAATTTTATGAGCAGATTGCTTCTATTTGCCTCATGCATTTCTTTAATGCATGTGGCATTTCTTTAATAAATAAACACTCACCAAGGGGAAAAAAAAATGAAAGCAACTTTCTGTAAATTCTGTAAATCTATTTTCCCCTTTGTCTCTTCCACTCACACATACATCTTCCTCTTGTCTGACAACCACTTCGAAAATTTTCCTCTGTTGCCACCAAAGCAACCATGTGAGTGTCAACAAATCAGTAATGATTTAGAATATGTCAAAGGAAACTCAACATTTTTGTCTCTTTTCAAAAATCTTAATGACAGGCAGATAAAGTTGGACAACGCCACCTCTATTGGCTTTCTCTGGGTTTTGATGGGTATTTTTCATAGAACGAAAGACGCTGCTTCCCTTCTGCAGCAGGCAAGGCAGGGGAAGAGTAGCTGCAAAATCTGATAGTGCCTAATAGTTGTATTAGGCATGTCTAGCTTTCTGCATAATTAAGAATGTTTTTCAGTTGGGGGATATAGAAGATCAATTATTATAAAATATTATATAATAGTAATTAACTCTCAGAACACACTGCTAGCTTTAAATAGGTGATTAAAAGTACCCTCTCATGTGATAACTTACTAGAAAAGAGCCTTAGAGGTAAGCGGACGCTGAATGGATTCGACAATACTATTAGCTTACTGTATAAATCACAGTCACTTATTTCACTGCATTTTAAAGTAAGATAAAATATTAAAATGCAAAAAAAAAAAAGCATTGATGGAACATTAACGTTAGGAATTTTAAGGCACAAGTTCAGGAAATTAAAAAGCTCAGGCTCTTTTAGTAGTAATCCCTATCAGGTGTGCGTTTTCAATGAGTAACCTGCGTGATGTTGTATCCGAATACATCGAAAATATCCCAAAAATAATGGCCCAACTACATTTGCTAGGAATAGATTAGGTACATGAAGTTTGAAACTCCTATTTGTCTTGTACTTACAGTTTTGAATATGAAAGAATGTAAATGACAGTGTGTGTTTTTCCTTGAAGTTGTTGCATGCCCTACCGCAAACCTTCTGGGTGTAGTTTTTCCATGTGTCAAGTCCACCAAAGAAATGGAGCGGTCATGTTTCAGAAGCTTGCTATGAAAGGGCCATCAAGAAAGTACAGGAACAGCCTGCATTCGAAAAATTTGCAAGTTCAGTATTAGAGTTATCAGATGCAGAAAGAGTTCGGAGAAAGAAGATAAAACAGATCACCATGGTGGACGGATGGTCATTGACACTGAGTCTGTCCTGCTTTGAATGAAACACCCCTTAGGCAAGGTACCTGCAGACTCATTGATTAAACCACCAGTGCAGTGTTCCTTGTTGAGTTGCTTATGTCTGAAGTGAACTTACGCTCCTTTAACGTCAATTTTGGTAATCCCCTGCTATCTGTGATTTTTTTAATTTCCTCAGTGCTTAGGAAATAAAGGAGACTGAGATAGAAATGGAAAATGAAGATTCCTTAGCGCTTCCTTTCTCAATCTGTTCTTACCCTTCTAATCACACAGATGTTTTCTCTAGGAGCTCCATTTATGTTAGGGCCCTTGGAAGTCACATTCCTATTCTATTGGAGCACAATCATTCCACTCGTGAATAAGTTTTGTGCCGGGAAAACCTGTGTCACATCACTAATACACGTCACATTGGTTATTAATATGGATTGTGTAGGTCAGCATGTCATTAGTGATGGATGCATATGAAATCAAAGAAGCATCTGAACTTGCAATCATTTTTAGTTTCTAGTGGAGATAGCCTACCAGGACTCACTATTACTCACATTAGTGCTCAGGCCAAAGCCACGACAGCAGAAAAACACGAGAGCTAGCACAAATCCGTGGGAGCTTAGGGTAAACCGACAAAGCAAAGTGGGGGAAAAATCTGAGAAAATGGTACACAGATGTGGGAAGATGAGGGGAACAGTCTAACGAGCACAGAGTGCAGCTAGATGATGACGAAGCTGGGAACAGAATCAGCTCCACAGACTCCCAGTTCAGGGCATAACCTAGCAGGTTTGGTGGGTGGCTGTACTGGGAACTTATTCAATTTGTTGATCTTTCACAAGCCAGTCTAGAATGGAAAAAATAAAAATAAATTAAAAAAAAAAATCTAGGTTTAAAAGATACTTGTTTGAAACAACAATGTCCTTGGCCGGGGGGGCAGGGAATATTTTAAATGTCATTGCTACCCTCTATTATATATATTATTCATCCCCATGGTCTGGATGACCACCACACATAGACAGACCAGCCAGTATAAATACCATAGGCACTCGTTACATAACAAATCTTTATCTATTTACCTTTCAGAACATTAGATCAATCTGCTCTGAACTTTGGTCTTTTCACAATCATAAGTATTACTGTTTCCCATTCATAGCAACTGCAGCAATAGCAGGGGTACTGCTGATGGAAAGACCGTGACCTTACTTATTACACCACCTGTGTACTCTTGAGAACCCTATAATTGAAACATTACATGTTGACTCACCTTTTTCTTATGATGTATTGTAACTTCTCAAGGCTAGAGTTTTCAATCACGGATTTTCAGAGTTATATCAGTGAAACAGATTTTAAATCTATTCTACTCTGAGAGAAGCTGTTCCTCCTTGAGAAACTCTCCATCTTTCCTGGTTGTTTTATTTCATTAAAATGAATGTTCTAAACGATTCCCAGTTTCTAAACAACACCCCAGCTTATTCTTGAATAAAATTTTACTATAGCGTTTTCTATTAACCAGGAAGGATTCAAAAGCATAGTTGGGCCATTCAGGACTCCAGCATATCAACACTGCACACCCTGTTCCCCCCTCAAAGGCCCTTTCTTACACCACATGTAGATATAAAAATATCCTCCTGCTGCTACTGCATCTTGCAAATGTTATCCCCTCTGTTCACTTGTCTCCTGCAAAACCTCTCATGTAGATGGTACCTTCAGCTCTTCTCTGCTACTGTTCCCAAAACCAGGGATCCAGGAAAGTATCTAAGATGTGCTCATCTTAGTCAGTGGACATACTACACTTGTAGAGGTAGCCTGTGACATTCATCTTCCTGGGAGTTACCTCCTGGTGGGAAGCAGTCAGACCATCTGCAGATCATCCTCCAGGACATTCACTCGATGATTTAATGTGAATGGTGCATTGGTCTAATAAAACTTATTAGTCCTGTGGGGCGAAATGACTATGGAGAGCAAATATGCATCTAGCTTGACTAACATGCCTGCCTAAATGTATTTTTGAGGTTTGGCCTTTGTGCTGTCAGATGCTTGAAGGACTCCAATAGCCAGAAGACATTTCTTCCAATGAATCCTATGAATGTTGCTCGTTTACCAGGACTTGCTGCGGTCTCATACAAACAGCTGAGAGATGAAGGAGCATGGACTAAGGCTCATCTATCTACAGAAGACTTCCACTCCCATAGGGGAAATCAGCTCTCTCTGCTAACAGAAAGCTCAATGATTAATGCATTTTAGTCCATAGTCCCTACAACGTTAGCCAAAAAGTGGGAGAAACTTTTAAGGACAATTGTTTCTCCAGCTGTGGGAAATGTATTCCCTCCATACTGATACATAAAGTAATTCTAATGATAACCAAACAATGCTTTAGAGATTCTGATCACGGTGGCTATTTTTTTTTTCATATTTCATCACTTTATTCTAGTTAATTACTGGTTAAGAACCCTGTGGAAAAGCATATCACCTCCTACAGGAGTAGTTGAGGAGAATACGTTACAAGAAGTTGCAGAGGAAACTACTTAGAGGTGAAAAAACACGTCTGAAATTTTCTCAGATTTTGGAATGTTTGCTCACCAGACAACTGAAGATCTGTTACAAAAGAAAATTAAATCATTGATAACTGACTGTCTGGAAGCATTGATGTTTTTAGGCTGATATTATTTATGTCCTGTCCACACTTTCACACAATCTCCCCATTGAGCGTAGAAGTACCTTCTACACATTTTATGGTTCAGTATTGCAGAAGGTTTGCAGAGACTTTTGAGAGGACGTTAGTTAATCTAAAGTGACATGGAGGAATTTAACCCAATTCTTAGCTCTGACAATTGCTTGACAGGTCAACGGGCACAAGTTCTACTTCCTCAAATACAGTTAGGTACTTAGCATCTACTGATTACACGGTGAGTTAGATGCCTGAATAAGTTCAGGGATCCTAGTCTAGATCTCCTTATGACAGATGTGCTTCTGTTAAGAATCTCAAACACTTTGAAATCTACTAAGATAATAGTAAGAAATTATTATTGACAACAGTTTTGAGTGAAAAGTTTTGAGTGAAAATATTTAATTCCCTTAATTCTTTGAAAAAAAATCTTTTTTTTGAAAAGGGCCATGTCATTCCTCACCTAAAATTCCTGGCATCATTTCCAATTTATTCCTCTTAATGGAAAGACGTTCCAGAACCCTGATTCCATATTTTACATATTTTAAATAATGAATGTCTTCTGAAAAAATGCATGAAAATTATGCTTGGCCTTAGTTACTAGAGAAGTTAACATAAGCTACTTAGATTACTATTACAAAAATGTTATTCAAATGTTTTTACTAATGTAAGTCCATATTGAGAGCTTGATCATGAATGGCTTTTGTTCTTCAAGTTCTTCTTGACCTGCATAATCCTTTGGTTTAAATTCTTGAGGGAAAATAAAAGCGCATTAAAGAAATCATGCTCTGTATACAAATAATTTTTCATTATTTGCATAACGAAGCAGTATTCCTATTACGCATCGTTTTCTTCTTTCACTCGAATATTTCTTCACATCCAAAATATATATAGCCTCGAATCACAAAGGTTTAAAGTTTGACAATGTGTTAAAATACTTTCACAGCAGCAATTTAAAATAGGCTGTACCAATTGCTACTTTTTCTATCAACCAGAAGATTAAAAAAGATTTGCAAAGGGGAAAAAACACACCCTGCCTTTTTTACTAGTGTGTGTACATTTTTCTAACTGCTTTTTACTTTAAAAAAAAAAAAAAGGAAGGAAAAAAACCAGAGCGAGGATAAGGGAAGTCTCAGAAGGTATCAGAGCAATCTACATTCTTCTGAAGAGACAACAAGGAATTTCAAATTTTCAAGAATATTCTGCTACCAAAGTAGCAAAACCAGACTTAGGAAAGGGAGGAAACATTTAACATGTTCATAGTGCCATGAACATGCAAATGTAACACATCCTGCCACAGCATGGCTCCTTTCCTCCTCTAGAGTTTGACCCACGTAACGCCGTTGGTGAATACGCTGCTGCTATTGGTGAAGTTAATGGTTCTGATATTACTAGTTAATCACTAGAGATTCCCATTTTCAGATATCCTAATTTCATCCTTGTAGATGATTGTCCTCAGGAGTATTATAATGGTTTGTAGTCATCTGCTGATGGTAATTATGGATGAAAAATATTTCAGATGAAAGAGAGGTAGAGATTGAGTGGATTGAGCAAGGTCATTGAAGTGATCTAGGGATTACATTATCAGTCCAGTTCCCACCTCATCCCAAAACATATTCATTTCCATAACATATTCTTCCCTTGAAGACACAAGCCACAAACATTACTCTGCAACTTTTCCTTTACCAAGGGAGTGTGGTAGTGTACTGCCACCCTCTGCTGGAATACACAAGGACCAAGCGATTTCTCCACCTCCCCATGTCTATTTAGAAAGAACAGTATGAATTGCGTCATATTTTCTTGTCAGATATAGGAAAAAATTAAGGAATGTGGAAGGCTAATTTGACACCATGCTTTAAAGAAAAAAAAGAAAATGGGAGGTTTTCAATCTGTTTGTAATAAATTTTATTACAAGACTAATGTGGTGCACTAAGTATGTAAAATTCAGTTCCTACAACTCTTCTAAAGGAAGCAATGGCAAGGAAAATTTTCATAGAGTTTGGTCAGGGAGCTTTGGTGTAACTGATTGCAGAGCTGTGGAACTCTAGGGATTCCTTGGTTGCTTCAAACCTTACAAGCATCATGAAAGGGCTTAAACAAGTTTCCAGTTATGACTCTTTGCAATACTTCTAAGCCCTGCTAGAGAACAACTAAAAGCAGGAAGAGACACAAGTTCAGCTACTGGCCTTTCTGTATATGAACCAAGGTTTACCTGGTATTACTCACGTTGTAAGCCAGAATTTCACGCTTTGTAACACTGGAATCAGACGGAGTCTTTTGAGTTGTAAAAGCAAATAATGGGTGTGAAGAGATGGACAGGGATAGATTATTGAAACATCAAGAGATCAACAGCTTTGCCTATGAGTTTGTTCTAAAGAGGTACAATAAGGCCTATGTTTTTAAATGCAAGTGATGAAACTGGGCACCTCCAGGTTTTTTGTGTGTGCTGTGGTAAATGACGCTCAGTCATCTCTGAGTACCAGACTTCTCAAAAATATTTTAACCCAATACCAAGGGTATGAAAACCACTAATCCCCTTTGAAAGCTTAGGTTTATTTTTCCATCATCACTAATGCACAGGATGAGTTCAGTTTCTAAAAAAAAATCTGAGCTATTAAGATCAAATTCTGACCATATGGGAGTTACAAGAAGGTCTCAGCGCAGGAATATTCCATCATGTTAATTGATTACTGCAATATGTTGCACATGAGGAGAAGGAAGGAAAAAGAATGTTATGAAGATGTTCCAGCAGGTCCCGTCTTTGAGTAATGTGGATCACTGAGGATTTATTGCCCAAGAATTTACTGCTTTTATTCACATTTGGCTCTGATTTAAGGATCTGATGCAGATTCTTGAAACAAATGGTAGACAAAACCTTGACTGTACTTGAGATAGGTCCTTTAAAAAATGAAGTTACCTATTAAAAACAATACTTGGCTTATCTCAGACAATCAGATTTTTGCACCTACCAGTCCAGCTGTTGTACAACATCGACTTAAATGGTAGTCTGTCATGCACTAGAATAGTTTCATGATCATAGTCTATGTATGAGCACCTAAGATTTTTTCACTGATAACATTTGATAGTTTGGATTTATATTAGGTAAGCAAGAATAGATGGCATTAGTTTGTGTAATCACCTACTCACACAACAACTCACACAACAAAGTGTTGTTCACATTTATTTCTAATCCAGGCTGCATTTATTATTATTTCTGTCCAAAAATGCCTTCATTCTCTGTGTTTGAACCTTAGCTATATGCAGCAAAAAAAAAACAAAATGGAAGAAACTATTGTGTAAACAAGGGAAAAACATTACAGTTTGGGAGGGAAAGTGTAGCATAAGGGGAAAGTCGGGTTAGCATTGAAGCTCAGTATTTCATCGTCTTCACTAATAATTTGAAATTTAAAATCAATTCAAATTACTAACACGAGAGAGCTTTCAATAAAATCATGGTGACTGGACTTATGAGCCATCTGTGCCATACACTGAAGCTTAACTGCATTACGGTGGTCAAAGTACTGAATTAAAGGGAGTCAGGAGGGGGAGAAGGGAGGAGGCACAAGAGGTATGGCCTCTAAAACCTCTATAAATCTAACCTCCCTCTTTCCTACCGCCATCATTAGATTCCTACTCTGCCACTGAATAGTCTCAGGTAGGGCTTTAGTATTTGACAAATGAAGGCAATTTGAGGATTTTATACTTGTGGATACATTGTAGGACTTACTGTGTGACTTAAAAGCATTTTTCTTGTAAATCAAATATTACCTTGGAAAATAACAATACTGGCAAATGAAACCAGTGTGGTGCCACTCAAGCCTACAGTCCCACTTTAATCATGTTGCTCTTTGAGAATTTAAAGCTTTTAATCATGCCAGGCTGCCACGTTTTGGGTTAAAATTCATGTGAATTTACAGATATTATTTTGGCCACTGGAGAGCTCACTTACTAATACAACAGGGACTCTATTGAAGTCATGGAAATTTTTTGCATTGTTATTTTTTGAATGCACTACAATTACTGCAAAGTTCAACCCTACCTGAGTTCATATGTGACAAAGTTAATGAAAAATAGGCTTAATCTGCAATGATTTTGTCTCTTTTGTCCTTCTGTATTTTGTCTGTGTGCTACGCATTAGCAACTGATTCAGTGTAAAAACAGGATATTTTGATTGCTCCATATCTTCATAGCAATAGCCTGTGTTGACTTTTGTATTAGTGCTCTAACCTTGAATTAATAAATACATAAATGAATTCTTACATCTGTGCTGTTTTCAGTACCCAATCAAGGCCAATGTGGTCTTATGACAGGATACAGGCCAACAATAACTGCTTAGAGTTTCATTCAATAAGGAGGTTCTTTATCTTTCAGATGAATTATCAAATAACCACCTATGAGATACCAGTCCAAAATATAAAACCAAAGCCATTTGAAACTAGTCTTGGGTTTTTTTTCTTCTGAGGTTTAAGGAGAAACCTAAGGGCTGGCAGCAAACCTCAAGGGTAATTTCTATTTCCCTGTCCTGCTCTGCATGTACACAGTTACATCGCATTGAGAAAGTTCAGAAACCAATAGGGACAGATAATGTATATAGCATACCATTATAGATACATAACCAAAAAAAAAAAAAATAATCAGAAACTGGTACCAACCAGTTTCTATTGCAAATAAACACTGGACAGATGTGCTTTAGTTTTATGAGCCTGTAAGTCTGATTTTACAGAGTACACTGCATGAAAGTCTAAGCCTTTGAATATTCCTTCAGCAGTAATATTCGTCCTGTTGACAAATCTTTTAAACACCTTATGCAAGCTTCCTTTCATGCAAATCAGGTTTTCAGAGGTGCCATGTGAGAACCCATGCATTAGATCCAAATCCACCAGAATGCCAGGGATAAATGCATGTTGCCGAGTCATGGGAAGATCAGAACAGTTTTTAAAAAGCAGTCTTTCTAGAATGTAGATCCATTCCTTCATAACGCCATTTTCCAAACAGATTTATCTCTGAGTATCAAGTTTTGACTTTATCTTAGTTTGTATTTCTGAACCCCAGACTGTCAGCCAGATATTTGAAAAGCCATCTATTTCTCAGACATTTAAACTAACCTATTCATGGATATGCATGGCTTGTAAACCTACTTCCACATACCGATCTTAATGAGATTTTGCTCTTCAGCCTTCTAGTTATGGGCAAAACAATCTGGTTTTGTGTCTCCAGTGTGTATGCTTCGAATGTGAAATAGACTTGCATGTTTCTGTCTCTCACCTTTGCATCTGGGTGACAATTTACATTATGCACAGAGAAACAGAGTTTTCTATCAGTAATAAAAACACTTTAATCTTATTTAATTTTCTGGATTTCATCTATTTTCACTTGTGTGTAAGCATAGAAAATTTACTGAAGTGTCACTCTAAAACCCTTGTATAATTGCTAACAGCAATTGTGTTCAAAATTTACCCCATTTAATATGGAGTAGAGGATGTATAAGCCATTTCCAGTGCAAGTACAATGCCAAACAGCACAATAAATTTTATATGTCTCTCAAGGTGGTGAAATTGTTAATTAACCAAATTCAATTAGTTAAGGAAAGTATAAAGGATTGTATCACCATAATTCTATTCATCTCACTTTCAACAGCTAGGAATTATGAGCGCTATGAAGTTGCTTGTGCGTAGCCTGAGAACTCATCTTCAAACTCCCTAGGCGCTTGCTATGGACAAGTTTACATGACTGCCAACACCTGAGCAACTGCACTCGGCTGACATGCTTCTTGCCAGCTGACCCGTGTTATCTGACCTTCTGCATGCTCTGCTCTTATCCCATTTGTAAAACATGGCAAATAGTCTTAAAGCACTATCAGGATAGTTTAACACCTTTTAATTTGCATTTACAAGAGGTGACAAATGCACTTAGAGTCAAATTGAGTAGAAGTTTATCAAGAACCATCATTTACAGTGAGAAACAGCATTTGAGCACTGGACTAGATGATTTCCAGAGGTCCCTTCCACACTAATTTTTTCTCTGGGATTCTACGAATTACGGAATATAGTCACTAAATTGCATCAAAGATTTGCAAACAGTGAACTCTTATGGCCAAGAAAAGTAACCAGAACATCTCAGTTGGAGTAATCATCACTTGATGATCTCAAAGGTCCTTTCCAATCATGAGGATTCTATGATTCTATGCTGATGTTATGATGCACCTTACGTGACGGAACTCTTATTTGAAAGGAAAGGGATTTGAATCACTAATGAACAAGGTGACGACACAAAACGGTTATATTGGAATATCTGTAGCCCAGACTAGCTAACAGTTATGTCCCTGAACTGCATGTAGCTTTTAGTGCTGCCAAAGAATCTCTTAAAGCTTCCCTGAAGCAAGAATAAATTGTTGAGGAAGGAGGTGTGGGAATGGGAATATTACAAAACTCACTGGTGAGGTAAAGGCTATAGGGAGGTAGGTTATAGCCCCAAGCTTTATAGGTTTAAAGCTCCTGATTTGTTTTTGGACAATATCTATTTTATAATAGCATGATGCTTTTTCTTCATAGTCTGGTGGACTCATCCACTTTTGAGCAAAAGCCTGACTCTCTCTGGCTGAACTGTGAAGACTGATCCAAAACCAGGAATTTTCCCATCACAGAGACTGGGAAGCCCAAAATGCACCAACTGGGAAGCCAGATGACTCAGAGGATTTAGTCCCAGACCTGTAACACTATCTTATCTCATGTTCATTGCAACTACAAATGCACATGCTCTACAAAGTTAAGCCAAATTAAAATGGTTTTATCGTTGATTTAAAAGATTTGAAAACTTCAGAATCACATGCAGAACACTCACAGTGTGAGTCACAAATTGAATTCATACTTTGCAAAGAAAAGTCTCCATTCAGGAAAAGAAAATCGATTTCTTGAAGGTAGTAGGCAGGCAGGTCAATTTGCAGTAGAGCTGCTGTTCAAGGAAACTTCAGAGCCCCGCGTGTCCAGGTTTAAAAAAAATAAATCATTTAATTTAAAAATTTTAAGTAATGTAAATTATGCTTTCAGCTGATTTATATGTGAGTCTGTCAAAGACTTGGACTTCACCAAAGGAATCGGTTCGCAGTTGTTTTTTAGGGGTTTTATTTAGCTTGGTTTAACCTGTGTTATGGTGGTACTGAAGAGCCCATTTGACAGTCTGGTTCTGTGGAGGCAGGCAACGAAGAGGATGGATCTTGCGTTATCTGACAGGACACACCAGACAGAGAGGAGGCAAATGGGAAAGGTCAGAAATGGATATACATGAAATTAACAGCCCATGGGAGAGGCAAAAGGACTTTTTTGGTTCATGGCTCATTTAATTAATAAAGAAGGAAACAAAGACACCACGTCAGATGCAGTTTACCATTTCACTTCTTAGTAGCTCATGTGGGATGAGCAAGAATTGGCTTCATTCATAACACAACTTCTACCTAAACACCTACTGTAGTCACTAGATGTATTGTACACCTGTGGTCTCTGGACCAAACCTGAATGGAATTGGAGCAGTAGGGACAGAAGATGAAACACTGGTAGAGAGTTAGCTGGACAGAATTAAATTTTTACAAGGTCATGATCCTGGATACAAATCATACTACTAAAAATCAAAGGGCATAAGCTGCTTGAAATCTTTAATGTGGACATATTTGATTTCATTTTGTGAGCATTTCAAGCCACAACAATGTGTAGCCAGACCCCCCCCCCCAAAAAAAAAAAAAAACAAAACCCAAGAAACATTGTCTAAGAAACATTATATGCCAATAATGGCATATAATCTTCCAACCATGAAGATTCTATCATTCTATGAATATTACCTATTCAGTATTTTTAGCTCAAGTATTAGGTTTCAAATAAGTGCAAAACTACTTTGAGTGCTTATATCGCCTTTTCATTCCAGATTCAGGATGCAAACGGAAGCACTAGAATTAACAGTGTTAGGCCAATCTGATGTTATTCCTATTCCAAAAAGAAGTATAGAGTACTAGAAATCTCATAAGAAAATCCTTGGTACTTCCACCCTTGTTTTTAGCGTTTTCAGGTTAAATC
This sequence comes from Chroicocephalus ridibundus, assembly GCF_963924245.1. Lineage (NCBI taxonomy): Eukaryota > Metazoa > Chordata > Aves > Charadriiformes > Laridae > Chroicocephalus > Chroicocephalus ridibundus. The sequence goes on along the minus strand of NC_086284.1, from coordinate 214,350,642 downwards.
ACTTCAACACAAATAGCAAAACTCCAAACATTTGTGAGAATGGTCACCTTGTCTGATTCTTGGGTCTTCCAGTCACCAACACTTAGCTGAAGATTTTCACTGACTCCATATTCAAGTAGGATTATGCCCTCCCAAGTGTCCTGAATCAGAAACCTAGAGCTGATGACTGGGGCATCCTGAGAGACTCTACATCATTATCAAACTTCTTTCTCATTGGATATGAAGCTGGACAATGGGTGCAATGTTACTTTGTATTTAAATTAACAAAAGGAAATAATCTGTTTAAAATATTTTGCTTTGACTGAACAACTGCGATTTTCTGAGTTGCTCCTACCCAAACATTCAAATATATTCATTCCCCACTTTATGGAGGTAATAATCCTCCTAAATAGACACTGGCCTGGGTTTAATCAGAGCTCCATTTCTCAGGTGGGATAATAATGTTTTCTGCAATGAGATACCGACCCAGTCACCATAGGCATAGCGACAGTGCATACGCCTCAGTATATCAATAATTTTCTTTCATGCAGCTTGGATGGGCAGGGTCTGCCTAGTGCCTGGGTTACAGTTATGGTCCTCAGTAGCTACATGCACACTAGTGACTGAAATAAATAATATTCAGTTCAATCATTTTATAATGCCTTTTTGAGCCTCATGGTATTGGTAGCATGTTAAACTTTTGCTTCCTAAATTTAGCGTAGACACATTGAGTATTAAATGTCATTTAGAACCTGCCTGATGTTTTTGTCTTGCTCATGTATGTAAGTCTGATTTTGAGCAAATAGACCTTTTGCAGTTGTTGAGAGCATTTGCATATGACATTATACATATGCTTTAGCAATGTGTGTTATGGAACTGTTAATGATTTTTGTCCTGACAATTTTTAATGCCTATTCTAGCATCTGTCATGGATGAAATTCCTCTTACGGACACAGTTAGGTGGATAATCTGGCATTTAACTCCTATCTTTGCTGAGTCAGATGCATTTTGCTTTCATCTCTATTCTAAGCCAACGCGGTGTTCAGTGATTACCTTTATCAATCTCCCTGCACTAAATTTGAGTATACTCATTGAATAAACTGCACTATAAACAACCTGTTTGGTACGTAGATAAGAACTGGATCCTTTTAATCCCAAATTGTAATTGCTTCAGGCCCTAAATGTGTAATTTAAGGATCAAAGCCTGAACTGTTATCATATGCAATCCAATAACAAGGAAAACCTGAATGATTTTCAGATAAATAAAATCAGGCTAAATCAATGTAAATCTATAACCATTTCTCTCACATCATTCAGTGTATTTAACTTCATTTTGTATTTTTCTTTGTTAGGTCTACAAATAGAAAGAGCTCAAGGTGTTAATCAGCCAAACGGGTAAGAGTCAAGTTTTCCCTAGGACTTCAGATTTTCATATTAATTATTCTATTTTTCTAGTCTCTATAATATAAGATTATAATAATTTTATAATATAAGATTATAATTTAATTATCCGATCTTGTTTACAGTTTCTATAATCTTATTTACAGTAAATCTGTACATTCTTTTCCATGTGTTTTATTTTCTTTTAGGTAATTTTCATAGCTCCTTTCAGTTATTTCTCATATGTTTAATACTTGTTTTCCTTGCATTGGCTAAAAAACCGCTAGGATTATCAATAAAATATTAGTTAATCCGTAAAAAAAAAAAAAAAAATCCTACAGTTTGATGTGAATTGAAATGTTGGGAAGCAGTAAAATATATGGGATAGATCAGCTGTATAAACATCTAAAGCAAAAAAATAAACATTCGAACAGCCCAGGGTTTTGAATACAATTTCTGCATTCTCTCCCCTTCACTTAAATATACACAGATGCAGGCAACGAGATAATGTGTGCAACTTCAGCATAGTCTACCCATGATCATGCAAACTTTATCAGTACAATTTAATCGATAACTGAGATGGAATTGTGGAGTCCCAGCCTGTGGTTAAATTCCACTTTTTCTTTTTGTAATAAAGGTTTAATTACTGTTTAAAAGGGCTGAAAAGCTAAAAGAAAAATGACAGCTAATACAAATATTTACTTGACCATCATTTAGTAAATACATAAATCTTTTCTTCTTTCTTTAGATATTCAGCTCTTTTCAACAGCATAACAAGGAGTAAAGTTACAATGATAAATTGTTCTTTCCAATTTCATATTCTATTTATAGCCTTTTCATTCATCAGAGTTTTTAATTTGTTTAGGGTTTGTTGGTTTTCACGCTCCCATGTATGTTTTAAGAAATAATTTATTACAATGCATATTTCTTTCTTTTCAAAATTATAATCCAATTACTTTCTCAGTAAACAAGAATTCCTCCTTTTTATGTGAAATGAACTACCAGCAAAAGTGGTTTCTGATTAGACAAGCTAATTTTGAAAGGACAGATAGAATCAAGCAATGAACTGGATAAAAATAATAATGGAGCATACCTTGTTAGATAACAAATGGAACAGACTTTGGAGACAATTAATGCAGGAGATACTTAATGCTGAGATATGTTGAACAAGCTTTGTCTTATTTATTTCCTGCTATAAATCATAGTTAATTTACTTAAATAATGTACTGTAACCACCTAGCTAAAAACATCATGTTTCTGTAAACACATGCCACTGTAACTCTCTCTGTTCTCTCCGATTTTGCATGGAAACCCCAGCACCCTTTTTTTGGGGGGGCAGTGAATGTATGTGTGTGTAGATAGTAGATAGATAGATAGATAGATAGATAGATAGATCCATCCATCCATCCATCCATCCATCCATCCATCCATCCATCCAGTAAGGAAAAGTGGTTTAACAACATTCAGGATGAATACTGCAGGAAAATATTTGGTAACTTCATCCAAGGGATAAATATGTGTCGTGGTTTCAGTTGGGATAGAGTTAACTATTTCACTAGCAGTTGGTATAGTGCTATGTTTTGGGATGGGAAATACTTTTGACAGGGCACTGGTGTTCTTGGTTGTTGCCAGGCAGTCAAGGCCTTTTACACTCCTCATATCACCCCACCAGCGAGTAGGCTGGGGGTGCACAAGAAGTTGGGAGGGGACACAGCTGGGACAGCGGACCACAGCTGACCAAAGGGATATTCCATACCACGTGATGTTATGCTCAGCATATAAAGCTGGGGGAAGAAGAAGGAAGGGGAGATGCTGGAAGTGATGGCATTTGTCTTCCCATTACGCATGATGGATCACTGCTTTCCTGGAGATGGCTGAACACCTGCCTGCCAATGGAAAGCCGTGAATGTATCCCTTGTTTGGCTTTGCTTGTGTGCACGGCTTTTGCTTTACTTATTGAACTGTCTTTATCTCAACCCACAAGTTTTTCCCCACTTTTACTCTTCTGATTCTCTGCCCTGTTGCAACTGGGGGGAGTGAGCAAATGGCTGCATGGTCCTAGCTTCTGTCTGGGGTTAAGCCATGACAACATGATTTTTTTTGCGTTGGGTTTCCAAATGACTAAATTACAGACTGCAGGCCCTTACTTGCTGGGCTTGATCCTGTTTCAAGTCTTGCACTGAAGTAGCACTTTTTATTGGACTGTTGAAAAACTGTAACAGAGTCAGGTGGTCTGAGAGATATCTTTTCCTATGTTGTCTGTTTGCTGTATATGGTGAAGTTCTGTTTCTAAGAAGAAGCATAAAAAATTTTGGTGTTTTTTTGAGTAAAAAGCTGGAGTGGCACACTTTTGAGAGAAAAAATATGCCTACAACTCTTATTCTTTTATGTTATGGAAATGATCATATGTGTACGTATTTCTAAAGAAAGAATCAAGTTACTATTAAAAACATCCCTAGCCTGTATTAACGACTTGTCCCCTCCAATGCAAGCAATCTTGCATTGTCAAACTCCAGAGGTCAAGGGCAAACAATATGAGTTTTAGGACTCTAAAAATGTGTACAATCTAATGAAAATGGAATTTCAAGTTCTTTAGTATAGTTATATGATCCTGACTGTCTTTTTATTCAGCAGTTAAGCAATTGGCAATTTAGTTATGAAAGATAACATGTAGTTGCATATCCCTATACTGTGTGTCTGATGTTTTTTGTTTTATCTGAAGCTAGAGAAATTTTATGTAAGACCTGTTTGTCTCACCTTTAGGAAATAGAAACACATTTTCTTTATCTTCCCTTAGCAGTAGTATTTCCTGGGCAATTTTCAAGGCTGCTTTCAAACAGTTGACAAACACTGTGTGCAACTATTAAAAAATTGGAGTTTGACATAATTCTCTAACTGTGTATTGTATGATTGCATTTTGTATCAAACAGCAAAATTTACTGTTGGGAAAGAATCAGTTATAACACTATTTCTTCATCAACTGCCAATGAATTTGCAGGTCATGGGAGTGAGCAGACGATACACAGTGGTTTAAAAAGGAACTAGACAAGGTTATAGGCAGCCAAGATGCATTTCCTCAGAAACCCACAACTATGAAGGGTTCAGGAAATGCTTCATTTTCTCTGGGAACATGAGGACCTGAGTGGTGAACTTTCTCATGCGATTTGGGGAACAAATGACACCAAGGAGTTAATGCAGGGCTTCAGAAACAGGCCCAGGGACCACGAATGGTGCCTCCAGGCCTACTGTCTTCCAGGCTACCTATAGTCCCAATTCAATGTTTACTGACAAATTGCTCCATCTTCCTCTTTCTGAGGCTTTATCTCATTAGCAGGAATCATGCTGCTTCCTCTTGGTCCTGTGGTTCGTGAATGTCTCCATGTCACATGGAAAAACAACACTATAAAAAACTTTTAACTGTTTCACAGGGAGGATTCAGTCCTCTCAGCACCTTTACGAGTTCTTTTTTTCTTCCATGAAACGAGGTAAAATGGAAACAGAGTCCTCCTTCACGTAGCCAGTCTTAGTTTGGGGGAGCCAGGTTCTTCCTTGCAATGAGGGACCTCTGTAGAAGAGTTGTTCTGGACAGAGATGTGTCAGGGACTGTGCCTCAGTGTCCTCCACTTAAATCAATCCTACCATCTCAAGTCTGAGAAATAGCTCTTGACAGTCAAGTCGGACTTGCATGTGATCACTTATAAATATGAATAAGCATGTTCCCCCACTAGCACAGTATCCAACTCAAGTTTAAAAAACAGTCATCAAAAAGACTTCTTTTTAAATGTCTGCTGATTTTTAAAGACATCAGTAGAAAGGTAGCAAACACAACCAGTGCCATAAACAGCCAGCTTTTAGTCTTGAAGAAGGGAAGGGAATCATAGGTCTTCATCTCTTTCTAACTAATATTGTAGATTCAATTTTTTCAAACCAAGGACTGCAATCCCTGGTGGGGGGGCCCACACGCTGTGACACTATTCAGAATAAACTCTTCTGTGTTCTCACGAATTGTGTGAAACCAGTCCTTCTACTCCTGTTTGTGCTGCAAATTTCAGTTTTACCCAATGCTTTTATATGAAACACTTCAATGATTTTATTATATTTTTCAGTACTTGGGCAACTAATCATGTGGATGTTAATTTTTCTCAGTGATTGGTAACTGTTTCTAAGCATTACCTACACTAAAACATTTTTATTTACTTCCAGAGTCTTCCCCTTATTCACTTCCTTTCGAAGATTATAGCAATAAATCCCTCTTATCTCTCATGTCTGTATCAGGAAATCATCTCTAACTGCCTTCTCTCCCAAATTGCACCTTAATACCGATGCAGTCAAACAACTTCATAGTTTCAACATCTTACATCTCTCTGGTTTTTTTGTGTCCTCCTCCAATCACCAAATCCAGCACTTCCAGATGTCTATTACTCATGCTATACTGCGTGTATAGAGTTATGGACACTCTCATTTTTCTACTTGTTCCTTCCTCTACTACATCAGCGTCCCTTTTCTCCTGGCTTTCTGGATTTACGCTGCCAGAAGACTACAAGATGTGCAAGGCTATGCTGGGCGGTAGAACCAAGCCCAGAACACAAACCTCTAGTACCTCAGCACAGGGCATGAGATTGGGTTTGTAATATGTGTGATGTTAAGATTTTGGGGTATTGTTGAATAGCACCACCATTCTTTGCCTAATTTTGTATCATTTCTCATCTCCTCTATTCTTACTTTTCCATTAAGCACCTTGTGATTTCCTCTTGAGAGCTCCTTACTTACAAGAAAGTTGTTTCCAGGATTATTACCTTTCTGGCCTTGTCATTTCTCTTACAGTACACACTCCTATCCCATGACTATCCTACTTACTAATGGAGCTTCATTTCAGAAGTCCTAAAACACCTCAGAACCACTCTGCCAGAGAACCACTACACAAATGCAGTTAAAAATGAGTACCACATGCGTTGGTAAATATGAATCTCATCTTGCCTGCCTGTTCCTGTTCACTCTCATTATATATATGTATTCAGTAAAGAACAAAAGTGAAAGATTAAATAGTCATCTGAGTTTGTGGAAAGATAGGTTTCGGTCAAGATAGTCCTTGCATAATCCTGCACGTTTTATTTGTAAATTGTATTTTCATTTCTCACAGGAGAAGTTGCCAGGAAAAAGACTTTTGCCTTCTGAATCGGATCGGTCTGAATCGGATCGGTCTGAATCGGATCCTCCAGCCAGCTGATACTCCACTCATATGCGACACAATTTAGTAGTTGCTGTAATATTGGCTTTGATTTTAAATTCTTATTTTGGCCTAAGGTTACTTGTAGGCCAGGGTTTCATGCTGCCACAGAGCAAAAGACTTAACACATAGGCAGATTGTCCTTTAAGTTTCAGCTGTTTTAGGACACGCACAATAAAGCATATGGGAAGGAACAGAGACAAGCCTTGGAACACAGATTGGATCCCTCCCATGGAAACAGAAAGGGTGCTGCATTGCAGTTTTAGCCTGAATGAGTAGGAGAGATGAGGTTGGAAAGATATGTGAGTGCAGGAAACATGGTGATGGCAGAGTAAGAGCCATCCTGAGGAGGAGAAAAAGTGCCAGAGGCAGGTAGTAACAGGAACCAGCTGTGATTTCAAACACTTATTGAATGAAACCTCCTCCAGCATAGCCCTGTGATGGAGCCTGGGGACCAGGGAGGTCTCTGAGGAGTGACGGTGAATGATGTAGCCAGGAGATAACGAAGATTTCAAGGCTTGCCTGTATTTCATTAGAAAGTTGGGCAAAATCAGCATATTTCCTGGGAAACAGCTCTGTATTGATGAACCAACATTTTCTGTACGAAGACAAATATTCTGTTGACAGTTTTGACCAGCTCTATTTTCAGTGTCAAGGGATCTTGTGCTACTTCTCTCTGTCGTATCCACTCTGGCCCTTGATGCAGGAATTGTCATCTTTAGTTATATTTGCATGTTTGCCTGCATCACTGGCTGGAGGCCATAGACTGCAGCACTAATAGGTACAGAAATCGAGAGACCTAAGGTGTTTTCCTTTCCGTGCCTTTCTAATTGATGGCACGTCTAACTAATGTTGCCAGAAACTGATACCGTCACATCACAGATCAGCCTCGAAAAAGTGAACCGTATGCAACATTCCAGATTATTTTTGGTTTTGCCGGCATAGAAATATACTACAGCAAAACCTCAAGTTGCCAAATGTGGGTAGTTTGTACGCAAGCGAAATATAATGACAAGCGGTGACATTGCTCCCCTCTCTTTTGTGGCAAAGCTGATTTAAGTTTAGTTCACTCTTTTTAATTTATTTCTCCTTTTAATTTCCTCTTTTCATATAGGGGGAAATTATGATCTTATGAAGCTGACATTAAATGATCAAACAATATTGAACAACCTAATGAAAATCTTAAGCAAAAGTCATTGTGAATTAGGTATTTGCTAAACTGACAACACAAGCCTTTGTAAACCTGATATTGTTCTTATGTAAACTCATGAATGGAGACTTTCTCAAATAAATTACTTAATAACATCAGAGAGTCATTGGCTGTGTAAATATATCCCAGGGGCGCATACTAAGATTCCTGAATTTAAATGTTCAATAGAACTTCATATTTGTCACCTTTACTAACGAGTTTTTCCTTATGAAATCATTATTAGCATGAAAAAGTTAAATTTTGTATCTAATTTCTTGAATTAATGCTGTTTAAAGGCCCTAAGGGTTTGAAAGTTCTTTCACTGGAATTCATCATTTACATAATTTTCATAGCCCCAACCCTTTGCTCTCAACTATGAATGCACATTGTGATTTTTTTACGCATTAAGGCAGCAACTTCTATTTTTCTCTACACAAAACAATTAACAGAAGAATAACAGGTAATAAACATTTTTAATCTTTAATGTTATATTAACAGTGAAGTGCCATATTTCACGCTTCAGCAACAGCACTGCCTGCTGAATGATGCCTTTCTGGTTCCTCACTATGAAGATATTTGATTAGAAATGGAAAAACAATTGAGTCATTTGAGATCAGTGGAGCTTTCCATCATTTCCAGCTTGAGATACTTGTGAGTGCACAGCAGCATGGCCAGACTTTTAAGCAGACTAGACAGTATTTTCTCAACTCTACATTATCATAGTTCAGCCATGATCTATGAAAGAGCTGTTTACTTGATAAATTTCTTTGTGTTGTTAATATAGCTTATTAGATAGGAATATTATTCTTTTCATAAGCCCAGACTTGGGACACCAATGCAACACAGCATTTGACCAAAATATCTCTTAATGTTAACCTTTCCTCTGCCTACTGTTACTAATAATAATTTTTATTACTGCAGGTCTTTGTGAACTCAGGGTCATGGACATATGGCAAGCATAAGACAAAGATGTAGGACAGACCCAAAGCTGAAAAACCTTACCAAAGTAGCGGCAAAGATAGGCCTAATATCTGGGTACTTTGGGTTTAGCATAGCAATCACAATGGAAACATAACAGTTCAGACAGTATTTTGACCAGAAAAGCTGAATTTAGCTCTGTGTCAAGGCTAAATTTGTTTGACAACAACCGCTTCCATCCAGTGGTTTGCTACATACTGCAAATCAATTTTACATGGTAGACACATCCCCTATTCCCCAATTTAACAACATGCACGACAATTTTATTATTATTCCTGTCTGTGCACAGTGAAAAAACTAAGGCAAATGATGCAATCTGTTTTGTGGGAGACTTTTGATTAGGATTCAATGTGAGATTAAGACTCCGCTTTTAGATATATACTTTTCATCCAGTTATGAGTATCTAAAAAGCTATTGCACCCACATTAGATTCACTGAATGTACTGATTGCCTCTCCCCTGGGTGTGATGGGAATTTACACACCTAATGCACCAATTACTTCCATACTTTCAACATTTAAAGTCTAAATCTGGAGACGAATGTGACCCTTTCAGTTTGATTCATTTGCCCACACATTCGTGTCTAGTGCTGTTTGAGAAGCCTAGTGCCATGTTCTCATAGAATAAAAGAATTAACACCACCTTCTCACACCAGCCCCTGAAAGTAGTTTATCCTACCCCAATACAAAATGGAGAATCAGCTTCATAAAATCCATTGCTAAATGTAATGCGGTGCAGTGAATACTGATTTTTTTTTTTTTAAGCCAGTCTATTGTGCCTCAGATTTCCTCTGATGTTTTTCAAAGTTTCTGTAAACACACACTCTTTTTTTTTCTGTAGAAGGAAAATCCCATACCTGTGTGTTTTCTCTCTGGTCACAAAATGTCTAGGAATAGCTTCTAGGTGCATTATCTGAATTCCCATTATTTTCCAGCAGAAGCTTCAAGTGTCATGTTACCTGTTAATGCTGCTGCTCTTTCCCACCAAGGGACAATATCGAAGAGTCTCAGGGACAGAAAAAAAGGTGAACAATCTTGAAAATATTCTTAGCGATGAAATCCAGACGTTACAATTTTTGGTCACGAGTGCTTGATGTAGAAAGGGGTTTAAATCAAATACTGAAAGGGAATGAACCCATGAAACCCTCTAAGTCTATTTTCTGACCAGCAGCAGCTTCCTTGCAAACGTTGTCTCACAATTCCTCTCTAGACAAATCACTCTTCTTGACATAATGGAGGAAGTCCAGTATGTGTGATCAACTGTGTACAGTTTTAAATTTCCTGCAAATCATGTTAGTTGCTTGATGATATGTTAAACCGTAGGAATTAGCCATACTGAAGTTATTCATTTTGGACTCCAGACAAACAACCTCAGAACAGCTTGTTGGAAGGCCTGGCACTTAGTTACAATCAAATTCGATGATGACTTGCAACACGCATGTCAAACTGAGGTCAGCCATTTGAGGCTGCTCACTACCAACCTTCCCTCTCCAGGAGCCAAATCACTGCCCAGACGCTCGTAGAGGTTTGCTATTGCCATAATGACAACATGTTATCCAGGTTAAAATGTGGGTTTGCTATTGATCCAAATGTACACTAAGCCACTGGAAAACTTTACCAAGGAGTGCTATGCTGCTTGTGAATGCAAAAACTCAACTGGCTCAGAATTTTGAGCCATTTGCTGTGTACTAACACTATGTTGCCCAGGGAAGCTGTGGCTGCCCCATCCCTGGAGGTGTTCAAGGCCAGGCTGGATGGGGCTTTGAGCAGCCTGGTCCAGTGGGAGGTGTCCCTGCCCATAGCAGAGGGGTGGAACTGGATGATCTTTAAGGTCCCTTCCAACCCAAACCATTCTATGATTCTGTTATAAATTCTGGTTTATAAGATCTGAGTCATTAAATGAATCCAGATATTTGGGTTTGTTTGGTTTTTTTCCCCCCGTGCTTTTGCAACTGCCATTTCCAATAGCTAAACGCCCAAACCACCACTTACCAAAGAACCCTACTGATGCAGCCATTGGAAAACCCGCACTTGACATCCGTCAGCCTGCTGAGATTCCAGCCAATGTTCTCACCCTGTGCTGATGCACTCTTCAGATATAATTGCTTGTCTCTGATTCGCAGTATCTCTTAGTAACACAGGCACTCTCCTTCTTGATTCATTCCAGCAACAAGGAGCACAAATTGAAAAAAAACATTCATAAAACTCAAATTAAAACATGTAACTCAAATCTTCTTGCACTAGCAAGGTTTGACTGGTTGTAAATACAAACTATCTGGACTGATCTTAGGATTTTAAGAAAATACATGGTTGCCCTGTAAACCAAAGCTCTGAAAAATATAACTAATGATAACAGGACAATGGGAGCTATATATTCCCATCTGATTATCTGTTCTAGCTTGAATAACTCAGGGATACATTCTATTCTATTCCTGTTAGGGCGCTACTTTTAGGTTTGTAGATCTAAGCTTCATCTATCCATCAGAAGATCTTGAAGGCATGTCAAACTTGTGTTTCTCCGAATCATTCCTCTATTTTCAGCTTTTTTTTTATGTGTATATGAGATATCAGATTGGAAAAAAATCTCTTCTATTGAAATTTTTCTCAATGTCATAATTTTCTTCCAAGAAATATACCGTTCCCAGAGATATTTTACTCCTTGGGGTAGAATTGCGTCCTAAGTTGGAAGAGAATATTGATGAATAGAAAACCATTTTGTTTTTTCTGTGTTGTCTGCTTGTAACTTTGACTTTCCTTTCCTTAGTCTGTGTACACCATAAGCTTTCCCATGTCACTTATTGTCACCATTGTGATTTCTATTGTATGACATTTATTTCCTTTTTCTGCTATTCAGAAAAGAGAAGATGGACTGCTAGGAAAGATTTCTTTTATTTTTATTCTGCTTTGATAGTATGCAAGTTCATATCGCTGGGGTTTTTTGTTGATTTGAATTGCTGTAACCGGTGCTAAGTGCATAGAATGAGCTTGTACATTAATTAAAGGGAGAGAATCTCAAGCTATTTAACTTAATAAGGAGAAGTTAACTGACTTGATCAGAGTGTAATACTTGCAGAGGTAAGAATTTCTGATAATCATTGACTCTTTAATTTAGCAGAAAAAGATATAACAAGATCCAGGCAATGGAAGATGAAGCTTGACAAATTCAGAGGTGGAAATAAGACACTCAGAGTGTAATTAGCCATCACAACTTCCCTACAGACGTGTTAGATTCTTTGCTGCTTGCAGTTTTGAAGTCTTAAGTCTTCTGAAAAAACCACAATGCTCAAATAGAATTTTCTGCCTGGTGGCCATGCTAGGCTGAAATTCCTGATACGTATCGTGTAGAAGAGCAAGCAAGTAGTTTTACAACAAGCCTTGTTGGATTTCACCTACATTTACAACAGAACGCTGTCAATTCACTAAGTTATCATCTCCATCACATCTTCCATATGGCAGGGCTGTACTCTTCTTTGTGTGCAAGGCCTCCACTGAAGTTATGGTTTGCATCCCTGTAGGGTGCAAATGATACAGAAGCAATAATAATAATAATAATAATAATAATAATAATAATAATAATAATAATAATAATAATAATAATAATAATAATAATAATTAATAGGATGAATAATGTAGAATGTGCAGGTAACTATAATATTGTGCAGTATGGAGAGAACATAGATGCTTTCTCCTTGACAGCCTGACTTTCACAAGGCATGATCCATACTCCAAGAGACTGATTACAATCAAACTATGAATGTGTATTAGATTCCCAGATGGAAAGGCCTTAGTAATACCAGCCTCTACTCACAGAAAAACTAGTGGAGTGTCTGCACCATACACTTTAAGAGGGGGGTTCATGTCAGCACATTAGACATCTAATTTCAACTAGTTCTCAAGTTATGCCAAAATATTCTTCATACAGTCAACATAGAAGGGCTTCCAGAGAGAGGTCCTGCCTATCTAAGTTTAGGTTTTATATCAAAGTCCTGGGCCTAAATGAACTTTTGAAACAGCCTGTTTCTCTTCTTTAAGTGTGTGGCAATTCTAAGATTAAACCCCTAACTTAGGTAACTCCTTAGGTTTCAAGAAAACACTTCATAGTAGACCTCTGATGACCTCCGAAAATTACAACTTCCCATTTGTATTTTGCACCCTAAATACTTGTGAGTGCTGTCTAGTCATGATACCTAAGAGACCTTCTCTGTCCCTCTTTAAACCCACATTCCTTTTAGGTAAGGCAGTTCTTTTAAAAAATTTTGGAGGGATTTGTCAGACTAATTGTAGGCCTCTTGGGACAATCATCCTCAATTCTCTCTATAGCCAACAAGAAAAAGTTGTTTGTATGGCATGACTCATCTCCTATAATGTACTGCGACATATGAATTGGATTCTAATGATGCCTGTTTTTCCCTATAACCACAAAGTCCAGAGGCAGGCAACAAAGCTGGTGAAAGGGCTGGAAGGAATGTCCTATGAGGAGCGGCTAAGGACTTTGGGCCTGTCTAGTTTGGAGAAAAGGAGGCTGAGGGGTGACCTCATTGCTCTCTACAGCTTCCTGAGGAGGGGACATGGAGAGGGAGGTGCTGAGCTCTTCTCCCTTGGATCCAGTGGGAATGGGTCAAAGCTGCGCCAGGGGAGGCTCAGAGTTGACATTAGGAAGCATTTCTTTGCCAAGAGGGTGGTAAAACACTGGAAAAGGCTTCCTAGAGAGGTGGTTGATGCCTCATTCCTGTCAGTGTTTAAGAGGCATTTGGACAATGTCCTTAACAACATGCTTTAACTTTTGGTCAGCCCTGAATTGCTCAGGCAGTTGGACTAGATGACCGTTGTAGGTCCCTTTCAACTGAAATAGTCTATTCTATTCTATTCTATTCTATTCTATTCTATTCTATTCTATTCTATTCTATTTATTTGATTCGATTCGATTCGATTTGATTCGATTCGATTTGATTCAATTTGATTGAAGTTAGTTAGAGTTTAGAAAGTGACACTATAGATATCTGAAGTTAGGTCAGATCAACCTTCCAAATGTTGTCATGACAAGCTTCTTCATCTGGTCAAATTAAAAAGGGTTGAACAGAACTGTAATTCAATAACATTTCAGAAGACACCTCGGAATAGCAGTAAATGAGTTTTTTATTGTATTGTGTGCATCATTCATTTACTATTTTAATACAGGAGAAAGACCTTGTGTTACACAATGGCAAAAAAAATGGAAATAATTTTTGAACACAATGTACAGAGTATCTCCCCTGAATAAACTTTTAATATGAAAATAACACATCATATGTGAAGTGTCATCAGTATTTCTGGTGCTCAGAACTAGAACATGCTGATTATGCTTTGGAGGGCACACATGGCATGTGGGTACTTAGTTGACATTTTAAGTGATTGAATGTTAGGGACCTACATCCTATTCCTCTTGCTGAATATGTGCTTTCAAGGTTCATATCCTGGAAAAGTCCTGGGTCATAGGTATAACAACAAATAGATGAGGAGAAAGAGAAGTGATGTTATCCATAAGGTCATGCAGCTCCTTTTCATTATCAGAGAATAGGTTTTTAAAGTCAGCAAAGGATTTGGGAAAGAACGTTAAAGCTTTCGAGGCACACATTTCTTTTTCAAATAGGGAGCACGCGTTGGGGAAAGTGAAGGTATTGGAGAGTGTTAGGTTTAGAGCCACAGGCATTGCGACTACCCTGATACAACCAAGAGAAAGAGAAGGATGTTAGAAAATGAAATGGAAACATAAACAAGTCCTAGGACAAACATCATTACTCGTTGTCCTTTACCATGAGAGAGGTTAGAGTGAATGATATTCTCAAATGCCTCCAGAGTCTCATCAAAAGAAAAATGGAACTTTACACCTATTCTTTCTTTAAATTACAGTTCTGTTCTTTTTCCAAAGCAACATCAAGCACTTCCCTCTATGTTCTGCTTTGTTCCAAAAGGTCAGCTTAAAGGGGTACACAGGTGAGAGTGGTGTCACACGTATGATGAGTATTGTGGTCTATATCTCAAGAGCAGCTGCAGAGCACTCTTTTCCATTGCAAATCTGTTATGCAAGTAGATACAATTGCATCAAAGTCTGACTGCCTCATCTTATTGCAACTTTAAGATCTTTCACTACTTACGTCTTGAAAGCAAGTGAATTTAGTTCAATTCCGTGATTCTGAATGGGTTATGAGGAGTAAGCAACTTTGAATTTTAGTCATCATGCGGTTGCAGAGCAAAAACTTCCTAAGGGTTGGCTCTACTAAGTAAACACAACATGAAATCCAGCTGTGAGTTTCTCTGTAGGTTTGGCTGTTTGTTGAAAATATCTTTTGAAGTTCTCAGATTCATACTCTATCACACTGAAAAGCAGCACCAGGTAGCATCTCCTGGCAGTGTTCATGTACTTGCTAATAAGGACTCCAATGTACTTGCTAATAAGGACTCCTGGAAACTGTAAAGTTACTAGATACAGTTCTCGAATGGTGGAACTCCATAAAGTAACTATTTGCATTTTATTTCCACCAATCCGAGAAAAAATTCATACTCTTCAGATAAGATTGCATTTGTATCCAATAAGATTACATTTTTACCCAAAACAGAAACAGAAAAAAGACTATTTCCTGTTGCGAATCTTGTCACAACAATTTGCAGTTGGCCCATTTTTAGTTTTTATTTTCTTAGAATGCATCAGAGCTACCAGTCTGGGACATATGAAAACGTAATTGAGCTTGAAATGTCATCTTGATAGCAAGTGATACAGTTAATTCTGTTGGTAAATGTTGTGCAGTGCTAATTGCTAAGTCTAAATTTAACAATTAGTTTAGAAAATCTGAAGTGTAATTTATAATGGGATATAAGCTGCAGGCTTCTGCTTGCACTGACTTTTTTATTATTATTACTTACACCAGTTTAGGAGGATGAAGCTGAAGAATTTTAACCAAGAATCAAGACGCATGCCTAATTTAACTTCAACCAGATTTGACTATACATCCAGTAAATTTGCTATGGCTACAAAACATGTTCTAACAAATTAAACTTGGATCAAGTCTTTTGCTTTCTACAGTTTGTAATTAAACATGAACTCATATTGTCATCCTAAACTTCATTACCTTCTTTAAAATTTTCATTGATGTCGTCTATCAGAGAAGAGTGCATCAAGAAGAGTGTGGCCAGCAGGTCGAGGGAGGTCATCCTCCCCCTCTACTCTGCCCTGGTGAGGCCACACCTGGAGTGCTGTGTCCAGTTCTGGGCTCCCCGGTTCAAGAAGGACAGGGAACTGCTGGAGAGGGGACAGCAAAGGGCTACCAAGACGATGAGGGGACTGGAACACCTCTCTTATGAAAAAAGGCTGAGGGATTTGGGTCTCTTCAGTCTGGAAAAAAAGATGGCTGAGGGGGGATCTTATCAACGCTTATAAATACTTAAAGGGTGGGTGTCAGGAGGATGGAGCCAGGCTGTTTTCAATGGTGCCCAGTGACAGGACAAGAGGTAATGGGCACAAACTTGAACATAGGAAGTTCCATCTCAACATGAGGAGGAACTTCTTTACTCTGAGGGTGGCAGAGCACTGGCACAGGCTGCCCAGAGAGGTGGTGGAGTCTCCAACTCTGCAGATATTCCAAACCCGCCTGGACGCGTTCCTGTGCAACCTGCTCTGGGTGACCCTGCTCTGGCAGGGGGTTGGACTAGAGAATCTCCAGAGGTCCCTTCTAACCCTATGGTTCTATGATTCTATGATGAGAGAAGTTGGTTGGTACTAGTCTGTGTGTTTTCTATCATTTTAAAGAGGAATGTTGCTATGTTTCAGCATTTGGGGTTTTGAAACCTTGAATTAGTCACACAGATTTTACAATGGACATTCTGCAGTACAAAAGTCCTTGAGATAATAAAACATTAGTAAGAAGGAAATAAACTGGAGATGATAAAATTAAATCTTATTTCCCTCACACGAAAATTTTTTGTATCGCAGAATCACTGGATAGTTGAAGTTTGAAGAGAGCTCTGGAGATCGTCTAGTTCAAATTCCCTGCTCAAAGCAGAGTCAACAAGTGAAGGTTGCCCAAGATTATGTTCAGACACGTTTTGACTTTTTTCAAGGATGGAGACTTCACAACCTCTCTGGGCAACCTGTTCCAGTGTTTGATGACCCTCACAGTGAAAGAGTTTTAGTGGAATTGTCTGTATTTCAATCTGGGCCCATGGCCTCTTCTTCTGTCACTGGGCACCACTGAGAAGAGTCTGGCTCCTCCCCGTTGGTTATTTATACACACTGATGCCATCCCCCTGAGTCTTCTACTCTCCAGGCTAAACAAGCCCAGCTCTCTCAGCCTCTACCCATTTAACTACATGGGTAGTTAAGGGTGCTACAATCCCTTAAGCATCTTCATGGCCCTTTGCTGGACTTGCTCCAGTATGTCCTTGCTCGCCTTGTACTGGGGAACACAGAGCACAGCACTCTAGAGATGTCCAACCAGTGCTGAGCAAAGTGGAACGATCATCTCCCTCGACCTGCTGGACACGCTCTGCCTAATGCAGCCGAGTATGCCATTGGCCTTGTTTGCCACAAGGGTGCATCGCTGGCTCACGGTCAACTTGGAGTCCCCACAGAACCCCCAAGTCCATCTTTTCCAAGCTGCTTTCCAAAAGTTCGACCCCAAAATGTACTGGTATGTGGAATTATTCCTCTCCATGTGCAGGATTTTGGATTTCCATTTGTTATCTTCATAAGGTCGATGTTGCCCCATTTCTCCCGCCTGCTGAGTTTAGTCTGAATGACAGCGCAACCATCACTCCTCCCAGTTCTGTGTCACCCGCAAACTTGTTGAAGGTGCACTCTGTCCCATTATCCAGGTCATAAATGAAGCTGCTACACATTACTGGCACCAATACTAACCCCTGGGGTGCTCCACAAGTGACTGGCCTCCAGCTGAACTTTGTGTTCCTGATCATAACCCTTTGAGGCTGACAGTTCTGCTACTTGGCAGTCCACCCCATTGCCTACTTATCTAGCCCACACTTCATCAGCTTGTTTATGAGGATGTTGTGGGAGACACTGTCAAAAGCGTTACTGAAGTCAAGATAAACAACATCCACTGCTCTCTCCTCACCCACTGGGCTAGTCATTACACTGTAGAATGCTTTCTGGTTAAGCATGATTTCCATTTTGTAATTCCATACTGACTACTCCCAAACACCTTCTTGTCCTTCATGTGTTTCAAAAAGGTTTTCAAAATTATTTACCCCATCACCTTCCAAGGCATTTTCCCCAGTCTTCCTTTTGCTGCTGATGTACTTCGAGGAATACCAATGTGAGGTTTCATGACAGCTTTCCTCAGAAGTCCCAAAGCATTTATTCTAGCAGCACTGGAACTGCTGCTTGGGTTACAACTTGGAGCCATGACAGACAGGAGCTTCCACTTCTAAAAATGTTTTATGAATCAGATTAGAACTGTAACCCTTCTTCACCAAACACACTGTGTAGACCTTAGACTTCATAAACATAAACATTCATATGGAAAAGCTTGTTTACTTTGAGGGTGGCAGAGCACTGGAACAGGCTGCCCAGAGAAGTGGTGGAGTCTCCATCTCTGGAGACGTTCAAACCCTGCCTGGATGGTTTCCTGTGCAACCTGCTCTGGGTGACCCTGCTCTGGCAGGGGGTTGGACTAGATGATCTCCAAAGGTCCCTTCCAAACCCAGCCATTCTGTGATTCAGTTATACCAGTGTTCTTACATATTCATTTTGACACATGCTTTTTAGCAAACTCAGTATTTTGAAAAAATCTGTGCTCCTTTGTCTGTTTCAAATCTGGCACTGAAAATCATAAGTTATTCTTGAATCCATCAAACTTATCAATTTACCCAACTTTATATATACCTGTGCATGGAAAAAAGCTTTCCACTAGCTGACATTATAGACAAGATTCAGCTATGTCCTTGGAGCACTGCTAATTTGCAAAACCAATAAAAATGATGAAAGTTGTCACTACTTAAATACAACAATATGCAAGGTGTACTTAAGTTTTCATTTCAGCAATGCTTTTGTTTTGGGGTTGTTTTTTTTCTTTTCCACTTGTGCTTCATATCTTCTTATTTCTGTCTCCAAGTATGCAAATCTGGGGTTAGTCACCCTTTTCTGTTCAGTTTGTTAGATACAGTAGTGTAGAGATACTTAATTTTTGTCATTGGCAATAAACACAACTGAGTTGCATACCCCTGAAAAGATTCACTTTTGAGAAAGGCAAGATCCTCATCTACTATAAACTGCCATGTTTCAGTGAGGTGCGTCGTGCCAGACTTGCATTGGCTGAATATTTGGCTCCAAAAGCTTCCTTTTGAATCATAGAATCTTCATGGTTGGAAAGGACCTTTGAGATCATCGAGTCCAACCATACACACACCAAAAAAAAAAACCCAACAAAAGAAAAAACCACCACAAACAAACAACGTACAATCTCTGCCACTAGAGCATGCCCTGAAGTGCCAAATCTAGACGTTTCTTACATACCTCTAGGGACGGTGACTAAACCAGCTCCCTGGGCAGGCTGTTCCACTGCCTGAGCACTCTTTCAGTAAAGTAATCAGTGAAGTCAGTGAACATCTTATTGTCATCCCTGTGGAATGTAGAACATTGCACCCCTGCCATAATTTTTTTAGGTAGAACCGAGACGAGAATTTTCCTCACCCAGAGAGTGTTACAGAATATGATAATGCCTTTTTAAGCAAAACAATGTTCTTAAGGAAAAGTCACTGCTCTGGCATGAGGGAGAAAAATGACTGAAAGAGCGGTTACATGCTAAACAATTTTCAGTCCACTGAAAGACCATTCTTGCTTTCCCATAATAGTCCAAATAATAATACAAAAACTTGAGACTGGTAAAGATAACTTGATTTTCTTCTGTACTGCCCCAGCTTAGAAAGTGCAATTTTCCTGTCGCATAAAAATATCTGAATGACAAGAAGGCAATACTGTAGTTCAGCACCCTGCTTGGTGTTGACCTTAGGTATGAATTGCCAGTTCGCTACTATAAGGAGACGGTTACGTGTCTCCTCTTCCACTTAAGCTCTCTTTACATGAAACAATTCAGATTCCCTGTGCCTCCCACCAGTCCTCCTGAGAATAGTGAGCAGAGCGTCACCAAATCTCCAGTGACATTAATGACTGTTACCCTGGGTTCTTAGGGGAGGGGGTGGGATGAACTGAAATGTGCATCACACGACCGCAATGGCAATGGCAGAAAGAGGGGAGGGTTTTCTTTTTAGCTGTAGGATGTGCTTAATGAATTGAACATTTTTTAAACCAACACATATACTGACTCGTCTAGGCCAGTAGCGTTTTCTTTCAATAGCAGGTTTGCAGTCTGACATTCTTCTTTATGAATGAAAAGAAAAATAGGTTAAATGGGATTAAAACGTTACTCTGCTAAAGATGCAGAGACTTGCCTCTGCTACAGTACCCGTTTCTAGCAGTCTTGTGCGGGATTACTGTGGCATTCACATTACCAAATTGAAAGTAACAGGCATCTTTTACGCTGTTGTTGTACAAGTAGTGATACCTTGACAGACCACTTTACTGAAAGCCAGGTGAATTAAATGAGCCTAAAAGCAATAAACTATATACTTTACCCTATAATCATTGAAATGAACAATATTATATTTCCAGCCATTTTCAGAGATTAAGGTTAGCTCCAAGCATTAAGTATGACTTTTACTGTTCTCTTCGTGCAGTACCAAAGGCACAATAAATTAAGTAAGTTACTACGGTCCATAAAATCATTGTAAATGTAATACATCTTGGTTGATATAAATGAACTCAGTTAGGATTTTATATAACAAAGATGAGCCTTTAAATGATGAGTAATATTTCTGCCTTTTATTAGTTGAACTAGAGAAGGTTTTTATCTTGCATTTGTGAAGAGACAATTGAGATATAACTTACAAGGATTTCACCAAATAGATTAAGAATCTTTCACATCAAAAAAACAAACAAAGCAGATGGGCAACAGAGTTCATCAGGTGAGTTTTGTACAGGTTACAGAGAGGTAGCTTGGGTGTCAGTAAAGCTTTAGCACCAAGCATTAGAAACATCATAATTTTATTTACATATTTATTTGCCCAGTAAGAATTTTAAGAGTTAGCATTTAGAAGAAGAGATACAAAAACGTTGATGATACAGATACAAACCACGTAGGAGGCAAGGAGTTAAGGCCAATACCCCAGCCACCTTCTCAGCAATTCTTATGTAAAAGAAAATACTAAAAATATTTTTCACATTTTATCCTTCAAAACCAATGCAATATTAAAAAGATGTATTCAATAAAACCAGAGAGAATTCACAACCAATAATGTACAGTTTGTCCAAGCCCTGGTATGAATCCTGTCACTGCTAGTTGCAAAGATCTTATGCCTCCGTGTATTCTTATTGCTTTTTAAAGCAATCTGGACTTGAAAGCAATGCAAAGCTACATTGTTACATTGTAAATTGATGTACATCAGCGTTAAACCAGTCATTAGTGTGAAGGGAACCAGGAGAAGACAGGGAAGACATAAATTATTCAGCATACTTTTTTCCATATGCTTCCATTTTTAATATAAAAAGTAAACGTGTGCACACATTCAGACACTTTCTATCAACACTTCAAGTTTGAGCATTTTTGAAAGCAGTATCATACAGGTATAATCCAAATGCTTAGTCCAATTCTCAGCACAATGGCATTTTTTATTTGTATTTGGTGACTAGAGGGACAGAAAAATATGCTAAGTCTGACTATGACTAATGGGTACCCATGGTGAGGTTTTCAAACCTCTCAGGTTTTGACCTGTTGATTTTATTAGGAACAAAATTTGTCTAACATTAAGTACTTTTCACAATTTTAGTCATCATATATTGTACTTAGAGCAATAGATCCCATTTGTGTTCATATCTTTTATGTTTTTGAATAATTATCTTAGATGCTAAACAAATACTCAACAACATTACAGAGAAATTAGTTCCGGAGCTGGTAACCTGTCTTAATATAGCCTGGTATAGAACTGTAAAATAGTAAAACTATACCCTTTAAAATGGATGTCTTATAATCCTAGAGTGTATCAAAGGGGGGAAAAAGCCTCTTCTGTATTAAAGCAATAGAAATCATCATTTTTTAAAATCTAATTTTCTTTTGCAATTTTATCTGTATTTAATGTACAAGTGGCACTCAGTGAAAACTTAAGTTGAACCAGGCAATGTCATTTTCCAATTTTTAATCAATAATAGAAAAATTTTACATGTATTTCTGGTGCTGCAATGGAACATTTATGAAGCGGTATCCGTCCACTCCCATTTGCATGAAATATTTGTGGTCCTACCATGAGTCACAAACCTCAGAACTCAAATTTGGAACACATGCTCCTTAATAGCCTCTCTTTAATAATGTATCTGTGTTCCTAATCAATGTGAGTGAAATGTTTTCATAATTTAATAATAAAGTGGGTACATTCAGAATTTTGAACAGGTGAGGATAAATCATGTTTGCCTGTGAATAACAGCTTTTATCATTTACTCAGTGGGATCATAATGTATTCTTTCAATCTGCACCAAAGGTAGTAGCAGGAAGCTATTTTATAGATTTCTTGGTAATCTGAGCTGATGTTATACCTGTTACAGGACACTTCCAATAAAATAGAAACACAGCAGGATGAAAAAAGATACAAATGGTGTTTTTATACCAGTCAATAAAAGCATGACTCTGTAGTAATAGAAAATTTGTTCATGAATTGTGAAGTACCAGTGGCTCAGTTGGTAAGGTATTAAAATAATTCATGTCCTGCCATTGTAACTTTTTCTTACAATTTTACCTTTAATTTGCTGTCTCGTTTTCATTGTCAATGAGAAAAAGTAAGTCAAGTACATTTATGGACCATATCATTAAAGCAGTTTATTGGAATGTCTTCTTATTTTGTTGATCGTTCCCTGTCAGAAGAAGGAAGTCTAGCACATATGTACGTACGGACTTATTTTTAATGACTCAAGTTCATGCTTTAGAAGTTGTATTTCAATGAATCAAAATTTATTTTATTTCAAATTCCAGGTTTACTTAGCCAAGGTCACGGAACCACTTCCAAAAACATTGAAAGGTCTAAGATGCTATCTGCAGGCTAATGCATGTCAGCAAACCCTTTTCTCCTCTTCGCTGAAACTCTGCGGGTTTCAGGGATACTCCCAGTAGGCATAAAGGTCGCCAGTTGGGCTCAGTTTGCGGGACAGAGTCATTAATTTGGAAAAGAGCGTTACAGATACGGAAGTTAATTTGGTGCGCCAGATTCTGACCCCCGTCACACTACTTAAATTCGGAGTCATCCCAGAATGAGTAGAAACTTTTCTGCTTCATGGTTACAGTCCATAAGCTGTGGCTCTCAACAGCGTGGGTCTTGCGTTATTTTTAAACCAGGAAATGAAAATTAAATACATTGAAGAGAAGTAGGAGTAGCCATACTGAATCTGAAATGTAATTTCTCTGGCTGGCTGGAGAAGATTTTTATAGTTGTCATTCTCTCAGTTTTCGTAAATAGTTGTTTTAGCATATTGAGGTGTCCAGTCTCCATCTTTTTAACTGTGGATTTTGCATGGGTTTTTAATGTCTAGAAGGACATTGTTCTTTTCTTTGGTTTCACCACATGTGCGTTTCTTATTTTTTTCCTGGATGGGAAATTCTGATTTTTATAAACACGTTGTAGTTTTAAAGCACATGATGCTAAGCACATTCAGTCTGTAAGGAAATGTTCTTTCTGCTTTCCATGGGAAAAAAAGAAATAATGAGTGGTATAAATTTTGCATCTTAGATCTCATTTCCTCTTTAGAATATAAATCTTGTGCAAAGGAAATGGGGTCTCCATTATCTCTTAAAGATGAAACAGCTTCTAATATGGATAGTCTGCATTCTCTCTGTCGTGTTCCTAGGGGATACGTTAATAAATAATGAACTAAATGTCATATTTTGAAGTCTCTTAGTTCATGGTGATGCAGCTTTCTTACATGTTTATTAAATTTCAATCTTCATTAGACAGGGTTAGCGGAGAAATTAGGTCCCTCTTGTATTGATTTAGTAATGCAGAGTTATAAAATAAATAAAAAGCAGATAGATTTTTGCTTTTTTTTTATCATCTGTAGGTCTTTTCTTGATCCTGACTGTGCCAGGTACATTGTCTATGACTGAATCAGCTGACACATTTGTCAAATTTATTTCGACACCGTCCACTATAAAGGTTAAAAATGGAAAAGAAGATTTGAGACTACATGCCATATTTGAACAACAATGACCAGCCTTAGCAACTGCCAAACAAATCTGGCAAAACTATTTATAAAAGCTCTTAGCACGAAATACCCAGGACCTTGAGATCTGTTTGGATCCTGGACATAGGGAAGTATGCGAACACTCACTCTGTAACCATCTCTCTTCATCTCTACACCCAACTGTGTCATTGGGGTCATCTTTTTTAACTTCTCTTCAGTAACCAGGGGCTAACCTAACTTCAGGTGGGAGGATTCGCTAACTGATGTTTGCTTCTCACTTTCCCCAGGAGTAGTTTAACAATCTCACATAAGCATAAAAGAAGGGCTTTGGGAATTCAGAAGTGATTTAGCGACTAGTAAATCCCACCCACTGGACATCCTGCAAGTTGGTGGGCTTGAGTTGAATGGCTCAAACAGGCTGTGCAGAGCTTGGGTTTCTGGGCGTCTTCTCCAAAAGTAATGCCAACAACTTTGCAGTGCAGCTCTCTGGGCACTGAGAGTGATATTTGTGATGGTCTTCACATATTCTCTTCTCTCCAGGAGGTTAAGAAAAGCCTTTCCTTGTGTTCCTATCTTTTGGGAGCTCCCATTTGTAATTCATTTCCCCAGGGTTATAAAAAAGCTCATGGTCATAACAGATAGGACCAAAAAAAAAAAAGATTAATACCTTACCTTGAGAGTATCATAGTATAATTCTGGTGGGTGGTAATCTCAGAGGGTCTCTGTCTAGTCCATCTTCCCACTTAGAGTAGGATTAGCCACAAGATCAGACCAGGTTGCTCAGACCCTTGCCCAGTGAGATCTTGAGGCTGAATACAGGGGCAAAGAAAGGCTGACTAATGGAAGTAATGATCTGAAAATTAATAGCTGCAGCTAAAAGAGGTGAGAAACAAATCCTCAACTGGGGGACCATTTGGTTGTAATTACTAACACACAACTCTAATAGTACCAACACGTACAATCATGCATGAGAAACTTGCTAAGCCAGGTAAGTACCATGTAAGTAGGAACTAGCTATATTAATCCTATAATTAAGAGATGGACCTTGGAAAACCATACTTTTGAAATTATATGATACTTCATAACCTATTTCGTAGAAAATAATAATCAACTCTGAAGAAGAAAGAAAAGAAAAAATATTATACAAACACAGTATCATCAGTGGCAAGATAACTGATTTTCTAGTTCAGAGAAATTTGGAATTTACTAAACTATTTCCTCTGGTAACATATAGAAAATCATTACTTCTGTTAGAAAAAGCAGGAAATAATACAGAAACCATAAGGAAGGTGAACTAAAAGGAAACAAAAGGGGTAATGCAATGAAAGAACAAGGGTATTGGAAAGACATTACAGATGGATCATAGGATTATTGGAGTGGTAAAATGCAACTGGGAAAAAGGGCATGAGAAGAATTTCTGTTATTCTTGCTACTCTTGCCATACTTTCAAGACTTCACTGGGAAAATAGGGTGCAGTACTGATCACTCCTAGATGAGGAACGTGCTTTCAAACATGGGCAGACACAAGCAGAGGCTGCTAGGATGAGCACGGAAACAGAGTGTTTCCCTTGCCGAAGGACACAAAGAGAGTTTGGCTTGTTTAGCCTTGCAAAACATAGACGAAGACAGGATGTGATTGCTCTCTATAAACTTATCAGGTGGGTAAACACCAGGGAGAAGAACTGCTTAAACTAAAGAACAATGTTGGTCCAAGAACAAACAGCTATAAATTGTCCATGAATAAATTTAGGCTGGAAATTAGATAAAGTTTTCTAAACCTCTGGTGACTAAGGTTCTGAAACAGTCTTCCAGTAAGAATAATAAAGGAAATGGGGAATCTAGTTGGTTTTAGGAAGGGCTATTAAATAGTTTTTGAAAGGCATTATATGGTGTGGGTGCCTGTGATGAGCAGATTGGATTCAGTGGCCCAGTGGACTGTTTCCCATTTTATAAGTAGATATTCCGGTCAGACTGATTCCACCACATTAGAGCTAACTCTTTCTCATGGGTGTCCTGTTTGAGAGGATAGTGATACAAATGTAGGAGTCTTCCCTGATGGCCCTAAAACAGAATTAATAATTTACTTTTCTGATGTATTTCATGTGAACTCAAAGGTAAAAGGCACCAGAAAATGAAAACAAATAGGACATTCAAAGCAGGCCGCTCGCTGTACAAAGCAAATCACAAAGAGAACCAAAAAGACACTTGATGCCCTCAAGAAAACATGCAATTTAAAAATAAGAAAATAATCAACAGTTTGATAGTGGAATATGAGAAAACTATGAGGCAGTATTTGTCAGCATGCTGAATATGTGTGCGCACATGACTGACAGGTTTTTTCCAAATATGCTAAAGAAGACTTTTGAGGGGGAAAATTATGTAACGGTATTTATGTGAATCTGCTTTAAAGCTTGTATGGCAGGGACAGTGGAAGGGCAGAAGAGGGTGCACACATGAGAGCGCTGAAGTTGAAGGTGCACTCATTACTTAACCAGAGACAACAGTCCACCACATGAGAGAGAGAGAGATGACAACACAGGCAAGGCTGCAGGCGGTGAGGAGCCATGAGAGTAAAGAAAATGGTTCCAATTTGATACATGGGAATCCAGCAAGCAAGGAGAATAAATTAGTATCAAAATGAAAAAAAATTAGAAGGTGATCTTTGCAGTGGCATTCCAAGAGGACACAAGAAGTTAAAGTTACAAATGTCAAAAAAAAATATGGTATCACAGAAAAAGAGATACAAATAAGAGATCCAGCTATGCTGGCAGGAAATAAACCTTACATGCGATAAATGTTGAAAATCAACCTATAAAACTTGAGTGAAAGTGAAACTTGAGCCTGAAAATGAAACTCTAGCATGACAATAATGCACATATGGGGAGTTCAGAAATTCAGGTGGGATCTATAAATTGTCTAAAGTTGGACATCACAGGTGATTACAGATGCTCAAGTACCTTTGACTCCCACTGAGACACCAGCTCTTCAAGGACTCGTGTTGGGGTTGTTAAAATGCGACCTCTTAAACCCAGGTCTTAAAAATTGTCTTTAACAGAAGGTAGGACATTTCATGGTGTTTGTTTATTTTTCTTTCTTCTACATTTATGATGGAAACAGATTAATATCAGACCAAGCATTTAATTTTTCACTTTAAGTCTCTGTATCCATTTATAACTTCGCAGAATTATTTCACTTAATAGATATGCTCCGACTCTTGACTATGGGCTTCATGTACTCCATCTACCCCTTTTTTCTCCCAAGTGATATTTAGCAATTATTGTTATTTAATTCCTGGATGAAAAATTACAGGGCTCTGCTCTGTAATTATCAATGACCTTTCAGTGTAGAAAAATGCAGCCGATCAGATGCAATGGGACTGCCACAGGCGGCCTGAGTATTTGGACAGATATCTTAGGAAGAATCCTTTCCCTCCTCTGGATCTGTCTTTTGTTGAAGGTCAGTGGAGTTGTAGGGTAAAGCTTTGAACAAACTTTTCTTATTTGTACTTGTCATTTTAAAATTAGTTACATTAAAATATGAGCTAAGAATGAATCTACGTGGAAAATGACACAACACTCATTTATTTCATTACCTTCAGACAACACTAAAATTGGTAGCACAGCAAACCTCGAGGTATATATGATATCAGGTACTATACCAACACATGAAAATTCATTCTTTCTATAAAGAATTTATGGCATAGCTAGGAAAAGCCAGAAAAGGTGAACAGGATAACTTAAATTATCCTCATTTTAGAGAAAGAAATGCCAAGATGAGGGTCTGATTCAGCAGGCCACTGACTTCAGGCATGCTGGGTAGTCTGCTTCATGTCCATGACTGGTAACCCTCCTCAGTGCCTTCCCACATCACAGCCTGGAGTGGTCTGTCCCAGGTTACAGGAGGAGACTATGCTGATGAGAGAGGTGTAGGGCTCTTGTACTTTGCTCTGAAGATAAAAACACCCCAAAAAACAATCATTGATATAAGCACACCTCTGCTGGCTGCCCCGTCTGAGGCACAGTCAGGAGGTGCCAGACAGTAAGTAGCAGCTATCTATGAAAAAGCCTAGAAAAGAGCCTAGCAAAGCCAAAAGCACTAATTACCCTGATGGGAGCTTCCCTCTCTGCTGTTTCTTCAGGTAACTCCATATGGGGCCATCTCTGCTGATCCACATTTTGTGCAGTAACTAGACACAGCAAAGAAGAAATATCTTCTATGGATCCCATAGACAGTTGCAACACAGGGAATCATTCTCCCTGGGCCAAGTTCTGCTCATGGGGTGAGCACCACAGTACTTCTCTGAGCTTTGAAACAGGAACAAAGTAGGTTGGCTCTCGTGCTTTTACAAAACTAGTATTCCTCAACTTGTTCATTCAACTTTCTGAATAGGGCACTCTTCACTTATCCCCGTGACTGTTCCTGTATTCTGATACATCTGATAAGAAGGTCCTAGCACTTAAGATATTCCTTTTATTACTTTTTCTTTTTGTCTAATCTGATTGGAAAAATTGTTCACTTGTCTAGTTTCAATGAGGTTTTGCTCAGGCTGTGGTTATATTAATGCACATATGTCTGGAGGACCTCACCATTGCCATGGTACGTGAAAGCCATTTGTTTGATGGTCTACAATTTCCATGTATTTGTTGGTTTCTTAGACCTTAGCAGCTTTTCCCTCTGAGTCATTTGCCCTACTAAGTACTACACTCACAGAAAGATCTGTCACCATTATTAATGGATATTGTGTTGCAGAACCACAGTGTAAAAGCACTAATTATAATTATCTGCATGCACGTTGATGTGTAGGTAGCTCCAGGGACATATGCAGGTAAGATTTTTATACCTATATGACACTGTGATAACCAACAGTGCCTTAAAACCAGATAGGATCTAGAAACTGTGAGGTATCCTCACAGAGCCATGTGCCATAAAGGGTTATACATTTAAGGAATCTTTTTCATCCTCTGACCCAGAGTAAGCTGTGGGAGCTGCTCAAATCACACCATTTAGGATGGGAAGTGGAGGCAACTTCTGTCTCAGTAGCAGGAATCTAATTATCCTTTTGGAAATCAGCCAAGATCCTGGATCTAATACAGATATAGGATTCCATACTAAGTGATACAGATTTTTAAGAACCACATGTGGCCATCTTTCTGTTCCATTTCCTTATTAAAGACATATTCAGCAGCATCTCGCCTCCTAATAACATAGACGTTACCTCAGGCTTGACACAGAGAAATGGCCTGTCTATTAAATTCAGCCACTGTGGTGCGTTGTCTTACAGAGAAGACTGCCGTGCATATATTCACCAAGTTATATACCCTATATATCCCTCTAAGCCTGGAAGATGTGAGGAGATAACTCTTAAGATTGAGTGGACACGGGTGGTAGGATACCATTGAGTGTAAATGAGAAGAGAAATTTGAGCATCAGAATCTTAACTGTGGATCACCAACACACACAACCAGCATGACATATTAATTCATAATTAAATGTTGACTTTTTTCCCTAAGGATATTTGGGCTTCTATATCAGCATAGTTCATTAGTTAGTCACTGCGGTTGATCCAGTTGTCGGCATGCCTTTGATCACTTTCCATCTAACTGAGCGTGTTAGAGTGGATACCAAAAAACCTTTGTGCTTCTCTGTAATTGTAGGCAGAAAATTTACTTACCATGCAAGGAAGAGCATTTTCTCACCCTCAGTCTTGCTTCTCATGATAGACCTCTTATTTCATTGAAAATGCTGAAACTTTCTCAAAATCTATGTTTCGTATCATGATGTTTCCTTTTCCTGCCTTCACCTACATCAGTGAGACAACCAGTCTTATTATGGGACTGTCAAGTGATCCTTAAAGTGAGTAATTCTTGCTAGCAGAAATGAAAAACTGGTTTAAAAAAATCTAGTTAAGATAACATTTATGCTATTGGTGCTCTAGGTCTGAAAGTACTCCAAATAATTATATTTCTTTGCTTAAATATTGTACACAACAGAATTCCTGTTCTGAATCAGGCCTCAAAGGATAATGGTGCTTCTGTCTGTCAGAAGATAAAGATGAAGAAAACACAAAGTTTATAAGAAGCTTGACTGAATTTAAGTATCCTATTTCCAGTACAATTCCCTTTACCTTAGTTACTAACTGATTGAACTGTCTTAATCAAAACAGCAGGGATTTTGATCCTTTACAAGATATTTTCCTACTCAATTTTTTATAGTTTAAAAAAAAAAAAGAATTGTTTAGTGCAAAAAACAAATACCAAGATGAAAATACTTTTTAGTAACATTGTCAACACTGATGATTTGCAGATGATATCAGCTTGTTAAAATGCACCACCAACTTTATAAAACATCAATTTCTCTCTCACATTTCTCACAGCTTTTGCTACACATAACACCTAAGACTCCCATAACTGAAGCATTAATGTATTTTTTAAACCCGTCTCTTTAATCTTTCAGTATTTCTTTGAGCGTTTGTCAGAACTTTGTGCTTACACACCTTCATTAACTCCCCTGTATAGTCGCTCAGTTAGGATTCGTTTAATGTAACTTCAACAACCTAGAAGTTACTATGTGGAGTAAACGAGCAATCTAAGCTTTCTGCAGGGACAGCTGATCCCTTGCTAGGATACACGTCTGATATAGATGGAATTATTTTCTTCTGAAGTTGTTTATCTCTCTCCACTGACTACAGGGGAAGCCTAGGCAATTACCTCAAAAGAAACACCAAATATTTTAACAGCTAAAATACGAGACGAATTCCTCAGCCTTCTCTTTTGTTTATGTGGCCGACCTACGGGAGAGAAAAGGGCTGTTTTCATTTTTAATAAGGTATTATGATTGTGAATCTAGCAACAGAGACAAAATTGAAAACTACACCTTGATTCATATTTTGAAATTAACAGTAGTGGAAATTGTGTCCCTCCTTAGTTCATGCATATCCCTGGAAAGTGCGTCTATGACTGTATTTTCTGTATCTTAGATACAACTGCTGTGTTACAGAGCTAAGAAGCAATCAAGGTATTTCCTCACAGCTAATTTTTGGTGTGACTTGACATAATAACTAAGCCAGGGCTGTCACCAAAAGGGACCATTCCTCTTTCCCCATCCCTAGTCCTTCACATGCATTCCCTCCCTCTTCCTCGACTACGTCTGGTTTGGAAAAGTGATTCAGTGCAAAACTTTCTTTGCAAGGTTAGTTTTGTTTAAAATCCGCTCACTGGCCTTGCTCACCCAATGCCAGGTCAGCAGCGGGAACGCACCCATCAAGTTGGCCATGGGGGCAAGAGAGGGACTGTCCCCATTTGCATCCTTCAGCATTTCTAGATAAATGGCAAATCACACCCTAAACAGCGTTGCTGTCATTGCATTCATTGTTTTGAACTTGTATGCAAGATGTATAGAGAAATATAAGCACAAATATAAGGTTCAGATAAACATTGTTTGCCTTACATCTTTAGTCTGAACTGTGGTGACTGACTGCCGCAAGTAGCATAACACGCTGCTGTCCTGCTCCGGGTCTTAGAGCACCACTAAGTTTGAGGGCTGAAAAACCCAATCCTTGTCTATACATGCTGGAAGGACAGAAGGAGAGTGATACATAGTCAGATTGTGGTCAGGAAATTTCTCAAAAGCACATCACTACTGAAAACTGTAACCAAACTTTCAAAACATTGCCTTTCAAAACATGTTTGTGCAGTGCTTTGAAGTTGTCCTTTGCTACTGTACAGGATTTTATATCATTAATGATCTATCTTGTTCCTATATTACATTTTATGGCTTCCATTCATTTCACATTGATTTTTTCCTGATTTATTAAGAACCCAGTCTCAGACCCTAGACACTCTGCAAATGTAAATTGCTGTACAGAAAATAAAAATGCCAAAATCAGGCTGTGCTTGCCAAGTCATAACTCAATAATATCTACCATCTATGAAAATAAAATCCATAAATACTTCTTAATATCTACATTAGCTTCATAGAGCATAATCTGTAAATGCTGTAACCACTCCCTCCTCCGTTACTTAATCCAGATGCTACAAGTATTTCTTTTACGAGCGTTAGTATTAAAGTGCTGATCAAAGTGAATCTCCAAAGCTTCCACATGCCTAAGTATTTGCAGGATCCTGGGCGACCTGCATATAGTCTTGCCGCCATATTCCAGACTGTTTACGCACTAAACTTCCCGTTGAATATATAAACGATACCGGATTGCACTGAGGGTGCTGTGCAAACGCTGCCGTGTGGAGAACGCTTTGCCTCCTGGGCTGCACGATACCAGGAAGGCACTGGGAAGCTCTTCATAAGGGCAGCAGGAATTATTAGAGGACTGACTGATAGATTTAGGAAGATGGAAGAGAGTAAGAACGAATCTGACTAGTCTGACTAAATAGTGTCTCAGACTTATGAATAAATTGGTCTAGCAAATCACTTTTAAGTCTTTGTCCCTTATCAGCAGGCACATAACCAACTTTCATTACAGGTTGTAGGGCACCCACAGATAAAATTCATGCCGTGGTGTCTTTCTGCCTTATGGATATGCAGGTAAATGTATCATTTATCATGTGCTTCCTTCTATTCATTTGGAAGACAGTGGAATATTTTGCAGCATATTCCACTGGGATTTGTAGAAAACATTGCAATCCTGGTATGCAGTAGCCTCATGTTGGTTTGAGAGTTTACTTTGCACAGCAAATATGAAGTATAATGTACATGAACTATAATGCAAAATGACTGTTTAATTCAAGAGACATCCAAGGATTTAGATAACTGCAGATATATACAATATGCATGAGGAATATAAGTATATCCATGTTTTGAGCGGGAGGACCTGACATCTACAGGGATTTCAGTATTACAAGGAATAACACTAGGTTTCCTTAGCATGTCCTACAAGTATAAATGCATCTTGATGTTCAAGATGGTTTTTTCAGTTTACTTTAAAATCAGGGCAGTTAATTAAGTTTAATAAATGAGCACCTTTATTTGTAGAAAACAAATCCACTGTGTGTTTCAACAGATATGAAACAGGAGGAAAACAAGTTGAAAAAGCATAGGGAAGCTGTTAAGCAAAAGCTGACAGGAGCAGGGCACTTATCCACCATGTCCTCACCCCTTGCTCAGCTCTTCCACATGGATTCAGCCTAGGAGGGAGCTGGGCGACTCAGGGAAGGCATGCCCAGCTCAGGAGATGCCCTGTGTACAGCAAGAATCTCTCCCAAATTTGACAGCAATCTTCCTGGGAATTGAAGGCTACATATAATACTATTAACTTCCAGCAGGATGGCTCTGCAGCCATATGGGGGGAACCCATATGCAGTGGGTACATATGGGGAACCCATATGCAACCCATACGCAGTTTCCCGTCTTCACAGTAGGCCCTTCTGCCTCCTCATTTTTCTCACTTTTCCCTGAGGGATATTCATAGAATCATAGAATAGTTTGGGTTAGAAGGGACTTTAAAGGTCATCTAGTCCAAGCTCCCACAATAAGCAGGGAGGGACATCTTCAACTAGATCAGGTTGCTCAGAGCCCCCTCCAACCTGACCTTGAATGTTTCCAGGGATGGGACATCTACCACCTGTCTGGGCTACCTGGGCCAGTGTTTCACCACACTCATTGTAGCTCCTATTGCAGCTGGAAAGTGAGAAATACAAGGAGGCTTTCCTCTGCATGCTGTAGGTGTGGATATGTGTTGTGGTTTCTGCTCACATTCTGCAGCATGCATCGTGCTCCCCGCTGCCCATTAGCAAAGTACCTATAGACTGAAAGTGGCATGTCAGGATGCTGATGCAGTCAACTTTCTGTTCATCTGAGTGTTGATTTCTGCAGTTCCTTTGACTGTGCTTCATCTGCTGACAAAGTGTCCCTCCCGTAAGAACCAGCAGGCTCATCACTATTTCTTCACTAGCTGGGAAAATAAGGCTGTGTCCTTGCTGCAGAACCGTGCTCTACACAGAGTGGGGCCAAAGCTGAGACTGCAGAGAACATCTCACTTCAGTGCACAAAGCCACAGCTCCAGGATGAAACAGCCTTTCACTGCATGAGGAAGAGCCACGCAAAGACACTATTTCTGTCCTGGCTGTGTAAGGAACTGAGGCGTTTCATCTGTTTTCCTAGAAACTGAATTGAGGCGCACAAAATGCACCAATTAAATCAAAACAAACAAATGAGGTCTCATCTGGTCTTTATTGAACTAAGCTTCTGCTGTTGTTGGAGATGGGGCAGTTGAATAGCTAGAATATTAATCTGGTCTGTCAAAGACACCCCTCTTAGATCTCAATTTTAAGTGCTTTGTAGCATCTCAGAGAACACAAGGGAAAAATCTGAAAAAATCACTTAATTTGAAAACTGACATATTTCACTTGGAAATGCTGTAACATAAAGCTTCCATTCAGAGCACTGAGGCAGGCCCAGGCCAGTCTCAAATGTTCACGACTATTAAAATATTAATTATATGTTTGCTTTTAGTTAATATAATTTATTTGTGTTAATTTACATCAAGATAACTTGGAAGTTAAAAGTCATCTATACAAAAGCATCAAATATTCAGTAACTGTTTAAGGAAAAAATATATGTATGTATATAAGTATAAAAAATACACATATATTTTTATATATATACACTTATAAATATATCTCAGAGCTGCTATTTGCAGACTTTAGTTAATGTTTCTGTGCCAAAGTTTTGAAATTAAACCAGTACCCCACAGTGATTTCTCTTCTCCTTTTAAGCACAGATATTGGATAACTTCTCGATGCCTTTCAGGGCTTTTTGATGGCCAAGAAAGGAATTCTCCCATCTCAGGAGGATGAAAGATTAGATGAAAATGGGATATGCAGGTAAATTAGAGGAAGTCTGTTGCTACCGTGAGAGTCCTGTTGCAGCCAAACGCAGGTCAGAGCAGCAGAGAAACTCCAGAGGATGAAGAGGCCAAAGGACTTGACAAGCAAAAAGCAATTTTTGTGTCCTTCTTTGGAGCTAGGCACTGCTGGAAAGCAAGCAGATGCTTTGCATCAAATGATCCTTATGGATATTTAAAAAAATATCTTCTTTCTAAGAGCTTGCAATTTTATACGTGCCCCTAACCACAGGCAGAACCAGGCACTGAATCTAGTCCTGATGCTGAAATGTCAGCTGGATGTTGAAACTCACTGTGTAGCTTCAGGTGACGAGTGGAAAAATTCCACATGCAAATGTAAGACTCAGTCCGGCAATAGAAGGACTTAGTCAGACATCCTCATTTCATATGGTACTTCTTCACACCAGCCAGAAGTGGGTAAGGGATAAAAGTAATAATATCAAATACTCAAACATCTACATCTTTTTTCAATTATTTTGTTTTTTCTTAGTAGCGTCTTATCTAAATATGATCTGGTCTCAAATAAATTCATCTGGAAAGACTTGGTAAATCAAAGTTCAAGTCGATCTGACTGCAGATTTCCAGTTAAAAGAACTCAGATTGGATGACTGGAACTAACCATTACCCAAGAATTTGGCTAAAATCTCAAGGAAAAAGTTCTATTTGTTTAGTTAAGTTTTTTTAATGAAAACATGCTTTGTCTGAAAAGTTTTATGGACATTGAACCTCTTTAAAAAATTCCAACCAATACACATTTTGCTGACAGTGCAACTTATATGCCACAAGGCCTTTGGATGAAAGTTATCTGTACAGATATGAGCCTTTAGTATTCCCATTGTACAAGATATGAAAAATTGGCAAAGCTCTTGGAACTGGAAGAATCTTTGAACTAGAATTATAGTTCTATCACGGAAAAATTTTGAACAGCAAAAGGTGGTGCTGACTTATTGCTAGGGTCCTGCCAATGTTTCTAAAGGGCTTCTACACAAACGTGCACACACGTATATATGTCATAACTGAGATAGACTTACGATACAAATACGCCACTTGCCAAGCAAATGAAATCCATGCACTTCAACTATGCCTATTTTGCATGTCAGTAAAACACGTTGCTTAATTCACTTACGCGCTTTGAAAAGGAGGTAGGAAGTGAAATCCTCCTTTGTGGTGTGGCTATTCCAAAGGCAAAAAGCATTTGCTCTTCAGAAGTATTTTTCAGAACCCCAAGGATAAGTCTTCTCTGGCAAAGAGTTAGCTGTAGACAAAGAGGGGGTGGACTCCATCAGAGACAGAAAAAATCACACCTACTCTTGAGGTGGAGGAGGATTTCTTAAACTGGGGCTCCCGAGAGCCCCCTCTAGCACTCCATCATATGAACGCTTTGAAGATCTGTGATGGAGTCTTGGAGCCATATTCTTCAAAGGGTAATGAACAGATATCCTGTTTAGACAACTTCAGCAAGTAAACAGTAAGCCCATTAAACACTTTTTCTATGTACCCTGAAAGAGTTTAAACAAGGGATTCCACTGAGTGGCAATGGGGTTTGAGACTTTGACATCTAGTACTTGAAAAGGAGGAATGATATTATCTCCTGCCAATAAGAGAATCAGCGACCATAATATTCTGAGGAAAGTTGATTGTTCAGTACACCCAATGGAAAAAGGATCATATACAGGAGCCCTTCATCTGTTTTATTTAAATGTGAACATTTATGGATATAGCTGCCCTTATCCTTGACAAAATATAAATCTATGAGAAGATTCAGTATATCTATGAGAAGATTCTTACAATTGCAAGAATACCATGGGGAGTTGTTAAAGCCAAAAGTGAGCAGAAATGTATCAGTTGACCAAAACAAAGATTGCCTCTCCCGGCATGCCTTGCCTCATTTATGTCTCCGGATCCTCATGGCTGCAAAAAGTACCTGATACTTCACAGAAGTGCCCACAGACTTTTTGAGGTGGTTTGAGTTCCCCAAACTATTTTCTCCAAGCCTGAACTAGCAGAACACATGTTTTTGTGAAAAACAACTCAGCCTCTAGATCCATTTGCTTCTCTCTTTAGGTTGCAAATTGTGGTATTTTTGAAATGGGGAAAACTGTCTGCTAAAACTCATATTGAGTGCATTCAACTTATTCTGCACAGAACTCATTGACAGGTTTCAGGTGGAAATGCATCCTGTTCATTATCAAGCCAAGTTTTTAATGGGTTGTCTCAGGGTAAAAGGCTTTGCTACAGCAAATGTTAATCTGTCTCCCACTGCAGTGTTTGGTCTGCTGAACAAATCAGGGATTTTCCAAGAGACTTTCGTGCACCACAGATGGATTACAGTGCTCAACACAATGCCTTCAAAAAATGACATGCTTTCATGCTCTCAAAATAACATGCTTTCATAGTTTCGTTGCTCTTCTAGCTGAAACAAGGAGAAAGGACTTTTCGTTTGTCTTATACAAGCAGTGGGATCCAGCTTCTGAGATTAGGTGGGAGACTTGTTAGAGCTCCAGTTAAAGAGAGTCCTGTAGAAGAATGCCCACAAACCCCAAAGCATTCTTAAATGGTAGCCAATATCATTCAAAATTAAGAAATAAAGGCAATTTGTCCACTGCGATCCCAGAGTGATGGTTTTCTGCATCACTGTAGAGTGCTATCCACTAGATCACAGTGTCGTCAGTTATATCCATCACCGTATTTGATAATGAATAAAAATTCATCTTCCTCATGCCTAACTTTGACCCTTCAGATACATCCGAATAATTAAATCATCAGTTAACAGGTAGAAAGTTGTATTTTAGCACCTAATTAATAAAGAATTATCAATTCCATGTTAATGGGGCAGTATGTATGCTAATAGAAAGAATCCAATGTGAGTTCAACCTCTCGTATGGCAGGGTACAAGAAAAATGCCAACAGCACTGATAAATAAGAGTAATGTCACTGAAAAGTTACAAGCGTTACCGATGTAAACATGTGGCTAATACTGCAGCATACCATGCCTCAGGGAAAGACTTAACCCCGCATATGGGGGGCTAATATTTAAAGCATATAGGAATGCAGATAGACAGAAAGAGTTTTCTCTTTCAAATAAGTAATTTTATTCTTCTTTCTGGAATTAACTGAACTGAGAGAAAAATATTCTGCTCTCAAAGGCCCTATTTTTACTAAAGAAAAAGAGAGATTTTCTACCCAAATCTGCTAACATGTGGCAACTAATTTGAGATGAATTTATAAAGAGAAAGGCTGCTCTTCCCTCTCCATGCAAGTTCGCAGACTGACATGTTCAGTGTGAAAATCACTGTCTGCCTTGTCTCCTCTGCAGTTTTTGCTTTGTTTTAACTAACATAGAGTAAAACCACTTTTTTGTCCCTAACATTAACATAATGAAAGTCACTTAATTGTTGATAAATATTTTATTATCTTCATTCTGGACTGGCAAAACACTTCTTTTCAGAGGAAGTATGAAAAGAAATGTGTGATTTATTCTGGAATTTGTAGATTGCTCTTCATAGAAATAGGTATAGCATATATACAGTTGGCACTCTTTCCCCAAGAGGAAAAAGAGAAAACTCAAACCACATTTCTTTAGAAACCTTCTACTTAATTTAAAAAAAAAAAGACAGAAAAAAAGAAAGACAGTGAAGGAAAAGAATAGAGAAAGAAAGAAAAAGAAGAAACCTTCAAATTGCAATGATCTGATGTATTTGAAAATTCATTAGCAAGAATAAAGTTTCAAAAATTGTATGTCCACAAATATTCCCCCCTGCATATGTGCTATTAGTCCATTCAAATGCAATGTGAAAAGACCTGAAAATCTTAAAAGAAAAATTATGATGCTACTCCAGATGGTGAATGAAGCATAGTCATGTCTCTTCCGCTTAATAACAACCCACTTAAAGTGAAAAATATAGCCACACAGCAAAAGCTTTCATAAATATATAAAGAGATTTTCACCTACAAAGTTTATTCCAAAATTGATCCTCACAAAATCCCTTGAAGGGAATTTGTATGTAGAAAATCAACAGAGACATTTTTTCTGTTGTAATTTCTTTTGTTGAAATTTTTTTTGTATCTGTGACAAAGTGAGTGAGTCGGTCAAGAGAGGAACAGGGCTCGCCCTTACTCATCCGTTCTTGACACTTGACCTGTGGATAAAAGTGATCTGGGGAGGTCAGGCGTGTTCACAACACGGAGATAACATCTGTGGTGACGAGGCTCCTGACTCAGACCTCTTCTCAGACCACTACACTGCAATAATTGTTTTCTCTAGTTATTTTTAATGTGGACTCCCTTTTCAAAACTGCAACAAGATTTAACTTCTTGTTTATTATTATCCCCTTTACATTCTTCAGAAGAGACCCGTGCCTTTTTTAGCAAATTGCATTATGGGCTTCAGCGGGTTTCGTAGTGATTTGTACAGTATTTGTAAAATGTCTTTGCAGAAAGTGAGCCGAGGTTCTAGTGTAAAGTTTCAGACGAATCC
Organism: Chroicocephalus ridibundus; assembly: GCF_963924245.1. Lineage (NCBI taxonomy): Eukaryota > Metazoa > Chordata > Aves > Charadriiformes > Laridae > Chroicocephalus > Chroicocephalus ridibundus. Next base: position 214,311,291 of record NC_086284.1, on the reverse strand, counting down.
TGAAATCACTAAACTCTGTTTTACCAGCTCAAAATGTAGTCAGTTTTTAAACACTTTGGGGAAAGGCCCTACACTAGTACAGATGGCAAAGCATTCAACTGGCTCTGGAGTCTATAAAAATAATTCCTTTTTATTACTCAGCTGTTTCACAAGTAATATGAAAATAGGTCTGTTTCTTGATGATTATATTAAGGATAATTGGGAGAAAGTAATAGGGCATCTTCTCATTATTGTCTATGAATTGATGTTCCTCAATTATATCCTTTTTATGTGAATGTCCTGTATTTTTTTTTCTGTTTTTTTAAGGGAGCAATTTTGCCTTCCAAGTGTCTTTTCCAAGGGAAATTAACACACATCACGCTTTTAGACAAAGTACTGTAGCGTAATTCATCTCTGCACTGTCCTTTCCTAGCAACCCAAAGTAGGAAATATATGCAGCCAAAGTGTAAAGCTGAACAGCTAGCAGGTTTCTATATTTACAAGAATCAAAGCAGTTAAATGACTCAGCTGCCTCCTAATGTGGGTTATATTTGAATTTGGGGAGGGTGGAGGGAAGAATGGGACATTATTGCTTTAACAAGGTTTACTGCTAAACTGAACATATGTTGCTCATAATGTCACTTTCTAAATCAATGAAATTATCATTATAGAACATGTCGACAAATTAGACATGTAAAGTGCAGGCTGTATGTGGGAGAGATGTAATTTGGCTCTATAAAAAGAAATTAAACAATAAAATATCAATGACAGATGTAGTTAGCTAAAGGTTTTGAGGTTTAAATACCAATTTGTGAAAAAAAATTATTCAGACCCAATCAGGGCACAAGATAAAAATACCAGCCTTCATGCAACAAGATGATTAAGTATTTGGACCAGATGTTCGGAGACCTTAGCTGTGCCCTTTATTTAACTGGCAAGCATGCTGGCAAGTCCTTAAATTTGTAAAACCCAAGTAACGAAGGTTAGCTCAGATGGAAGTAATAAAACAATCAAATATCAAGAGTCATTCATGGCTGTGCACAATAGATCATGCTACAGTTCTGAACTCCACAGTTTAATATACCAGCATAGGTTTTAAAGGAATAGGCTTTCTGTATTATGTTTTAAGAAACTTACTGAAGGACTTTTTTCTGTTCCAACTTTCAGTTCTCAAAGCAAATCCAGGAATTGAATGCATTTGATATGTTTTACATCCTTTTCCACAGGTTTGCAGATTTTATAGCTCTCGAGTCTCAGCTAAAATTCTGTGTCATAATTCCTGGGTTATAGCTTTGTCTCACAGCTGCTATATGGTTGTGGGCAAGGTGTTTAAGACTAAACAATAAAACGTCTGTACATTCAAAGAAGAATGACTTGCCGGTTAAGGGATGACTTCTGTTTTAGACTCTTCTAGTGACTTTGCAGGGTGATCAATCTCTTTGTGCCTCATCTTTTCTTATTCAAAAACAGCAGGGTGACATAATCTAATCTTTTGGCTCATTTTCTCTCTTGGGCATAGTCTCATTCCTAACCACATGGGAGCTTCTGGGCACAACTGTATTGCGGTAGACCGACGTTGTAATCCGAAATCATGTATCTTGGGGTCCTGGCTGGGCCATGCTACAGCTCCTGTCTGACCCATGCATCAAACTCTCCTTCCTATGGAAACCAGGGGCAGCAGATGTAAGGAGGGGGTTTCACACATATTTAGAACTTACTAGAGAATGAAATAGGGATGTCAGCACAAGAAGGACATGGACCTGTTGGAACAGGCCCAGTGGAGGGCCACAAAGATGCTCAGAAGGCTGGAGCACCTCTGCTATGAAGACAGGCTGAGAGAGTTGGGGTTGTTCAGCCTGTAGAAGAGAAGGCTCCAGGGAGACCTTATAGCAACCTTCCAGTACCTAAAGGGGGCTACAGGAGAGGTGGGGAGGGACTCTTTATCCTGTAGGGAGTGTAGCGACAGGATGAGGGGTAAGGGTTTTAAATTGAAAGAGGGGAGATTTAGTTTAGATATCAGGAAGAAAGTCTTTACTGTGAGGGCGGTGAGGCGCTGGCCCAGGTTGCCCAGAGAAGCTGTGGCTGCCCCATCCCTGGAGGTGTTCAAGGCCAGGCTGGATGGGGCTTTGAGCAGCCTGGTCTAGTGGGAGGTGACCCTGCCCATGGCAGGGGAGTTGGAACAAGAGATGATCTTTAAGGTCCCTTCCAACTCAAACCGTTCTATGATTCTGTGTATCCTGAGCTCAGAAATACTGTATCGCTGCCTTTGATGCAGCCACTCTGCTTGGACAGTAACTAGCAGAGATGGCCCAGATCTTGTTTAAGCCTTCAAGACATTGCCATAATATAATCAGCAGCAATTCTGAGGGCATAAATAAAAGATAACATTCATGAGGTTTTCAGAGGGATGACATAGTGTGCATAAAACATTTGAATAGCACAGACAGAGCAGATGAAAAGGGATTGAGTTGTAAATAAGAAATCATTCCTTGATGGGCTGATGTAGTTTGGCAGTAGAAGATGGGTTTCATCTGATCAATGTAGGCATCTACAGTGTATAGAAAGCATCTCAGCTATTCACCCCCACTCTTTACCACCCTTGTAGACAAAGAAGAAAAAGATGCTTCTCAGACATGACATAACTCTTCTGAAAATAAATCTTTAAAATAGATTCATTTTAGCTACAGCCTTAAAAATGCCTATTCCTCACCATTAACTCTGGAGAGAGTCTACAGTGACTAGCTCAGACGTGGACATCTGCTGGATAAATATGGAAAGGCAAATGAAATGTGTGCCAACTGCAGTGACCATCAATTGGTAGCTTCTCAGCCTGCCTCGATACTGTAATCCCATTTTAGGAAGCATTACAGCCAGTTAGAAAGTTAAAGAAAATAAATGCATGAAAAATACTAAAATGAAAAGTTTCCTTTTTCTTATGAGAAGCTTGATTTGATATTCCCCACAACTTAGGAAAATGAATCCAGCCATATGAGTAGAGGAATATGCTCTTGTGTACTCTGTTGCTCGTGTGCAATGTTGTTTGAAATATGGGTTTCAGCACTTCTGTTACCATGGTGCCACTTCCAAAACACTTGTAAGCCTGCTAGGGACATCAGAACTTGATTAATTAATCTCTACAAAATGCTTTGAGTTTCACTGGGTGAAAGACACTCAGGGTTAGTTTCTTTGTCCTTCTCTCATGAGGAGCAGTACCTTCAAAAGATGAGCGAAGGTATGTGAAAACTCGTGTTTGCCTGGAGGTAGATAAACTAGTCCTGAAAAATGAGGTTTTGTAAACTCATTTTGACCCTTCTTTTTTCCCCGTAGCCCTTGAAGGGCAGATGCCAGTCCTATCCAAATGACTACGCTCAGTGTACTGACCACTCTAAGTGTAAACTCTTACTCACTCTGGGCAAGCAGGGAACACCATTTTCGTTATTCAAAAGCACTTCAATGAAGTGAAATACCTTCTTTTAAATGATTGTCTGAGCACAGAAGAGAGATGGGACTTGTAGGAAGAAGTAATGTCTTTTCCGAGACAACCTGATAGAATTGAAAAGAAACAGACAAGATTTAACGGGCTTTTGTCCTAGAAAGATTGGTTTTTTCCAACACTATCAGTTATTCTAATAAAAGGTATTACCTCTCCCTATAAACCTTGCCTCTCACCTCTTAATGTTTCTTATACTGATACTTCTTTTTATTCCTGTTTTCTAAGCTATATGGATTTAGAAAGACTCCAAATCCATCTTCTGCAGTTTCCAAGTGCTTAAAACACTCTGCGTGTAGAATTTATACTGTATATGGAGTGCTCTCAAAGAGCTGCACTTACATAACAGTGCTTGATTGAATGTCTTGTTTTCCACGTGCAAGTCCAACAGGCTGGAAATCAGGACTGCTGAGAAATACCTGCTTTCTGAAAATCATTAGTCTTTTTTCCCCTCCCGAATTATTTCCTTTGTACCACTAGAGAGTTGCACTAGAGGTGCCAAGTTGACTGAATCTGGATCACACTCCGGTGCAACCTGGGCTTGGCTAGGGGTCTGCTATGAACCCCTGCTCACTGCTAGTGGGGCTATTTGTGAGCTTGGCATAACTTTTTGTCCAGAATTCATACTGGAGTTACATTTAATTGCTTCTGTTTTTCTCTGGAAATGATTAGAAAGATGTTCACTTTGTCTCTAAGATGCTTCAAAAAGGAGAAAGCTTCTGGGTGTTCGTACTGAACTTTCCAATCGCTCCATTTATCTGCACAAACTGAAAATTATCTACAGTTCTTTGGACGAAGGCAAAATTACCTTGTCTGCTGAATTGATCGAAAATAGCATCCCTCCTGTGTTCTCCAGCTTGGACTATTTTTTGTACCTGCTAATTGGGGTTAGTTCTACTGTGCCCTTTCCCAAACTGTCAGGGCACAGCTTCACCAAACTGAGAAAAAATTACTCTCTAAGAGCTATGACCCCCATTTTGACCAATCTCCTACAGAAAGATTATGCCTAGAAGGCAAATACCCCCAAAATTGACAGAGTCTGATAGTCCTAGTTTAGAGAAAAAATAAGCAGAGAGATTATATATTGGAGGGGCAACACAGCAAGGCATAAGCAACCCAGGAGGTTCTGGAGTGCATTGATGATAACTTCTTCCTCCAAGCGATAGAGGAATCAGACAGTAGAGGTGTTCTGCTGGACCTCGTATGCACCAACGAGGGGCTTGTTGGGGTTGTGAATGTCAAAGGCAGACATGGCTGCAGTGACCATAAGATGGTGGAGCTCAGGATCCTGAGGGCAGGAAGGAAGGTGAAAAGCAAGCGCAACCCTGGACTTCAGGAGAACAGACTTTGGCATCTTCATAGATCTGTTGGGAAGAGCCATCTCAGATAAGGTGCTGGAGGGAAGGAGGGCCCAAGAAACTTGGTTCATATTCAAGGATCACCTCCTCCGAGTTCAAGAGAGTTCCATTCCGACAAATACAAAGTCAGGCAAAAATGCCAGGAGGCCTGCATGGGTGAACACAGAGCTCCCGGCCAAACTCAAATGCAAAAAGGAAGCATATAGAGGGTGGAAGCAACCAGCTCTAGGCAGCCCTGCTTGAGCAGAGGGGTTGTTCCCGGTAACCTCAAGAGGTCACTTCCAACCACAACCACTCTGTGGTTCTATTCTATGATATCTGCCATTATGTCTTGAGAACTACTCAGTTAGAGACAAAATATATATTTCAAGCTATATAAAATATCAAGACACCACATCTGGCTCACTGAAACACTAAATGCTGGAGTCTGGGTGGTGGTCGGGCATTGTATCGTCTCCTGTTTTAACCTCTGGGCACAGTCCACTGGGTAGTGGAGACCAAGTTGACCTTTATTTGGAGCCAGAATGGTTTTAACATCTGGACAAAGAAACTCGGCAACTAACACCATTTTTTAAATGCATTTCCATGGCATTTCCATGGTATAATTCTATGGCATTAAAACTCAGGGAATGAGTTTTATGGTCACAAATGACACAAATGACAGAATAGAAACTTCCTCTCATTTCACAGAGGGTATATGAGGGTGTTTGAGACGGACTACAGCACCCAAGGATTCACTCATGTAGTTTTCTGCAGCCATAAGACATACTTTTTAGAATAACTCCTGGTGGAGTTTCATTGGAGTAGTTAAAACTTTTTGAAACTTTTTTTTTGATGGAAAGCTATTTTCAGTGGAACGGAATGTCCCTATTTGTAAAATTTGCAGGTTTGGGCTGGAGGGAAGAAAATCTGACAATAAATTTTTAGTTTTGCAGTCACAATCTGGAAAATATAGAAAACTTTCAGAAAATATTTATTAATACTTAGTAAAACATAATTTCTGTGATTATTTTTTTTTTTTGCTCGGGGCAAAAGAAATTATTTTCTGACTAGCTCTCTTTATAATAGGTATTTTGCATAACAGGTTGTATCAGCCCTTTCTCCCATAAGCAATATAAGCAAATGTAAATTGTTGGCATGAATCCAGACAGCTGGCCTCAGTGGGACATCTTCCTTGGTCATGCCTTTGAATCTAAAAACTGCAGACAAAAGGCGGCGGTGAATAAGTCATCCTTTTCACACTGGGCTCCAATTACATCTGTTGCTTTTTGAGGGAGGGCGTTTGAATTTTGCAGACAGTCCTTGGGCAGCTGTTAAGTTTGTAGCCATATCTGAGTCTGAATTCTCATGAATTGGAAGTACTTAAACTCCGCTATGATTCCCATATCCCACAGCCATGGGAACCGTGAGAAAACTTAGCCTGATTGATTAGACTCTTTGAGTCACCTAACTTCTGTCAGGGATGTGAATCTGGAAAGCCAAAATAAGCTTCCTTCAGACAGGGGTTCACTGGAGATTTCTCTGTGGTGTTTAATAATATGACTGTGCCCAAGGAAAACCAAGAAATTGTGCGCTTCCTCTCATCTGACATTAATAAAATTAATTTGCCTTCAGAGTAATAATGAAATGTTTCTCAAAGGAAACTTATTTTACATGCATTTTTATTTCTTCTTTTGAGCAGAGTATCTTCTGCATATTCTGCTGATTATATTTGTAAATGCTACACTATTTTGAAATCTGAAATTAAAAGGTTTTCAAGCATAAAAAATGCAAAATCTGATAATAGCTTCTTGGTCCGTTTTTCTCTCCTTCAGCCTTGTTCCCATGAAACCAGAATGTTTGAAGTTATTAATTCCTTGTGATTTATTGGTTATCTAAAGACTTCATCCTTCTCATGATATCTTAATATATTAAGTGTTTTCTATGGAAATGATTAAGGTATTACAGGCAGAAGATTGTGATACTGCTTGAGCAGTTCCAAAGCCATCCCGAAGTCTCCAAGGAAACAAAGGTCCTATTACTAGTCCCTTTCCTACAGAAGTTATCAATGGTACAAGATGCTGTGAGCTGTGCCACTGACCTCAGTAGGACTGTTCCTAAGGTGTGAAGTTCAGTATCTGAAATACGCCTAATTGGGTTATTTTTAAAGTACATTAAACTGTACACAAATTTACCTCAGTGACATGCTTCCCATGCTTTTGAACTTCTCTTGTACTCTTTTGAGAGGACTATTAGTATGAGAAAATTAAAACTTTACAGCAGAAGTTCAGCTTTTGGTGCAAAAAAAACCCCCGGTGGGCTCTGAATGTGATCTGTCCAGGCATCACAGGGGTTGGTTGGCTTTGGTTAGCTTCACAATTTTGGTCCGTCTTCATCCCAAAGAAATATCAGAGCTTCTCCAGAGCTGCAAGGCAATTAACACATTTCAGCAAACACTTTTAGTACAATGAGAAGGAAAACGCAAAATAAATCACGAGTTTTACAACTCTGTATTACCTCATGACCAGCCTTCCTAATTAAATATGTGAATTGTTGTTCATATTTCCACTGGAGTACATACAAGTTTCGTTGCTGCTATATCAGGGCCCCTCATCCCTTCACAGAGGAGGTCTGGGACAGCACAGGGATGGTGCAGGCGGGTTCCCACAGGCTAAAGTGGTGCTACAGCCATAGGACAGCCTTACAAATTTATTGGCAGGAGGAGGGGAGCACGATTCTCCAGTGGTTGGCTGAACTGGGACCTGTATAACCTTGTTTCCTGGTCCTTTTGTCTTAGCTTCTCTCACACACTACTTTATATTAGCTTTACAGAATCCTGGTGTATTAGATGTATTGCAAATAATGTCTTAAATACCACTGATGGCTCCCTGAAGTATATTCTCTGTTAAACCATTCAGTCTGATTTAAATGACCAAAGCTACAGAGCTCCCACCAGCTCCCTGAGGAAGCTCTTGAGACTCTAACAGATCTCACCTTCCAGTCAGCAAGACTCTCTTATTTAATTTTGCCCGCCTATTACCTGCAGCCACTTTTTGCACTCTAAGCATGCCATTTGTACTTTCACTGTGATGTGTTATAGCTTCGGATACAAACGGCTTACCTGTCTGTTGGTTATGTCTAGCCTTTTGTTCAGAAAGGATGTGGCTAAAAAAGCAAATAGCAGAAAAGATGTTAACACATTTTATAGCTAAGCCTAAGAGGTTATTCCCTGGATCTTCTACTTTACTCTGTTTTTACTGTTTCCTATTTTAATTGTCTTAACATGGATAGCTAGAGACAAGTACTAATCCAATCAATTGCACTCTCTAAATCTCAGTACCTTTTTTCAGGTCAAACTGGAAGTCTTCTTTAGTGACTGCCTTTAAAGACCTTTTCATGAACTGTATCAGAGGGTAGAAGCTTTTAATTTCTGAAAGTTAAATTGGAAATGGAAAAAAATTCTAAACGCTGCTGTTGCTGGGGTTTTTTTAAGGTAACGCAACTGGCACTGCGATTTTAAAAATAGGCTGGGAGATTTAGCAATTCTATTTTCTATCAGTTTATAAAAGTATTTAATGAAGGCAGATCTACATTAAAATGGACCAGTTTGTTCTGGAACAAAAACGTAAGCCATACATCTTTTTTATGATATCTTAAGTGAAGCTGGTTTGATACTGTAGACTTTGGACAGATGGGCATTAAGATGTAAGAACGAGAATATGAAAAATAGGACTGCGAGTCTCAAGAAGTCTGGGTGTGGATTTCTAGGATGCCTTAACACAGCACAGGGCATTTGCAGGGACAAATATACATGCAGTAAGAGTCTAATTTTCCCTGCAAGTGCAACACATCTTCCTTATGCACAGTTTATTTACCAAAGATAGTGTTCAGGTTTTTCTCTAGCCGTGTTAAGATAAGGAACAAGGGGTGGCCTTGTTGAACTGAAGAAGACAATCTTCATCCAAAGATACGCCATTAGCACAGTGGGATTCATCCAATACTGAATGTATATATTTTTCTCCTAGCACCAATCTGTCTTTCCCATATTAGCTGTAAACTTCAATGAAAAGGCTCTATTTTAACGTGTGTGCCTGGCATGAGGGATTTCTCATCTTGGACAGCACTTCTGGATGCTAACATAATGCAGTAATGACTCACCTTCAAATGCAAAATGTTCTGCTCAAGAAATCACAGCTGATTATGACTTGTACTGTACTGATCCAGGATGAGTCTTGCTTTTCACTAAGTAGGGTTCAGATAAAAAAATCCCCTTGGTAGAGGAGGAAACAGCATTTCAGGGAGAACATAAGGCCATATGCAACTCATGTACAGTGCCAGCAATATCATGAAGCTAACAGCATTTTTCCTTTAGTATTTCTCAGCCCTAAGAGCTAATCGTGCAGCAAGTTAATACCTCCTCTAATGTCCTTCAGTCTTATTGATTTTAATGGTGCTCAACGCCTTAAAAGATGAGGTAAAACATTTGAATGAAATGTAAACACTCCTATAGAAAAAGGGTAAATACAAAAAATAATTGAAAGTGACAATCAGTCATGATAAATTTAAATGGAAGTGATTTTTTCATGTTGCATTCAGGTCTCCTTCATTCAGTGGATATTTCCACTTTAAGTCTTCCTACCTTTAATTACTTCAGATATGAAATAGCTGCTGTTTCAAGTACGTACGCTTCAGCAGAACATACAATCAGAATAACTTTCATGCAGTAAAACCAATTTGACTTGTGTGGAAGTGAAATGCAAATAGGCAATGGTAGCATTAGTCAGAAGGTTTGTCTATGCATGAGAGTTGCTTTGTAGCCCCTGTGATAAAGTGAAAGAGCATGGCATTGTCACCTGCCTGTCTCTTCATCCATCATTAGTTAGGCTAGAATTGGTTAAGGTGTCTTATATGCTGACTGATGTAGCGGGATGCTGTTCAGCATTGGTTGCTATGGGTCCCGGAGTCACTAAATCCCTTTTTATTCCTATTCAGACTCAGGGTCTATAAAAGGTGCCATATCCCTTTGTTAAAAACTACAGGCTGGCACTGAAACCTGCAGAAATGACAGACATCATTTCTCTGAATACCTGTAGGAATCTCAAACACGTTTTCTGCAGTACTTAAAAAAAAGAAAGGGAAAACTAAATATTTCCCCTTCTTTTTATACAACATAGAGGGATTAAGAACACAGTTTGTCTGTGTGATATAACTCCCAAGATTTGCTACTGTGACTGTGAGCTTTCAGTAATTCTTTCATACATTCCTAAAACTCTACAAAAGTTCTCAAAAATCAGAAGTCGTCTTTGAGATTTCAGACTCAAGGCCTAAAAGGAGTGGTTCAGAAGTAGCACTTACGTAAGGAATTGTGGGACCAAGATAAACTATTCCAAGAGGCTCTGCTTCCAATTTAATAATCTAATATGTATGTGATTAGTGTTTATAGGAAAATCAAGCTGTTGGTTTTTGAGGCAGACACAACAGTGTTTGTTTTCTCCAGCTTCTCATAGCATCTAAATGCGATCTGTTTTGTTATTTGATGCAAATTTTTGTTTGGAACTTTCTCTATTTTCTTTGTGTCTGAAATTTGGGGGTGGAAAGCACACGTACATTTTAAGAAAGCAAAGAGCAAGGCATCTTATTTATTTTGTTTCTATTGGGCCATTTCTACAGTTTCTGTTGCATGCTCTTGATTAAGATCAGTATTTTCAAGTATCATCAAAATCAATATGTACTTATACAAAACATAGTGTGATTATTAAAAAATCGAAGTAAATATTGTTATGCTAACTACTGTAAAGGCAATATCAACATGAGGAATAGCAAAGGTTTCTTACTAAAGAGCTGTGTGCCATTGCAAGCACTTTACCACCTGACTTTCACATTGCAATTTGTCCTGTACAACGATCATATTTCAATACTCTTCACAATCACCACACTCAAATTATAAAAGTGCATTTGGCTTTCCATAGAATCATAGAATTGTTTTGGTTGGAAGAGACCTTTAAGATCATCGAGTCCAACAATCAACCTAACACTTCCAAATCCACCACTAAACCATGTCCCTCAGCACCACATCTACCCATCTTTTAAATATCTCCAGGGACAGCAACTCAACCACTTCCCTGGGCAGCCTGTTCCAATGCTCAATTACCCTTCCAGTGAAGAATTTTTTCCTTATATACAGTCTAAATCTCCCCTGGTGTAACTTGAGACCATTTCCTCTTGTACTATCGCTTGTTACTTGGGAGAAGAGACCGACCCCCACCCCGCTACCCCCTCGCTTCAGGGAGTTGCAGAGAGCGATAAGGTCTCCCCTCATCCTCCTTTTCTCCAGGCTGAACACCCCCAGCTCCCTCAGCCGCTCCTCATAGGATATCAAGTGAGGTGGAACCAAAAGGACAAGAAGAAACCCGCAGACACAAGAAACTATTTGGTATTCTTTCCATATTGAAAATAATATTTTCAATATTGTTACTGCTCTTGTTGTTTTCATTACTACCTCAACACGTTCTGTAGGGCATTACAACTAAGAATTTCATTACATATATAGCACTGGATCTGAAGTATTGCAGGTAAGACTTATATCACATCAAACAATGCTGAGTCTATTTCTTAAAGGCATCATTTTAAATGTATAGTTCCATTACTTCCAACTGGGTTTGCAGATTGAGTACTGGTTTATGAAGTATTAATTCGTGTTATATTTTTAAAAATACTGCTTTCTTAGTTTAAAAAAATCAATATATACAATAGCAAACATTTTCCCACTGGGTTACAAGCAATTAGAATCCACCAAGAGAAAAGTCAGCTGTCAATTGCAAACATTGTACTTAAAAACAAATCCTCAATGCTGTCTGACTAAGCCAATGTTTAAGCAAACAAATATATTCAAATATTCAAAGATATAGTTGATGTAGTAACACTTTTTGCTGAGCTTAATTCAAAAATCATTGCAGTGTAGTAAACAGAACACCCCCTAAAACAGAGATTAGAACAAGTGATGATAGAACTGCATATAAATGACAAAATAACCACAGGTATATGAATCTTTATTGCTGAAAGAGACCACATTTCACAGTAAACACAAGAGGTGGAGGTGGGGTGATAGAAAAAATAACCGTTTAAATAAAAAATAATAGGATGTTATCGGTCTGTGGCATGGTCACAGCATTTGACAATGCTCAGATCATGCAGCAGACCAACAATGTCTCGTTCTTATGGATATATATTATATTATAAATATGTATTATATACAGACATAATATTATGCATTTGGCTGCATCTTATTGATCATAAGACTTAAAGGCAAAGCATAAGATTTACTCTTTCATTGTTTTTTGAGTCTATAGGGCACACTTGAGTCACATTTTCATGCTTTTCTTCAAGGTCTTATAGACCTGAAAATTCATAGTTTTAATAAAAGATGAGGGTTTTCCTGTTTTCATATGACACATTAAATCACAGGACTTGGCAATATTGCTATAAATTCATAGGCACGCATAACAAAGATTAGAAGAAGGCACTCTGAATTTGTTGTCTTGGAACATATCTTTGACTTCCACGGTACACACTTTTATTTAGGGATCTCTACATCAAGCTTTAACCTCTTTTCTTATTTCTTTTTTTCTTTCTTTTTTCTGTCAAACTGTAAAGCCCAAGGATCCTAGTCTCTGAACTCATGTTAGGTGCCTGGCACTAAGGACTGCACTGAATGGTCAGCAGCAAACCTGCCTCCCATCATTGGTATGCAAAGCTGCAGCTCGTTCAGCAACAGCAACGAGAGGTTACGTTGCCCACTGCTTGGTTTAATTGGAGTTAAGTAGATCTATTACGTCGGTGCGCCCCATACACTAGCTGTTTATTTTGATTAATGCATGCATTCCTATGAGTAAAACGTGCGTGTGAGAGAAAAACTTTTAGAAGAAATAAGTGGGCAATAAGAAGATGCTATATAGACTAATTTTCCCAAGAGATATGGGTATTTTTAATGCTTCCCCTGGCTGGTGTATTGAACTTCAGACTCTTCGATAGATTTCCTGCTCAGGATGAGAAGTACTCAGCAACTGCTATATTTCCCAAGTTGGGACCCTAAGAATTTAGACACTCCAAATCCCCAGTCTTCCTTACATTTTGTTACTTCTAATTTGTGACAAAAATAATAGTGAGTAAACTATGAGCAGGGATCTGGCCAAAAGGGACGTAAAGCCTCGAAATGGGCAGTTAAAAAGAATAAGAAAAAGACAGGGGAAAAAGCAGCTGGGGAGAAACTTTTTAAATTTGCTTAAAAGCAAAGGATATGCAGCCTGCAAGGGTATTGCGACAGGGGAAAGAGCACAGGTTAAGGCATTAGACAGAGAAAGGAGGAGAAAGCCACTGTCTATAGGTATCAGACTGGAAGATAGTAATGCATCTTCCTGGACTGTAACAAAAAAAAAGTGGTTTTACTTTGATAGGCTCAAAGGACAGGAGATGACTCTTCTGGAGAAGACAAGGGGGAGACGAACCTAATTGAAAAGAAAATGTGAGAACCGGGACAAAACCTTTCCAGACAAACTCCATCAAGGTCAGGTAAATTCAAGCCCCTTCCAGCATCAGCTGAATCTTCCTGGCGGTCACAAAGGGAACCGAAATGACTCGTTTATGCTAAATGCCTAAAACCAAGGCATCGACCCCGTGCCATCTGTGAACGTTACCAGCCATGTGTGCTGCAGAAAATGGATGCACTGTGGCCTCGGACTGAAGGTTATTTAGAGAAAGTCCTTTTGTGATTTTATCTACGGCACTGAAAAACTCAGGAAAATGTAGTGCCCTCAGCAGCTGGAACCTGCTCAGGACCTCACAGAGCCACACCAGTCACATATTCTGGTGGGAAACAGGGACAGAGAGATTACCTGGGGGAGATTTTTCGGGAGGTTAGGACCAAAAGAGACAAGTGCTTATTAGAAAATAAGATTAATGACCAAAGTTGGGATAATAGCTCATAAGCTTTCAAAGTTTCTAGATGCTTATCCTAATGAAAATTGAACCTCTGAACCTTCCGAGGTTAACTTGTCTCCACTTATAACATCATTAGGAGATAATGTCAATGAAATGGAACATTGTCACAGGACAGCAGTTTCCCACTGCTAAATAAATGCTGAGCCAAAGCCAAGATATTTATTTTCAAAGTGGGAGATATTTACCCTGTAAACACGTTCTGTTCCAGTGACTTTATGTCTGTTACACCAAACTGCTAATGAGGTAGATGCTGCCTGATTCATGTGGTTAAACTAATAAGAGTTTCTCCATGTCCTCCTATTGAAAATATGTATTTTTATTGGATTAGAGAACAGATTAGCTCAGCATTTCAACTAATCTGGAAAACAGTTGATCCTTTCCAGTGCAGTTTCTGACAACACACCATACTTCAGTGCTCTTCACTGTAAACAGCTGGAAAGCCCTGGTTTCATTCAGCAGCTATAGAGCTGTAAATTAATTGTCTTGCTAGGCTAACAACTTGACGTATATGATGCAGCACTAGTACTGTAGATACCACAGGAACCAAAATTGCAGAATGCCATTAATTTCAACATGAATGGTGACAAAGGAATATCAACAGTTTTTAGAGATATAGAGAAGGAGGAAGATGTTTGGGCCAAGAAGCTGCTCTTTACATGGACCTAAGAATTTCCAGATCCAAGCCCAAGGAGATGCAGGAATTTGTAGGAAAGCACGTCTGCTCAATCAAGCATGGGTAGTGCGGGTCCCAGGGGAAGGGGGCGGATAGAAGCGCAGGAAGAATAGTCAGTTTTAGTAGCCACTTCTATCAAATCAAATCTGTATCAGAGCCATAGACTGATTTCTCTCCTGCTTTGAGAATCTCAGTCCTTGATTGTTGACCACGTAGGAGAAACAGAAAAACTGTTTGCAAAAAAAGGCCTTTATTTTTAATTATTGCTTATATTAAAAGAAATCAAAGCTTAAATTAGTAGTTCTAAAATTCAAGAAATTCTTCCTTTCTGGACATATATATTGAACAAAGTACTACAAATATGACTTAAAAAATAAGTTTATATAGAGAAAAATATCCCATTAAAGACACTCCCTTTCCCAAGGGCACTGAGTTCCTAAGTCACACTGATATTAGTAGGATATTTATTATTTCAGGGGTTTAAGGCTCCTTAGTGCTTCTGTGGATCTGGATCCTCGTGCCTTAAATTTATCAAATCAGTTTCTTCAATAGTGAGAGTTGAATATTGCATATTGTATAGGCCTGAACTGGAATTTGCTACAAGTAGTAAAACACACTGACTGTTAGCAAATACTGCAATGAAGAATCTCTTATTCTTTACACCCATTTTCCTTATTATTTTTACAATGTGGGCTTTTCCTTAGACAAGGAATTTTGGTAGAATCACCTAATAAAACCATTAATCCATTGCCTAGCAGTTTGTAGTACGGTATTCCCAGTGCTTCCACCGAGCACTTTCGCTGCTCCTCAGTGAGGCCAGGATATTTTAGTGCTTCAGAAATAAAACCAGCCTCAGAACGTTAACCACTAGGGCACACCTTTATGACTTACTGTATTCCATTTTCTTGCTTTTGTTATGAACTCTCTCAGTGCCTTACTCTGTTCTGAAAATGATTTTTTTAAAAAAGGAATGTATTTTCCAGGAGCACTCCTAGGCAAAGCTGATGTGGGTTTGAGTTTGCGTTTTGAGAAGCCTTGCTTTTCAGCATATATCCATAGCTCCACAACAGTCCTTCCTTGGACCACGTATGTCAACGATGACAAGCTCTACAGCTTCCTCCATATTCAAGTTGCCTCAACATGCTTTTTTCTGGAGGTTTATTTCAATTCATTTTAATATAGGCTCGGAGCAGATGTCATCAGGATCCAATAATCACAGTTTATTGGGTGGACAGAAAGCAGGCAGTGAAGTCTCTATTGGGATCTTCAGCATCAATTTATGAGGTGCATTGCAAAACTAAAATCCATCTGATTTCCATCAGCTTAGCTATAAATGTAGGCATAATGATTCTGTCCACTTATTTTCAAATCAATTTAAC
The DNA here is from genome assembly GCF_963924245.1 of Chroicocephalus ridibundus. Lineage (NCBI taxonomy): Eukaryota > Metazoa > Chordata > Aves > Charadriiformes > Laridae > Chroicocephalus > Chroicocephalus ridibundus. Next base: position 214,295,436 of record NC_086284.1, on the reverse strand, counting down.
ATAACTATCTCCCAGAATTAGGAGACATGGATCACTGCACAGTTTAGGCACTAATATAGTGGTTTCTACTCACCAATGTCCAATAGCACTGATTAGTTTAGCGACCCACTCCTGTACTCGCTCCACATCATTAACAACTATTGGAAACTGTACATTTATGTTGTTTGGGCTTTCCTACACAATCCATGCAATTTAGAGAGCAGAAAATGCAAAAAGTTTTAATATCAATTTTTGCAATTGATAAGTGCTTAGTGCATCAGAATGTTTAAAATGATTTGGTGCTTTGGGGATAAAAATGTCAATAACTTAAAATTTGGAAATTTGGACTGATATGCTCATGGAAAACTTGGACTGAATAAAAATGTCCATTTTAGAAGCAAAATTGAACTCTGTTTCCTTTATGTTTTCTTTCAGTTTTCAGCTGTCTCATCAGCTTTGCTAGAATACAAGTGGTTTACATCAGTGTAGTAATGCTGATGGCTGAAATGGGGGCAAATTCTAAGTTAGACAATGTATTAGCGGAATTTACATGAGTATGTAAATATGCATAGAAATATGTCAGTGTACACATTATTCCAGAGAAAATTTCAATTCACAACATGTAAAGAAAGAATTGAGACATTAAGTTGGATGCATTTTAACGTGGAAGTTTAATTTGTATTTTCTATGTTTATTTATAGGGAAGGCGTTATTATGAACAGGATGTTCATCTGATCAAATGCAATGATGCAATTAAATTGCTGCTCGTTACAGGTTTTATGGTGCTTATTAAAAGTAAATATAAATAAATGTTTGAAGGCCTGTGTGATCAGAAATGCCTTTTGATATTGGATGGAAATATATCAGTGCATGAAATGCCTTAACTATTTAAAAGCGGCAGATGAGTGTCTTTAAGACCATCGCACCAGATCACTATAAGCACAACTGACACAACCCATTTGCTTTTTTCAAAAGCTTTTGTCAGAGACCTCATGGGAGGCTATTAAAAAAAAAAATCAACACAAAGTAATCATGGGCTATATCAGAAATATCCAGGTCAAAGACAGAATCCAGTATGCGAGTATACTGTTAGAAAGTCAGGCAATTCAAGAAAAGTAAGAAAAGACTTTTTCTGCTACCAAATGGAGTGGGAAATCTACGGACAGAAACACCCAAGCAAGCCACAGTGTCTATTCCCTCTTTTGCTTCTTCCTTCATGAAAGAGATTGATGTGATGAAATGGCTAAAGCAATTAAAGGCATGAACAAATGAGAAAAACTGAGACTAAGTAAGATAAGTGCTTGTATTAGTTATATATTTTCATGGTCACTGAGCCTCAGGAAATCCACCCCAAGGTGAGCACTATCAGAGAAAAAGAGCTGTCAGGACAATCTCAGAGCTGTCACTGATTATCTTGGGGAGCTTATGGGGGGGTTCCAGAATACTGGAAAAGTGCAATTATTGAGCCTATCTTTATAAAAGGGGGACAGGAGGATAGATTTGTCAGCTTAACTTCAATTCCCAGAAAAATCCTGGAGCAAATAACCAAGCAAACAATTTGTAAGCCCCTAGAAGATAACAAAAAGATGAGTGACAGCCAACATGGATTTGTCAGAAACAAATCTTGTCAAACCAACTTCATTTCCTCCTATGACAGGGTAACAGGCTTTGTAGATAGGGCAGAAGCAGTAGATGCTATATGTCTTGACTTCAGTGAGGTTTCTGACAATGTTTCGCCTGACATTGTCATAGTAAGGAAGGGAAACATTGACTGGTTTAAAATACTATAACATGGGTAGAGAAATGGCTGGAAACTTGTACTAAGGGCATACAAGGAAAATAAAGTGTATTTGTTAGGAAGAACATACCGAGTCACTGAAAAGAGGTCCAACCACTTGGGAGGATGAGGATTCAGAACGAGCTTGACAATTTGTAGAAACAGTCTGAAACATCTAAGACGACTTCAGGGAACAACCGGCTAATCAGCAGCTCTGCAGAAAGAGAACAATGATGGAGAATAAGATAAGAGAAGATCCCTGAAATTAATATTATCAGCAAAGTGACGCTTTTGCAGAAAAGCCAAATACTATTATGGGATGTACAAGCAGGAATAATCTCTCTAAAATGCATGACATAATCTTTCTGCTCTGTTTGGTGTGAATGAAGCCGTAGTTGAAGCACGGTGTCCCCTCTGCAGTTTGCGTTTCAAGAAATATTTGGGTCAGCTGAAGGCAGAGCAGAGTGATTAGGGGTGTGGAAACTCGACCTGTTAGAAATCAAAGAGCTGAGGTTGCTTCCTCGAGAGAAAAGAACAAATAGAGACAGGATTAGTAGTCATCAAATACATAAAATATTGCTGAAAAGAGGAAAAGAGTGAATTGTCCCACATACCCATTTTGTATGTGAGAAGAAATAATGTGCTCTAAATTGCAGAAAGGGATATTTATGTTAGACACTGGAAGAACTCTTTTTAATGGTAATAATGATTAAGCACAGACATATATTGCCTGAGAAGGTTGTGAATCTCCATCACTGGAGACCTTAAGAGCAGTTTAGCTAAACATATGTTAGGAATAGTTCAGAGAGAGATGATCCTGCCCAGGGTAAAAGAATGACCCCTTGATGTTCCTTCCACCCATTCTTTCTTTATTTCTCCAAAACATTAACACAATGGCGCACAAAGGTTTACCATGCAGAGTTGTGGACCTGAATGCATTTGCTAATGATGTGCTCAACGGATAAGCAAGACCTTGGCAGATGTCAGAACATTTTCTCTAGTTAAAGTTTACTCAGAGGAACTTTTGACAGTACTAAATGGTAAGAATGACAGCAAAGATAGCTTGAGATACTTATTCACAATGCTGGCTAGGCTAGTTAGCAGGCCAGAAGATCTAGGTGACTTTGTGCATAAGACACATGAGGGATCTGTCCAGCCCTCCCCGATGGTGAAACTCAGCGTGAAAGAAAGGAGTTCACACTAACACTCATAATGCCCTTATATAAAGTCAAAGGATTTTATTTTTTTTACCCTGGATCATATGAATTTGAGTCATTCTTTAGCAAAAATACAGAAGTCCAACTTTGTATGCCTTATTTATTTCCTTATTACAGAGGAACTGAATGACTAGATTGGTTGTAGATGAGTGGGGAATATTAAAAAGCTAACAAAAATAATTATATACTAGAGTGTATTCCATCTCATAATTTAAGATCACATGAGCAACATCATTTGTGCCATTCAAAGCGCTGAGGGAAATTGAACCCTAGAATATCCCCAACTGGAAATTTTTTAGGTTACCTGTCATTTAGGGTAGTCTGGCTTGGAGACAGGACTTTATTCATCAGAACGGCAATAGAGCAACCCTCATAAATAGGTAGTATGTTTTGAACTTGGTAAGACCGCTCCAGCTCTCTGTACAATAGAGGCTTGTTTCCTCCTCGGATAGTAACTGTGCACCATTATTAGCCATCAGAGTCTACACTGGGCCATTCTTCCCTTGCAAACGTGTAATCTATTTTAATTTGCTTCTGTGCAACTAGCAGTTCTTGCTTGAAGCATGCTTATATGGGCAGGTTTTCCCTAATGGCAGCACATTCCACTTCTCAGGGAAATGCATAGCATTGGACACGAGTCTATCATATGTCTTGAATTAACCAAGGTGTTACCTGGAGTCTTTAGCATGATGACAAGCCAAAGAAAACCCATGTGCACCAAGATGCCAGTAATTCCTCATAAGGAATGCTGTCTTCCAAGTCATCAAAGAACAAATCCATTCTCCCAAATTCACAAAACATAACACAACACCACTAGGTTTTCTTGATTTTTTAAGATGAAGAAACAAGATCTTCCTACCTGCCTAGAGTGTCAAGGAGAAAAACCTCGCTGTTTGTGTTTCTTACTTAAATATATTTGTCTCATATTAATATAAAATGATTGCCGTATTTCCCCCAGCTGCAGTTGTCTTCACAAAGTGGATAATTGTGCCTCAGAGTCTCTAAACTGTGTTGGTGTTCTTCGGGATATAAACTGCTACACAGATAACTCAAAAATCATCTACTTTCACAGTTTAGGTTTGATCATAAAGGAAAGATGGTTGCTTGCACAACATTTAGAGGAGGAAAAGTTATTAGCAGAGTTTAAAGGTGTTACTTGTTGGAATACAGCAATGCAGACTAGACAATTTGAAATTACTATAAGTGTCACTAAATAAAGTAATGGGGTCAAATCTCATGTGTCTCTAAACTGGTACAGGTCCGTGGAGTTTAACGATGCCGTGCTAATTACATCAGCAGAGAATTTGCCCTCTAGTTTCTTAAGGCCTGTCACAGACAAAAATGCTTCGCACACAGGACTTTATTCTCAATTTTATATCCATGGATGTGCTTGTTTGTGTTTGTACAGACGCAGAGACTGACACAGGGATAGATCTGTGCAGTTCCCTAGCTCTGGCATGGCTACCAGCAATCTCTACGTTTTCATTTTGAACTCTGGCACCTCAGAATAAGCTGGAGAAGAACTAATAACTCTGCCTGGTGTCTCCAGGTCTAGAGAGATCTGAAACGCTTATATTGATAGATGATGAACTCTGTTTGTGACTGAGGAGTATGGGGAGACTTGAAGGGGGGGTTCTGCTTCTGAAAAATATAACTATTGAAATACTTTTACTGAGGAAGGGGAAAAACGCAAGCAAACAAAACAACTCTATGTACTGTGTATTAGGCCTGAATTCACCTTAGGCCCTTTTATCTACTTTTTTCATCCTGTTTTCTCTCTGCTTTATTCCCTGCTCCAGCCTATGAGGATTTGACAGCATGGCTGCCCTTTAGCAATGCTTGCTCTACATGGCAGGGCAGCAAAATATTAGCTAGTTTAATGACACTCTCTGGCTCCCTAGTAGAGCAGCATTCATCATCATCACTTAAGAAAACACCTTATCTCAAGTAGAAAAGCTCAAGCAGGTTATTGCATCCACATCCATTACAAGGTTGCAACATCTACACTGAGGTTACCAAGAGTCAACATATGTTTTACTACTACTTCAGAGAGAATTAATGTATTGAACCACACTGCTAGCTAATTATCCATATCATTGACCCCGACACCTTAATGGAAAATATTGTTCGCCCATTGAACAGCAGCTCACACAAAATTAGTGTTGCATCGAACATGTTATAATTAAAGCCTGAAAGCCCATAGATGGTTAGACAGAGGAAAAGAGGCCACTCTTAGTCTACCTTACTCCCTCTCTCCTGTTTCTCCTTCAGGTGCAACTCTAAGTGGACTTTCAATTCATTTATGTGTGTTGCAACCTTGTGTCACGCAGTGATGTCCAAGCTTGTTTCGTTTTGGGATCCTAAGATCCCATTGGATAATGCAGACTAGAAAGGACCTCATCTAGTCCAATCTTCTGCTCGCAGCAGGGTCAGCAACGAGGCCAGACCAGGCTTCCTCAGGGCTTCCATATCTTTGGGTAACAGAAGCAACGCAGAGGTGTGAGCACAATGCTCCACCTCTCGACTGGCTCGCTCCTGCTGATCACTGAGGCCGCTGCACTGCTCCGAGGGCCGCAGCCATCTCTGCTTCCCTGTGTAGCACTAACTCCACCATGCAGAGCACTTGACTAGCTGTGCCTATTTTCTTTTAATTGTACTCCTTACTAACACCCCATCACTTTGTCATCACGCTCATAACACTGAGGTAGTAAGTTCCAGAAAGTAGTTCTAAATGTATAATTATTTGTGGTTTCCCAGTCACCATCTATTTTCTAGTTTCTTTTCCATTATTAATTTGTTTCCTCTTTGCTTACTAGTCAGTTGTCTTAAATTCTTTTAAGTCTCCGTAGTGTCCGATGAAAAGGAATTAGGCTTCTGAGTGTGTTCTTAGACTTACTCTTGCAATTATCTACTTCATATTGTTCATCACTCTCTCTTTAGGAAGGTTATTTGGCCTGAATAAATACTTTCAAGTTTGAAGGCTCAGTTTCAATAAAGTTTACAGAGGCTTTCATCTTTATTGACGTGAAGAAAATCTGCAGTGTGATTTTTAAATTTACTGGCATAGTGTCTTCCTTATTCTCATAACAATACTCTTGCCCAAGAGCCAGGAAAACTGTAGTAACCACCTTTTCAGTATTTTGATTTTTCTGTTTCTTACTGGATTTTAGGGTATAAAGATATGGAAAATGTTAAGAACATGTGAAGATGAATGTATAAGAGTAGAGATCCAAGGATTATATAGCACATTTTGATGCGTATAGATCACTCACAGACTTGTTGCCCTGACCTTAAGTTTTTGGTAGAATCACAGTCTTTATGCAAAATAATTTCAGGCAACTATCAAACTTTTAGAAGTGCTCACAATTTTTAAATCCCTAAAAATGGAGTTCCACTGAAATGAGCAAAACAACACAGTCTCGTGGCAAAATTTTCATGAAGCAGTCATAGACATAGAAACAGCTTCAGAAAATGAGATCCCTAAGGAAACACACCATCATTTCAAAGCACCAATGCACAGATTTGCTCAGGATGCAGCCAGCTGTTGAGAACAGGAGCCTAGTTTTTAACCTTTAACCAAGCATCAGTATGAAGACTTAGGCACCAAAACCAAGACATTGTCCATGGAAAAGTAAGCCTGACCTTGACTGAGCAGGAGGCTGAACTAGATAACATCCTCTGGTCCCTTCCAACTTGTGATCCTATAAATCACGAATAAGAGGTTTTGGTCTTTTTAGGATATATTCTTATATATTTAATTGTCAACTTTATTACTGATGGTTTGAAACTAGGAATTTTCTGAAGAAATAAACTAAAAGAAACCCCCAAAACAGCAAAGAAGCTGTAAAATTAAATTAAACATCATTCTTTAATATCTAGGCCAGAAAATACAAAGTTTGTAAAGCAAATACAATAAATCTATGTACATATTTTAATGGATTAGACATATAATACACGTGGATGACTGTCCTATGTTATGTTTTATTTGCTACACTAAATGCATCATATCTTACAGACCACAGAGAATTGTGCTGCTGTATTAATTACATTTTTAAGTGATTTTCTAATCTTTGGACCATTTTAATATCTGACTGTTGCAGGGAGAGTGTATTAGAATTTCACACAGCACTGCTGTTTGAAAGAATTTAAATAGTAAGCAAAAGCTCTCGTTTTTTTGTGTTCTTTCAGCCATTTATTTCTATTAGTATCAACGTGGCTGTTTTACATTATGCAAACATTCATTGCAAAAGTGATTTGGATAGTAGGTTAACTCTTAGAGAAGAAATATATGCTATGATAACATTACCCAGTGTGGATGTGTTATACTTAAGACATTAACTTCAGTATAAATCATTCTTCATGTGAAATAAAAGTGCTTTATTGCATTACAGTAAGACCCTAAAACACAGCAGATGGATGTTGTAGGATGTATTCTGGGTGTTGCGAGTCAATTGCTGCTCTTTTTAAAGTAAAGAATGGAATTGTAGACAACGATAACCAGAAGAACATAAAATTCTGATGTATACCCACAAAATCAATGACTATTTAGAATGAAGCTTGAAAACTTGGTATAAAACACTATCTTTATCTCATCAAGCTAGGCCTACATCTTGTCCCATTGAGGGGATTTATGGAGGCAGTACTGCAGTATCTTTAAATGAATGTGAATTCCCTTGCTCCTTCAGGTCTAAGACACACAGTGGAACATTATGACCTGTTGAGATTTTTCTGAGCAGCAGCAAAGGTAATAACAGCTTCACTTACAGGGATATGGGAAATCAACCAGTCTTTCCTTTTAAGATTCTTTTTGCTTATGAATACTATAACCATCGTATAAAAGTATGTTTAGCAAAACGAGGAATTAATTTGTTTTCAGAGTTTGCTGGAATTTTTCCATCCATGTTCTTTCAGTAGAAAAAAAAAAAAAATTGTTGTGAAAATGAAAATTTCATCTGGAAATGTCATTTTTCTGAGAAAGACTATTTTTCTGCCTTAAAAACACGTAGTATACATTCGGACTAAAAAGCATATTTACTCTTCTTTTTTTTTCCCCTCAAGAATTTCCTCTCTACATTACTAACTAATCCTTAAGTAGCAGTTTTCATCAGTAGCTTTCAAATCAGTACAAAGGAGAAAAATGTCATTGTTCCTCCTGAACCTAAGGCACAGCGAGGGGGAGGAAGGAGATGCTAAGTGGCTTGCATTAATCACCCAGCATGCCAGTGCAGCAAAACCCACCTCCCAAACCCTAGGACAGTTTTCTACCTACTTTTGCACAACCAGCCAGCACTCCCTGTATGCCCGCTCTTTTGGCAAGAATACCACTGAATTCCTCAGCCCAAAATACCTTTAATTATGGCAGAATATGGATTTAACCTTCATATTTGAGCAGCTCTTCTGCTGAAGAAGGAACTCAAGGCTCAATTAGAAAAAAAACTTCCCTTCCTTTTCAGTTCATCAGCTTCTGAGCATTGGGAGCCAAACCACATGAATTTTTGTGCCTTAAATGTTTATTGTTTTACTTTGTAGCTGAGCAGACAAAGAAGAAGAGAGCAGGTGTGGAAGGCAGGGAAGAACAGTGGGGCTCCTTCAAGACAGGAAAAAATACTCTCAGGCATGGGGAGAAAAAGAAAGAATAAGTTGCTTTGTGCTACCGGTGCCTACAGTGGAGGAGCTAAGCTACATTCCCAACAGCAGTTCTGCCTCTTTCTCCGTGCACCTCATTTTTTGCGTAATAAGAGAAAATTATACTTTGTCATGCTGTATTAAAGATAATTATCTCCTGCAGTCCTTGCGGTTTTCTACGGTGCCACAGCTAACCCAGTTGTAGTCCTTGATATTTGCACAGCAACTGGTTGTTACTGCCTCAAACCAGAAATTCTTTGTTTGTTCTTTGAAGAACTCCTTATCAATCCAGATGTTGACCTCGATTGCTGGTCACTCAGTCAGCAACAGCGTGGCCAAATTCAAGAAGGGCTTTGGTTGACCCGTTGCCTAGTTTGCATTCTTGAGAGCCTCTGAAAAAGGTCTGCATGGTTGTGACACATCTGGGGCCTATGTCCCTATGAGAGAAAACAGTAGTGACTCACACCATGGGCCATCAGGACGGAAGAGGGGACAAATATCCATGGAAGTTTTACTGATTTGCACATAGCTGTGGGGGTGGGAAAAAAGGTTGGATCTAGTGGGGCTTGATTTATTGATGGTAACCAGTCCGTGAAGAAGATGTCCAGAGGACCTATTCTGAAGGTCTTGTAGGTCCGTACATTCATGAAGCCTGGAAATCTGCTGATGTCCTTGAGAACATCATGGTGCTCTTCATGTTCTCTGATACAGCTGAATGGATGGCTTACAGACGGATAGATGTGAGCTACAACTGTGAAAAGAGTCCAAACAGACGAAAACCAGACTAATAAAAGAGATTTCCTGATTGAGGGTGAGAGACAGCTATACATCTATCATTGAATGCCATGTGCCTAGCAGTGAGTATCTTCATAAAGCCGACAGGATGCAGCCAGTACTGGAATACCTGAGACATTGCAATGCATTAAAACACCTGCAGTTGGGAAATAAAAAACCTTCATACTCCAGTATTTAAGCACCCAAAGGCTTGGCTTTGCCTACAAGCCAGCTCTGTCCTCCTTGTCTCAGGGCGTTCTTTCTCAGACTTGCAGGAGGGCAGAGTCACACAATAGGGCAGGAAACTTAGGTCCCTAGTCAGTATTTTTGCCTTATGGTAATATCCAAAAGCATCAGTTGAAATAACCGCGCTGTGCTGTACGCTGCACCAGCACTATAAAAGACAGTAGGATTCTCAAGCCAGCTATCATTTAAATAGACAAAAGAATGGGAGAATGTAAATATTATCATTCCCGCTGAGCAAACAAAGAGCTGGTATCACTCAGGGGGGTCAGGCGGATTAAGGAAGAAAACCCAGATCTCATGACTCCCAGGCCAGTGTCTGAACCACACAACCACAGTTCTGCTCTCGACAGAGCTGCTGTCTCTGGGTTCTGATCAGCACATATTGCTTCCAGCAGTTACCCTGTCTGATTTTCATATCCCTATTAAATTTTTCTATAGATGATGTAAAAGGTCAGGGGAAGGGAAAGAAAAAAAAAAAGCACATGCAAATATGTCGAGAAAAATGCCATCCCTTTTCTGAAAGCCTATTGTAAAATAAATAAATAAAGTAGTATTAAAGAATGGAAAAATTACCAAGGGAGTCATAAAAAGTTAGCTTTAGGCCAGAGAAATGTTGCTTTTCATTTCTATATAGTACATGAGAATATTTTGTGGACTAACAGTGCATGAATAATGTTTTATTAAAATGTATATCTTTACAGCTTTATTTTATCAGGTCCTTCAAGGCTTGGCATAAAAAAGGTTTAACAAGTTTGACACATGCTGATTTAGCATTTATACCACAAACTGAATCTGCTGCTTTGTGAGGGAAAATAGGCCAGCTTTCAAAATACAAACACTGAGAAGTATTCAAAGTGAAACAAAACAAAAGTGAGAAGTGGGAAGAACAAAAAAAAAAAAAGAAGAAAAATGCGAACCACGATCATTCCAAACCTGCTGTGGAAAGGTTTTGGACTAACTTAGAAAATATATTGCATTAAATGTTGCAGCACTGATGGTCTCAGCATCCAAGTTTCTTTATAAAATATGCAAGTCTGATCTGTAGAATTCAACTAAAACTAGTCAGTGAGATTTTTTCCTCTTTTCTTCTTTCAAATGAGCATTTGATCAGGCCCTGCTTGAGCAATCTTAACACTTTCAGCTACTAAGCGTATTAGCCAACAGAAAACACTTCTGAGGATGTAAAGAGTTTTAAAATTTTAAAATAATCTCACATCACCAGTTGCAGAAGGAGGTATTTTAGAAATCTCCCTGTTCAGCCTTAGTCTCCAACCCAGAAGAAAGGTGCTATTTGCAAGTTAGTTTACAAGGCAATAATTATGTATTGCTGTAAACCCCGACATTTAGGAGAAAAGGGGTTTTTCCTGTGCTGTGTTAAACTGTGACCTAGATTCCTGCGATACTGAAGTTAGCTGAACCGCAGCTAAACTCTTAGCTAACCTGTCTTGTACAGAATTTTTTTTGATGTTTTTAATCACAATTTTTCTTTTCGTACAAACCCTGGATATCTGGCACGTTTTGTAACTTTGCACTTCCATTATTAAAATTGCCAGATGGAGACCAGTTAAAATGATTTCTATTTCTGTTGCTTTGATATTTTTGTACTTCTGCTTTTAAAGTAACCAGATGGGCGTTAGCTAAATCCTCTGAGCTACTTGTTTATACAAATGGACTGCAGCGGCAAGTATATAAATCTATATACTAAGCTCGCTGGAATTGCTACAGCACTGCAATAGGCAGAGGATGGGTAACATCTCCTTTTTGTTAACAGGTCATCATCTTTATAGAGATAATCAATAAGCTAATTAAAATTTGGAGTTGTACCATTGCCCAACTTGACGGTGAGGCTTTTATGTTCTATTTACGTCTCTTCCACATTTCCTATATTTCTGACAAATTAGAGATGACAGAAATTTGCCTCTATCATGACACATACCCGAACTTTTTATTTCTTAGTATATTGAAGAGCAGGAACCCACTCTATATCATAATTTAACATGTATGTTAGAAGGAAAGCTAGATATATATGAAGCCCCCAATGTTTTCTCTGATAAATACATTCTTATGACATTCATTTAATCTAAAGATGATCCTCCTGACCTCTATATTCTCTTTGTTTTAAAACTTACAAGCTTCCTCGTACCTTAAAATCCTTTTAGTAGCCATCATTCCAGAGGTAATTAAAATATTTTTTTATTTGTATAGCAATTTTCCTACCATTAATTTTTGAACTTCGAGAGATTCCAAAGCTACTTGTATGGGTTATTTCATTTTCCAGCAGTATAAGTGGACACAGCCACTTTCTACAGCAATCCAGGAAAAGGAAACAGTGGTGGTTGTCACATTCCATTGCAATTTCCAAAAAATATATGTCAAAAAGTAAGATTAACAGAGCTGGTCTCATTAAGTGAACATCATGATTTTGATGAAATCAACAGTCCTTTACTTACATGCATCTACTTGAAACAAATATGGGAAGTATATATCAGAAACCCTGTAATTTATTAAGCTTTACGGAACCATCCTTTGATCTTTTAGAAACAGAGCATTTCTTTGTAGTTTTAGCCAGTTTTTATCTTAACTGTGTCAGCTAGAAAAAATCTTTCCTTAACAGTCTTCATAAGAAATACAATACTGGGGGTGGGGGAATATGCTGTCTCTTGTGGCAACAGGTGTGGTAACATTAACAGAAATTTTAAGCCAATTTTTGCCTTTTTTGGGTATATTCAGTATGAGACAGGCTCATACTTTCCTGAATAAATAGTATAACACTATACAACAATTGCCAATTTCTCTCCATTGTATGTTTTATTGCTGAGTGATTCAAAACTGAAAAAATGTTGAAATTGTCCTAGGAAAAAAATAGTTAGATTGGGTAATGGGGCTAATGGAAAGTGGTAATTGGGGAAGCTATAAAAGTTGGAAATTTTCTAGTCTAATAATAAAGGAACAAATGTTAATTTTGACTGCTTTGCAGTAATCTGCACAAGAGAAGATTTGTATAGCAATAGAAATCTGATCAATGAAGAAATTGTCTTGGGATTTTCATACAAATCCACAAGCTCTGTAAATCTACATTTTCTGGTGACATATTATCCTGTTTGTTCAGTTGCCTCTTTTAGGAATTTCCATTTCAAATTTAACTTCTAAACCCTTTGTGAATATAGTAAGGTAGAGTGACAACAGTAGAGCACTCTGAATCCTTATAGCACTTCCCAACCAGCGCTGCGAATTCTGTGGCAAATTTCTTTTTGCTTCAACAGCAATGGCTCTGAAACGCTCTCACAGATTGAAATTAATGTCATCCTCTTCATAATATCATCTTCTTCCTCGTGTTGTCTCCTTCATAGTATTTTCTTCTTCTTTAGTTTAATCTTTTTTCCCCATTTTTGAGAGTGGAAATAAGGGTTATCATTGGAAAAGCACATTGATATAAAATCAGCCGATAGCTGCCGATGAGTGTGTTCGAGGAAGGTCTGCAGAGCAAGTTGTTTTGCTTTGTTTCCTGCTAAGCATTGCGGGCAGCCCAATCCTCTCTGCAGGCCTCTGCTCCCACAGGGTTGTCCAGATGGTCTGGCTCCGACCTTCTTTCCTTTCGTGTGAAGGTGGGGAGGTGGTGGGGAAAGTTTGTGTCTGGCTTAAATGACTCATCCCCCACATCCTCGGGCCTCAGCTGCTGTAGAATCCTCAGGAGATCCCAACACGTGCCTTACACCATTGGGTTTTTTTTTTTAAATAATCTGATCACCACCTCTTGCTCCTTGAGCCCTGGAAGGACACAGGGGAGCAGATGTTGCTCCCCTATCAGCTCTACGTTATACGGCAAGCTGGAGAGTGAAAGGCAGGACACGTCGGGGTGGCTCTGGCTGGCTATGGTACAGTAGAAATTTCAGTGCTTTTGCCATGTTGGAAAAAGGCCAGTTTTCCAGGTTTGTGGAAATCACAACCTGACTGAGACGTACTGGAGATCGGTCTCACCCCATTCCCCGCTAGACAGCTGGTCCTCTCTGTGCTCAGGGCTGGCCGAAAGCTGTGCTAAGCACTGCCTGACCCTCAGCCGTTGAACCATACAGCACAATACTAATGTTTCGGACAAATAATTACTGGAGCAGCCAAAAGGTCTTTAAACTAGCTTGTTTAGCAGGGTACTGCGAAGGTCCAGGCATTCCAAAATCAAAATGAAATCTGTGCAGCAATGAAATAAATACATCTTCTTACTGCTAACATATGAGTGCCGGTCCTATGAATTAAAATCAAGAGAATTGGGAATTTATATAGAAAAATCTGATATGGTTATCTTGTTGAAAGACTGCTGATTTGAATAAACAGATTTAGTGGGAGAAAAATTCTGAATGAAACTGACTGGAAAATAGAAAGTTCTTTATTTGTGGTTTATTAGATTATCATAATTCCACAGTGAGGAAAGAGGATACCTTTGGCTAAAAGCTCATGCCATCTCAGTGGTACAAATAACAACAATATATATAGAGAGATACAGCAAGAGAAAATGAGAAAAAGAGGGGAAACAGGGGTAAATGAAAAGTTATGATATATGTAAGGTTGTAATAGAGAAACCAAAGGCATAGTGGGGGGTGGCTGTCAGGAGTAAGACCAAGTGGGTGGGAGAAGCTGAAGGTGTGCCAGGAGCAAACAGCAGTGCTATAGCTCAGGGGACCGTGAACATTTATTGCCACATACTGGTATTGTTGTTGGTAAGGCAGTAACAGTTTTTGGCTCCGGGACAGACTATTTACTTGAAAGTGGTTCTTATATCACTCTTTAATTCGGGAATTCCTGCCTTTAGGTACCCTTTTCTTGTGTTATTGAAAATGACATAATTTCTAAAAATCCAATGTATTTTTCATTCACCAGGTTATTTTCTTAATTATATTTGCTGGAGATAGTTTCAATTGCAGTTTTGTTCACCTCCAATTTATGTTCTTATTTCTAAAGCCTTTGGCAGTCTTTCAAAGAGTATCCGTACACACTGAATTTCGTCACTCAGCTTTAGATGATAGCTCTCAATAAATCCACGAGCAGTGCTTGCAGAGGGGAGAGCACCTTCCCAGCTCTCCTCCCCCGAGCAGAGCTCCAGAATAAATCATGATCCTCAACACTTCATTGATCTTGGTAAAGCTCTCCTTTCCGCCAAATTCAATGGCTGATGAAGTTGCAGCTACTATTTCTCCAGTCTTGTGCCAGGTTTTACAGCAGTTGGAGCAGAAATTAAAGAATGTGTAGTACATTAATGTTTAAGTGTTGTTTTTCCATTCCAGGTATCCAAAAGCTGTCCTGTTGCCCACGTCAAGACAGCTTTCCATGATACTTATTTTGCTTAGACATGAGTTTGACCTATGACAGGCGTACCAGTTCAGGTGTTTTTGCTAAAATGGTTGTCACCTCTGGCAGCAGGGGAGAGTGGCCAGATGGGAGCTGGGAAGCAGGAATTTGCTTCAGCAAGAGCTGGCAAACTTTCAGCAGGTACGGGTGGGGATAAAAAGTGGCATTGCTCCTCTACATTGGGCTGCATGCTCTTTTAAAACACTTTCTTTTATAACAGTTTCAAACCACCTTCTGTATATGAACTCTTGGTAGAAGTCATTGCTAGCGGGAGATAAAGTTCCTAATAGCACTGCAGGAAAGACAGAGGTGGGCAATAGGTTTTTTAAGATCCTCGGTGAAAAATATTTCAGGTTTGTACTTGAAACATAGCAGGATGATCTGCTCACATTATCTAAGGATAATGAAATTTGTTTCAAATTTACAGAAAATTTACATAGCTAGAAATATCTCTTGGGAGTGGATCATTTTAAATGTGCAGACTGGGTTAATCCACTATGAAAGGGAAATTTTATTTGCCTTATCATGGCCCTGTTAAAGTTACGTGGGTTCAAAAAGGGCAGGTGGGCTGCCCCACATACCCACGGGCTCCTCAATCTGTCAACAAAGGGAAAATACCAGAAAAGATACAAAACGTTTGGCTGAAAAATATTTCACTAACAGGAATGTAACTAATGAAAACCAGGAATTCCTTCAAAAATACCCATTACATTCCTTTACGACACTACAATGGAAAAGTATTAGTACTCCTAGGCTCTTTACTTTGCATCCCTTGGCAGCCTAGGGAAGATTATGGCTATTGACTACCAGCAGAGCACAGGTTAACTTGGATTGAACAAAGGCCAGTTAACATCTCAAAACAGGCCTCAGCTGGACGATTGTATTTTGGGAGAAGTATTGGGCCCAGTTTTGTCAACAATAATGTCAACATGAAACCTGACCTCACTATTGACATCATAAAATGAACATGAATTTTAGATGCAGCACCCATAATTTGAAAAGAAGGTTGTCTGGAATCAATCTTTAAGTGCAATTCAGGATGTTGAGGGCAGGGAGGAGGGTGAAAGGCAAGCTCAAAACTCTGGAATTCAGGAGAACAGACTTTGGCATCTTCAAAGATGGGATAAGGCCCTGGAAGGAAAGGTGGTCCAAGAAAGCTGGTTCATATTCAAGGACCATCTCCTCCAAACTCAAGAGATTTCCATCCCAACAAATACAAAGTCAGGCAAAAATCTCAGAAGGCCAGCATGGATGAAAAATGATCTTCTGGACAAACTTGATGATGGTGACTAGGAGAAGTGCCTGAAGACTGGAATAAGGCAAATGTCACTCCTTTCTTCAAGAAGGGCAAGGAGGAGGACCCAGGGAACTACAGGCCAGTCAGTCTTACCTCAATCCCTGAGAACATGGTGGAACAAGTAATCCTGGAAACCATTTCCAGGCACGTCAAGGACAAGAAAATCATCAGAAGTAGGCAGCTTGCATTCATCAAGGGAAAATCATGTTTGACCAACTTGATAAACTTCTATGACTATGTAGATGAGAGGAGAGCAGTGGATATTGTCTACCTGGCCTTCAGTAAGACCTTTGACACTGTCTCGCATAAGATGCTCATAGACAAGGTCTTGATGTGTGGGCTGGAGGAGCGGACAGTGAGGTGAACTGAAAACTGGCTGAACATCCAGGCCCAGGGGATACTGATCAACCAGCAGTGCAAAGTCTAGTTGGAGGCCAGTAACTAGTGGTGTACCCCAGGGGTCCAGTCCTGTGTAACATCTTCATTAATGATCCTCAGGACCCTGAGGTCCTGGTGTACACCAAATTGAACATGAGCCAGCAAAGTGTCCTTGCTGCAAAGAAGGCGAATGGTATCCTGGGCCACATTAGACAGAGTATTGCCAGCAGGTCCCCTCTACTCAGCACTGGTGACGCCACACTTGGAGTACTGTGACCAGCTCTGGGCTGCTCAGTACGTGAGGGACATGGACATACCAGAGAGAGTCCAACAAATGGCCACAAAGAGGATTAAGGTTCTGGAGCATCTGTCCTGTGAGGAAAGGCTGAGAAAACCAGGACTGTTCAGCCTGGAGAAGGCTCAGGGAGATCTTGTCCATGTATATAAATACCTGAAAGGAGGGTGCAAAAAGGACAGAACCAGGCTCTTTTCAGTGGTGCCCAGTGACAGGACCAGGGGCAATGGGCACAAACTGAAACACTGGAGGTTCCCTCTGAACATCAAGAAACACTTTTTTACTGTGAGGGTGACCAAGCACTGGCACAGGTTAGCCAGGGAGGTCGTGGAGTCTCCATCCTTGAGGATATTTAAAAGCCATTTGGACATGGTCCTGAGCAACTGGCTGTAGGTGACCCTGCTTGAGAAGGGAGTTTGGACTGGATGACCTCCAGAGGCGAGTCCCTCTGGAGGTCATCAACAGGGGAGCTATTCTGTGATTCTGTGAGAAGCAAATGATTCAAGTACAGAAGGAAATCCTTAAGTTAGCAATATAGAGTTCAATCTGTTCCAGAGGATTTTAACCTCCTTTTTTTTTTTTTTTTTTTTTTCATTTGTGGAGCCATTGGAGGTAAAGAAACGAACCTTCCTGAGGTAATTTAGGCCAGCTCATGATTAGTTCACTTTCTGTTTACTTTCCAAGGAGCCAGTATCTAAAAGAAAAAGGGAAAAGGAAGGCTTAGGAGTATCTAAAAGCAGTCTGGTAGGTGACTAGACACTTATTTCTGCAAGAGGAAAGAGTTTTCTCAAGCTACTGGATAAGACATAGCAGCAGCTGGAACTCCTTTTTTGCAGACAAGCTACAAACTAAAAGAGAGAAATATAAATTATTTGAAGAAACTATTATGAGAAGCAGCACCATCTTCCCCTCCTGATTTCCTCAGACAGAGACTGAACTCCTTCCTGGCTGATGAGGAAGAAACATAATTCAGCCCTCTCAAAATTCTGTCAGGCAGGGGGAGCAGTGAAATCTAAGGTGGCCATAAGGGATGATCTACTCAACTCTTCTTGCCAGACACACCAGGAACCTGTGAAAAGAAGTAAGTTTCCCAAGGACACCCCGTGGTTTATTAGCAACTAACTCAATCCAGGCTTGGGAGACTCAGCCAGTGAGAAGCATGGATTTACTGAGGCTGTAACAATTGACCAACCAAATGAGAAAACAAGGACATTTCCCTTGCTACCCTATGGGCCCAACCATACAGTACGCAATTTTCAAGACATCCAATGTCTAGAGGGCAGTGTAATGTTCTAGAAAGTTGGTTCTATTAATCTAACTCTTTTTTGCAGTTTTTATTGGTGGGATTTTGTCAGATGAAGCAATGAATGTTTATGCCCGAGGTTTAGAAAGTAATAAAAATGTTTTATTTTCAACATGGGGACCTGCGCTTGTCTTTATTGGAATCACAGCCTAGGCCTTGTCTGGGAGAAAAATCACTACAGTGCTTGGGCTTTTGTAAATGAGGTCAGCAAGAAAGAAAGCGTGTGACATGAGATTTTGAATATTTCTGAATGGAAGGAAAGGATCTCTTATAAACAAACTGCTTGTGTGAATATGACCTGTGTATATAAATAATGTAATCCGGGCTACAGTAACTATTAATGCTTTGAAAGGTATAAAACTTTCATGAAGAGATGTAGGAAGTACTGGAATTGCCGACATGGGAATGAACAAACATTTACATGATGCTTTTTTTGAAATTAATAGTCCTCACAAATAGAAAAAACACGGTACGGCTTTTTCACTTATAAAATAAGATTCTTTACATAATAAAGGCAAATAATTGCATTCAATAATTAAGAAAATAATTTTCTCTGATTTCCCCTGAATTAGGAAAAAGTCCTTTTTAGTGCACTTTTTATATGGATAAGTTGTATTTTAGAACTTAATTTAATTCCAGCCTTCTATTGATGAAATAATACTGTTATGAAACTCTCTCCTGCACTGGTTTCAGAGGGATAGCATTTTTTTTTTCCTCAGGAGAGCAACAGATTATTTCAGTGTGTTCCACGGTGCTTTGTTTAGATGTACGCACACACCTGTACATGGATTTGTAGATGCTTGTGCCTATGCAAGCAGATAAGCACTTCTAAACAAAGGCTCCAGGGGAGTTACATGCCCAGAATCAGGACACTTAATTGTTTTTTGTGCCTATAAAAATCTCCTGCCAGCTGTCACGGCAAAAAAAAGTAGTCTTCCCATTTTGTCAGCTTTCCCTGACTTCGTAATAGGAAGGGAAGATGAAACAGTGTTATCTCCAGTGGGTCCAGCAAATCTTGAATCCTGAGCAGCGTCAGACATAAAGTAAGCCTGTGCTGGTACAGTTCATACACAGGCTAAAAGGATGCTTCTCCATGCCTTTAGATGAAATATGTATGTGATTGCTCTGGCATCTAAACCATTTTCTCTTTCCTTACTTGCATGTCATCATCTTTAGGTCAATAGCAAAGCACACTGTCACAGGGGACCTCGTGTCTCTCTCTGTTTAAAGGACATAAGCTCCATGTACAGCGTAGGTGTTTGTGGTTGGTACTTTCAAAATCATGTGCCGGAATGTAGCTTGATAAAGATGAATCTCAGAAATGGAAGATTTATTTCACCATTTTTTAATTTCGTAACTATTCCCTTTTGCTATTTCCCCCTTATTTCCCTCTAGGACTTTGGAGCCTTTAAATTATTTTCATTTTAAAGGGTATGGTGTAGGTGACCATTTTTTAAAGCTTCAGGGGGTTGCTGCTTTGCTACAGCAACTCTTAAATTTTTGAAGTGGTAGAAGCCATCTGTCTCAACAGATCATGTTCTTTTACACTGAATGACAAACCAGCATTTTAGTTGATTTAGACTTAAAACAATCTTGGAAAGGAGGGAATTTCATAAAGCTGCCAATTTTTGTGTCTTCTACTAAGTTCCTGGTGTTGTGCTCTGCAAATTGCTAGGGTGGTATCTGTCCCTCCCAGATGGGAAAGTAGGGCACAGACAAAAAAATAGTTTCCACAATGTCAGGAAGAAAGACTAAGAGGAATTCACCGAATACCTCCATCTAGTCCCTTACCAATAATCATCCTATTCTCTGGACTTCTGTGTTGGATAGAAAACCCGAGGTAAACTTTTGAAGAGCCTGCTGAAGACATATATGGATATGGAGCCACTAATTTTCCTTTTATCTCTTTAGAAATTGTTTCCTAAACATTTTACAGTATGCATTCAGCATAATTTAATTACTTTTAGATTTACACTCCAACGCTGCATGAGATGGCATTCAGACTGTACAAATGCAGCTGTGGTCCATGTGAAAACATGGCCTTCACAACAAAGCACTTATTAAGGTCATTACCAAAGTTTTTATTTTCTGGACTATGTTACGGAGGCAGCCTGAACAATAACCTTTTCATAAGGATTCATAAGGACCTCTTGGTGTTCACTGTATGACCTGACACGAAAAGAATGGAAATGAAAGGACAGTGTCAGCTTTGGCTTTTCAGTCTGCTGCGGCGCTGGAACAGTTAACGGCTGCTATTTTCCTCTCTACCAAATTTGACCCATGACTCTCAGGAATGGAATGAAAGAAGCAGATTTGGGTGTGCAAGTAGCTCTTTTTGAACACGTCTGGCAAATACAAGGAGCTTTTCTTCTCTTTCTTTCTTTCGTTTGGGTTAGGAAGGGCAAGCCCTGCCTTGGACTACAGAAGTGCTCTCACTCTGCCAGTGCTGCAGAATGAAGAAACCCTCCTGTTAACCAATAAAGAGAAATTTAGCACAGGACGTAAATGTTTGGCTCATATGCTGGTTAAAGTAAACCACAAACACCTTAAAAACAATTAGGATGATGGGAGTTTGGGGAAGACTGTCTCTTCAGAGAGGCTGGAAAGCATTTCTCCCATAATAAAGTATGCCATAATAGTCATTTTCTGCTAGGTGAATAGGCACGAAACACATCTTTGTTCATAAGGCTTTTTATTGTAGCAGTTGTCATGAGTAAAACCTGAAAGTACTTGAAAATCCATTAAAATCACAATCCATAAAAAAAAAATAATACCATCTCTCGAAAGTTTGTCTCTACAGACTTCGTAAAAGTGAGAAGTCGATAAGTATGAGACGCATTTATGTAATTTAAGATTAATGATTAACTGTTAAAGTGCAGGCTTTGTACAATCAGGCCTGCTGTTTAGCAAAGAAACAAAACCCTTAAATCTCTGCAGCTGCTGGATGAAGCCAATTTCTAAGTTGCTGTGTGTGATAAGATGCGCTGAATCCCAGACTGGTTGGCCATTGACCGGCCATGAATCAGTGATTACTGACTGTCTCCGGGGTGTTTTGGTTACAGTACTCTTTCCCAACGGGTAATTGTCATTTGGATTTCTGCCTGCTTGTAACTGCTTTTCTCTGGTTGTGTCCAAGCACTGGTGCACGACTTTATGCATTTCTTAAACTTAGGACTTACAATTTCATGTTTCTTGGATCATGTATTTCATGACGAGAGAATGGATTTGCTTTAAAGATTTGTACTACTTGGATTTACTCATCCCAGTTCTAGAAGTGAGATTTTTAATTAATTTTTTTTTAACAGAATTATTGAATTCAGCCAGGGTTTGTTTTTTTTTTTTTTCACACGTCCAGGCCATGAACAAGTGCCCAAGTTCCCAAGTTAAAACAGCATCTTGCCAACTTTAAAACATTTGGCTGGTCAGCAGGAAAGGAAAAGCTGCTTGTAAAGCACTGGAATGCATTTTCAATTAGTCACTCCGTTGCTTAAAAGGCGAGGCACTAGGCACTGGGAGGAGAGGCAGGGGGGTGGAAAGGATGGCGGGGAAGGGACAGCATGAGACAGTCTGGAGAAGAGCCTTTATCAGCCCACAACAGCAGCCCTGAAGTTAGAGGCCACTCTTTAATAGATAAGCTTTTGTTTAACAACAGGCTCCCTAGGGAGAGTGAGGCTTTCCTGGTAAAAAAGACCAGGATTTCTTTCAAATAGCTTAATATTGCTTTGTATGAAAGAGCGACGGAAAATATGTGTTGGGAAGATGTTAGAAGGTTATTTATTTCCCTACTATTGCCTGATAATCAGGCTGTTGGGCATCCTGACTAAACAGTTGTGCTTTCACAAATCTTCCTTGGCTCCTAAAATATTTTGAATGAGATAACACCCTTGAAAGAAGATTAAATAACCAACCCAACCTGCTTACTATACTTGGTTTATTTTCCTGCCCAACACTATGAAGTCCTCGGTCCAATAGGTTTCTGGTAAGGAAACAGCTGGGAAAAAAAATCTCATGACATACAGCCATCTTTCTAATACTCAGTAGCCATCATTTCTTATGCTTTTTTAAATGCTTTGTCCTGTACTTGACCTTCAAATGTTTGTAGCTAGCTGATCTGGAACTTTTTTGACTCCACAGCTGTCTAAACTAAGGATGATGACATTGCTTAGACATCCTTTTGTCTATGTGCATGTATATATGGATACTGTTTTCAAAAGTATATATATATGTATTTACTTTAACATGACTCAAAATCTTGGAAAGCTTGTACTTCTTTATCATATTAACTGAGAACTGCTAAGCTCTTGCTGGTGGGACATGTTATGGCATGAGAGACTCAAGTTATACAATGGGCTGCATTTCAGCAGGTAGAGGAAACTTTCAGGGCTGTTGCCTCCTGGCTAACTGTAATAAATTTGCTTAAGTAATATTTCACAGATGTTCTGGCTGTTTCTTGGCAAACAAGCTGAAGATCATAGGAAATTTCTTGACTTGAAGCATAAAAATAAAAGTTTTGAAGACAAAGTCCTTAACTGCAACAGAAAAAACATTTAGCTAAAGGATGGGCTGGAGTGCCGCTACCCAAGCACAAGAGTTAAAATAATTTTACAGTGGGTTTCTGTTTCTGTTTTATTTGTTTTCTCCTACTATAGCTACATGCTGTATGAAATACGTGAGGCTGTTTTGGAAAATCCATTGCCTGTCGCAAGTTTCTCTGTGCTAAACTTAATCTTCTAGTTTTATTTTTAGAAAGCTTATAGTTGCTTTCTTCAGTGTTGTAAGGAAAGCTGGCAAAATGCCAGCCATGTCCAGCAAAATGGAGACGTGGCTTTCTTTCCAGACAAGAAAAATTTAAGATGAAAACAATAAAAATGACCGTAAATAATTGCAAATGGGAAAGGAATAACAATCTTTACTCCTACAGTATCGTTTTCATGTGGATATGTTGGAGGAAATAATGGAGCGTTTTCTGTGGGAAGGCAGTGAAAAACGTGTCCATGGAAAGTATAAAATGCATTTGTTAGAGATAAAATTCTTGAAATTGAGCTATTTTGTGAGTTTGTGGAATTTCTGGATGAACAGAGTTAGAAATGCTCAGCATCTTGGTGCAGTGGAGCTCTGGGCTGGTTTGGTGCTGACCTAAAATTGGGGATGGGCTGTGTTGTTTCTCTTGGCCTTGGTTTTTCCATCTAAGGGAAACTGTGGTCCTCCACCTCGTGTTTCTAGTCCTTCAAGTTAAGTGATATAGGAGCATCCAACCTTAATGTAAAGGTCTCTCACCTTGTAGCTCTCATTCACTCCTGACCCACACAGAAACTGAAACCGGTTACATCCATAAGTGGGGTATAAAGGCAGGGCATCGTTGTCTCTTTCTTGTCTTGATGTGCAACAGCAGAAGGATAGAATGCAACGACGACTCAAACTGGGCTTCCAAGGAGGCATAAAATCATAGAATAGTTTGGGTTGGAAGGGACCCTTTAAAGGTCACCTATTCCAAACCCCCTGTAATGAGCAGAAACATCTTCAACTAGATCAAGTTGCTCAGAGCCCCGTCCAACCTGACCTGTAATGTTTCCAGGGATGGAGCATCTACCACGTCTCAGGGCAACCTGTTCTGGTGTTTCACCACCCTCATCATAAAAAAAATAAATTCTTCCTTCTATCTAGTCTAAATCTTCCCTCTTTTAGTTTAAAACTATTACCCCTTGACCTATCGCAGCAGGCCCTACTAGAATGTTTGTCCCCATCTTTCTTATAAACCCCCTTTAAGTATTGAAAGGCTGCAATAAGGTTTCCCCAGAGTCTTCTCCAGGCTGAACAACCCCAACTCTCTCAGCCTGTCCTCACAGCAGAGGTGCTCCATCCCTCTGATCATCTTCGTGGCCTCCTCTGGACCCACTCCAACAGGTCCGTGTCCTCCTTATGTTGGGGACTCCAGAGCTGGACGCAGCACTGCAGGTGGGGTCTCACCAGAGCGGAGTAGAGGGGCAGAATCACCTCCCTCGATCTGCTGGCCACACTGCTGGGGATGCAGCCCAGGATGTGGTTGTTTTTCTGCGCTGTGAGTGCACATTGCTGGCTCACGTTCAGCTTTTCATCTACCAGTACCTGCAATTCCTTCTCGGCAGGGCTGCTCCCTTCATCCCCCAGCCTGTACTGATTCTGGCAGCTCCCCTGACCCAGGTGCAGGACCCTGCACTTGGCCTTGTTGAACTTCATGAGGTTTACACGGACCCATTTCTCAAGCTTGTCCAGTCCCTCTGGATGACACCCTGTCTCTCAGGTGTGTCAACCACACCGCTCAGCTTGGTGTCTCGATCCCACTGTCTATGTCCTTGATGAAGATATTGAACAGTATTGGTCCCAATTTGGACCCCTGAGGGATACCACTTGTCACCAATCACCATCTGGACATGATAGAACAGGGTATTTTGAATTTTTTTGTTTGCGGTCTAAGCTTGAAGCCTTTCTTACTTCGGGCCCGATCATTGATATGAAACATTCAGTGAGAAGTTTACATGGGAAAACACATGAATTTAGCTCTAAAACAAGCAAATGTGACAGTAAGATAGACAGGAAAGAGAAAAGGCAGAGTAATGTCACCACTTACGTTCTTCCCAGGCTCAAGCGAGGGCTTAACCTTTGTATGGTGGTTTACAAACTTTTTAGGAAGAAAGGAAGAGACACCGGCCAATCTCTTTTGAATTGCTTACCACACTAAAAATTAAGGTTTTCTCAGTTCCACAAAGAAACATATAACAAGTGGCAAGTGAATTTCATTTTTTGTGGCAAGCACCTAACCCATCTCCTGTAGGTAAATAAGTATATGGACCCAAAGTCTCCGGAGGTGGATACAACCCTTATCTACGAAGAAGTGCTCAGAGATATGTGTGTATTGGGTGAGAAGCACGCTGTGTCACACTGGTGTTAAGAGGAAGGTGGAGCATCTGTAACCCCCAGCTGTCCTCCACCCTCCTCCCCCAGATCTGCACCTGCAGGCTCTGATGTGTTTATCCTTGTTACACCCCTCGGAGATAAAGCAAAGCTTTTGGAGCCGTATCCCAGGGGAGGATGTAAAATCCAGAGGTCTGAACCTGGGGCCTGACTCGCTAAACTGATCAACTGATGTGGCCCCACATACTGAGCCAGGAGCTTCGCAGGGCTGAGGGGTGGAAAAAGAGGCAGCAGAGGACTCGATGTTTCTCCTAAATGAGGGGTCAATGATGTGCTGGCCTTTGAACAAAGGAGGCATTTTTGTACCTAGGTAGTTTAAAACTGGTTGGTTCTATCTGACTGCTGTCTCCTGTCTGGCAGACAAAATGGTCACAAAATCTTTTTGGGGGGCAGTGGGAAGCCTCACGGTCACCTCCTGGCAAGGGCAAGACTGTGCTGCCTTTGTACCATAGGGCCACTGGCAAGGGGAGGCTCAGGCTGCCCAAAACCAGCCTACAGCGCAAAACGGAGCTCTGAAACCAGTTTAGACGTAGCTCGAGTTTTATCTCACCAAAGGATGAGGTGGTGGAAAACTTAAACCAAACTCAAAAGTTTATTAAGCCTTATTGTGCCTTTTATGTTTCCATGAGCGTGTGGTGTCACACTACCATATCTCTATCTGACCATCATATTACTGCTTCTTTTTACATATAAGAGCTGAACTTAACTTTTTTTTCTTTTTTTTTCTTTTTTTTTTTTTTTTTTTGGAGAACTGGTAGCAGAGTGAAACTCGGAGCATATGCCTGTGGTATAAATAGCAAAGTGGAAGTATCTGTCGTTTGTGGTAGTTTTGCTCCCCCTCCCCAGAATTTTAATTTGGGAATTTCTAGAATTCCCAATGAATCCGTGGAGCTGAAGGAGAAGGTAAAGTCATTCACAGGATGAATGGAAAATGTTTAGAGGGGGGAAGAAAAACAATGCAAAAGAGTAATATTTAAATGCAGGGAAATCAATGTCAAAAAGTGTTACGGCAACACAAAAGAAGCCAATCATCCAGATTTTCCTAAATAAACATACACTAACAGCAGTTACACAACTTTTCACATCACCATAGTGATCTGGAGCACGCTTTACTATTTATTTTTTAAGTAGCAGCAAAAAGAAGAAATGGATTTAATGGAATTCAATAGACACCTTTTCCCCTTTCAGACATCCAAAGGGTTACATCTGCCTTTGCATTATTAGGCTGTTCATTATTCTACCATATTATTATTATTCTACCATAATAGCAGTCTTGCTATAAATCAGACTGCTTTCACTCACAGCTTCAGCTCACAAGTCTGCCAAGTTTAATAG
The DNA here is from genome assembly GCF_963924245.1 of Chroicocephalus ridibundus. NCBI lineage: Eukaryota > Metazoa > Chordata > Aves > Charadriiformes > Laridae > Chroicocephalus > Chroicocephalus ridibundus. The sequence goes on along the minus strand of NC_086284.1, from coordinate 214,268,919 downwards.
ATTTAAAAAAATAAAGGGGGGCGGGGGGGGAGATGGTTCTGTGTTCAAAAGGTTGTGAACTGTTTTTAATGTGCGTTATCGGTCTATATGAGGGCGAGGGGAGGAGGGAAGGGTGGGAGAGGAGCTGCATTAGAAAGTCCCTCCTTTAAAGGTGTCAAACTCCAACCCGCGCAGAATAGGGAAAGGGAGACCCCCAACAACCTTCAGAAAATAATATAAAAGCAAACCTCAGAGGCAGAAGAAAATACCCAAAAGGAGAAGACTGCAGCTTGCAGTAATCTGTAAATGATTGCTGGCAAAGGCTGGAGGCTTCAAGCTTGAGCTGTGTTTGTTCCAAAAGAAAGCCAAGAAGGACGGTGTTAATAAAGAGAGATTTAACTGAGGGCTGTGCTTGGAATAAAGTGGGCTACAAAAAGGTCAAATTTGATCAGTTGGAGCAGATTACAAGGGCTTTAAAAGGTAGTGGTGAAGAAATGAAACTGGGGCTGTGAAGCAATATAGCACAAGATTGATTTTGGGGGTGGAGAGAAGCTGGGACAAGTGCTTATCAGCTTGAGAAGGAGGAAGAGCTGTGCTGGGTTTGTTGTCATTCCCACACCGAGTAGAGTACTTGCTGCTTCTGTGGCTAGGCTTCCCTGCCGTGTTTTTTGTTGGTTTTTTTTTTTTTTTAATATATATTATTGTTATTATTACCGCAATGGTGTCTATAATTTCTGACTTGGATCCTCTGAAAAGCTGGAAAGTTTTAAGGTAGGCCTGTGTTTTCTTCTGTTTGGTACAGGCGTTTCTGCTTTAGCCCTAAATTAACTGGAGCTTGAGTTATAATCGAAATGTGAGCCCTGGGCTTAAGTACGAGAGGAGTTTCTGGTAATTACAGCCCTTTTAAGATACAGCAAACCTTTAAGCAGATGTTTAGGGAGACCCGAGGGAGATTTTTAAAATATACTTCTTGGTGTTACAGTGCAGTGAGGAATCTTTTTCTTTCTTTCTTTTATTTATTTATTTTTTTTTTTAAGGAGAGATTGTGCTGTGAATTCAAGTTAATAGTAAAGGCTCACACCAGTTGAAACTGCAGGATTAACTCTCTGTTTTCCTCGCCGTGCTTTGCAGGGGGAATGGGTGGGAAACTTCAGAGGAGGAAAAAAAAAAAAAAAAAAGAGCGTGAAAGTTGATCAAGAAGTGGAAAATAATCTTGGGGGAAGGAAGGGGGACAAATGTATTTGTTTCGTTTGTTGGTGAAACTTCCACAGTTTGCTGTCCCTCTAAGGCATGTGTTTGATACTTAAAAGTTGCTACTGATTTTTCCTTTCAGCACTGCTGTTTTTTTCTTTGAATAGTGAAAAATGGTAACTCAAACTGCTAAAAAGAAGGATAAAGGGGGCAAAAAAAAAAATAATCACTGTTAATGCCTGCTGCAGATATTAAAACTCCACAGTGTTAAATGTCCATGTTTAATGCTGCTCTAAGCGCCTGGTTCTGCCTATTGAGAATCCGGACATGCAAAAAGTTTGCAGATGGTTTGCAGAAACTTCACTAAAACATTGGAACCATCTGGGAATGTAGATGGCAAAATTATACAATTAGTTATATATAAAGTTTATTTCCCTCAGCTGTTAAGCAAAACATGAAGCTGCAGCCAATACAGGGGGGTTTTTTTGTGTGTGTTTTTTTTTTTCTTTTTTAAGGGAGTAAATTTTTAAGGGAGTAAATTTTGAGGGGGTGTGTAGGTTGTGATGTTATTGTTATTAATATAATAATATTTTAAAGTCTACTTTAGCTTCTTGCTACAATGTTTTAAAGAACTTAATGTGTCCTGAGCTGAAAGAGCAAAAACAACCCTTCAAAAGTCAAACTATAATGTCTACTTACATGACTAGGGTTTTTTTCCTCATATTCGCAGAGCGTTGAACTTTCTTTTTCAAAAGTTTAAGTTTCTCTGACCATCTTCTGAGCCTGTGTGTAGGAATGTGGACTAAGATCCTTTATCCTCATCTGTGGTATGAGACTTGGCATAGCGGTCTTACTGCAAGTTTATTTCATTATTTTATTTATTTCTTTTAAAGTCACTTAGGACTGTCAGCACAGAATGAGGAGTTTCCATTTGACTTCCAGAACTCCAGCGTGGATGTTAGCTCCAGCGTGGTGGTGTGCGGGATGGGGGAGTGCAGGGCTGTGATTGGCAATCCAGGGTGGGTGGTCACGCGGCATCGGACCAGAGCTGGGGTGACTTCTGTGAGTCATCGCCAGCGAATGCCAGTAAAGTGCTTTTGCAGAGCTCCACATGCGTTGTCTTACAGTGTGTGTGCTCCAGAAAAAGATGTTCTAGGAATTATTTTAGAAGTTTGTCAAGCGCTATGAGACTACTTCTTATTCCTCTGTTAGCCAAGTCAGGTGATGTCTATTTTTTTTGCTGAGTTGAGGGATGACACACAGGACTTGAAAGTCGAGCAGATCTGAGGAGGAGACACTGTTGCCCTCTCGAAGAATCCTGTTTTCTTGGGAAAATGGCGTGTTTACATGACTAGAGAAGAAATATCTCCCTGGCACATTTTTTTCCCTACAGCATGACTGAAGTTTCCCAACTTTGTGTGTGAATCTGGAGATTACAGCTGTATGGACACAGAGTAGGTCAAAGATGTGATAAAGTCCATTTTACTGGGTATTTCTTTGTGCAGCTACTGTGTACAATTACAGCAGCGACTCTGTACAGATGTGATATTGTGCAGATCAACAGCAGGATGCAGAGGGTTAAAAGGTAGGAAAAGGCAGTATGCAATGTAAGTGCAATGATCACTAATAGTGGAAAAAAAAAAGAAAAAACAACCGAAGAGCTAGAAGCCAACATGTAGCTCATATGGCTTGTGATTTATTGAATTGTAATGCCACTTCTACCTTTTCTTATAAATTTTATTTCCTCTTCTGCAGGCCAATTTCCAGCCTGTTTGATGCTTCTGAGCTTACCGGTTTTTAGTGTCTCCCCCACCCCCAGTATACCACGGCAGCCTGTAGCTGCTATTTATGAGAGAGAGAGGGGTGTTTCTATGTGTTTCTCTTAGGCGGCACAAAGCAATTCTTCAAGACACAAATGAAATGCTGTAGCAAATGCTACGATCAGCTCAAAAGTAGTGTCCTACAGTGGCAAATTCTCAATTTTTGTTTTCCTTGTGCACCCTCTGTAATTTATGCTGTGACTAGCTCACAGTTTGAGACCTGCTTAGCTGGGAAAAGACTGAAGGACGCAGATCCCACAGACACAAGGGGGAATAATTGCATTGGGGTTTAATAATTCCCAGGGGCTTGGACCAGCTGTGGGCTGCCTTGGTACTGGCTCCTCTGCCCTGGTCCCCAAATCTCCTGCAAGCCCATCTTCTGACCTCTGAATAAAGGAAATAATAAAGGAGAAGGTACAATATAACAACAGACAAGGCTGTGGCTGGTGGTGGAACATAACGAGTGGGAGAGGATGGCAGGGGATTTTGCCGGACTTTACCCAGCAGGGCTGGGAGAGCCAGCAGAGGTATTAAAATAAATAAATGGCAATACGGTGTGCATATATACTATTACATCAGGCCTCCCTCTCTTTGCTGTGTCTGTCTGGGGTAGGACAGGGAGAGTTGCAATACTCTCTGGCAAGTCTCAGCTCCCACTGGCTTCACGTTACAGCAAGGGGGGAGGATCTCAGGGGCCCTGAGCGCAGATTAATGTCCAGAATAAAACCCACCTCAGAAAATATCTTCCTTCACTGGATTTCTTGATAGTGATCTGAATATTAAAGTTATTGGAAAGTAATCTGTCAGATCTCCTGTTGTCTCTTTTCAGATAAGCTCCCAGTGTAAGATCTGTGCTTTGACATTAACACGCTGCTGCCTGATCCTCCCTTATAGATGCCTTCTCACTTTTCATAGTGTGACTAGAATAAGTGCCGTGTCTGTTGTACTCCTTGGAGCCAGGAGAGATTGGCAAAACTTCAGGCCTTTTTAAAATCCTTCAGAGCTTTACCAGCAAATGGTGCTTGCCCAGCCCTCTGCAGACACAAAAATCCCATTTACCCGTCTCCAAAATTATATGGTAATTGGGATCCAGCCCCTCTAGTGCATAAGAGAGACTGAGATCAGCTGCTGTGACTCCAGAGATGTCTCTAATACCTGTTCAAAACTTTCCCTGTGCTTCTGGGACGTGGTTTCGTTCCTTGTACATGACGGGGACAACTTTGGTCGCTGTTTCTGAAGGTGGAGCCTGAGCTCTGGGCCCCTACAACAGCAAAAGCAGAGCAGTAGCCTGGCAAGGAAAGGCACAAAAAGGAGGGGGGGAAATATCCCTGAAGGCCACATCTCTTCTGTTGCTTTTCTCCCTTAATTTGGCTCCAGCGAGGCTAAATACAGCACTATAAATCATATGAGTTACCTATACAGGGAAAACCTTGTACCCCTTTGCATTCCTGGCTGAAGAAGTATGTGACCTTTCTATGGCTTATTGCTAGGGGAAAAAAAAATAAAAATTGTTTTTAACTTGACTTTGCAACCTCAAGGCGAAATCCAAGCAAAGAGTAGGAGCTCTCACTCAGATGAGCGGTCAGCTTGCAACCTGTGAAGCAGCGAATCTGGATGCAGGGGCGTACAGCAAGACGACCCCAATTCCACAAGTTCTATTGCATTGGCCCCTGCAACTTGGCTGGTGGAGCTGGGAACATCTTGTTTGGAACACGTCGTGTGTCAGGCGGATGTACCAATTCAAATGTTCTCTCCAGAATGCCTTTTCCCACCACGCACCCCATCCAAACAGCTTGTGAATGGTTTGGCTTTTCAGGAAAAAAAGTGTTTTTCATGCTTGGCAAGTCAGTCCAGGAAGAGCAATTTTGGCCTTGTTGGTGTTTGTATTATGAGTTGTTTTCGGTTAATATTCCTGTCCCCACACCCAGCTTCTATGATTGCCTGTGAATTAAGATGGGTTAAATAGCTTCAAGGTGTTCAAATTGGGGAAAGGGGGAGGAAAATACACACAATGGCTCTAATTCAGTTGTTGGCACAGAACAATAAACTGAGGCAACTGTAGTGATGTCAGTTGTTCTTGATTTGGCTTTTGCCTTTCCATCTTCGCAAAGGTTTAGATAAGGCGCCCTGTGTTGTACTCAGTATCTGAACAGCCCAGTTTAGTACATGGACCCCCAACAGAGAACTACTGTTCAGAAAAAGGGGTACAAAAGCATTATTTCACATGTGTTTGAGGACCTGAAAAATCTCCAGCCTCTGAAAAGTCTCCAGCCACTCCTCAAAAACAAAACGAGCCCTGAAAGTTTGGCCCAGGGACATAATGCTGGACTCCATCGCCATCATGAAATACAGATAATGGAATTTCAGCTGTCAGCAGAGAATACAAATTCCCCCATAATTGCCACAATATGCTCACTTTACAAAAAAAAAAAGAAAAAATCCATGAAAAAGAGGGTGTGTGTATCTTGTAATAATTAAAAACACATTTGAGAAGTTATTTTCCAGTTAACCCCTCTGAAAATACAGATCATGTCAGAGATGGCACTAAAAGGGATGGTAGTGAGGGTCACAAGTGATGACACAGCTGAGTATCACCAGGGGGATGATGGTTGGTACTAAGCTCTGATATGTAAGATACGAGCAGCAAAACATGGTCTGGATTCTTCTGCTTTCAGTTTGAACATGTAACTCTACAGTGACTCAAGTAAGTAATACTGGGATGAAAAATTAGGGCCAGATATGTTGAAGTACAAGTTTTTAATCATTTTTTCATCTTTTCTGTCTGCTTCCTCTGTACTTTGTAGAGGACAATACTGGCAGTTTTTCTTTTTTTTTTTTTTCTTTCTTTCTCTTAAAAAGGCAGGATATATGGGGTGATTGAAAAAGTAAAGATAACAGAAAATAGCAGATTAGGATGTAACACAGTCCCGCATCCATTGTTGGTGTCTGAGAAAGTCATCTAGTCCTTCTCTAAGCCCGCGGAGATTTATTCTTGCATCTTTATTTTCCCCTGATTAAAATTCAATATCACTCTTTTCAATAAGAGGTTATTCTCCACTGTTTTACTAAAAACAATCCACTTTTCATATCAAGCCTGTATACAAGCTTATTACATCTTGTTCATTTGGACATGAGTTGTTAAATCTTCCAGGTGCTTTATGGGGAATTTAACCATCCAATTCAAATGAATGCTCCGTCACAAAGAGGTTTACTTACCATCGCTGCTGTGTTCCTTTGCCTAATTGTTTAAATTGCCCTAAACCCTAAAATGTAATATCAAATTACTGCACGAGCAACACAGATGCCAAGCAAGAGTCTAAGATGATAAGCCTGTAGTAATTCTCTCCCGGCCACCAGTGGTTTGCAGTTCAGGGACTTCCGATGCCAGTAGTGATGGGTTTTTTTCTCGATGAATGTTTCCTCCGTGAATTTATCTGATTGGTTTTGCAGTTTTAACTTGAGCCCCCAATGTCTTGCAGCAAAGAAATTCAGTAGTTGCACATACGCTAACAAAGCGGTGCTGCTGGAAGGGCTCTTCTTATATGTAAATTTGTGTTGTGCCCATGTGTTGGGACACGTGGTAGCTGTTTGGAGTGGTTTCCCTGCTAAAGCCTTGAGACATTGAGTTCAGGTTCCTTTCTTTTGAAGGGAGGGGGAGGTTGGCTTGTTTCTGCATCTATTATACCCCAAAATTTCATTCCTGAATGGTGATTAGTGACACCCAGTTACAGGGATGCACGTGTTGCACGATGCAGGTAAAAACAGGGTCATCCTTTCCTACACCCGTTACTTAATCATACTGACTTCAGTCTACCACTTCATCATCTTCATCTCTTAAATCAGTGGAAGTCCCGGTGTTCTTCTGCAGATCTCTGCAGCTCTTTCACAACTAACCCACTGCAGATTTTAAGCTTTGTCTAGTTCGTCGCTCAGTGGAACTGAAATAAGGAGGAAATTGCCTGTAGAAAGGAAAGGTAACTGGGCAGTGGCAGCATTACATTGTGCCTTGAGAGATCAGGTTATAATTTCAAGCTTTTCCCAGGCTTTCTGTGTCAGTTTGGATGAGTTACTTAATCTCTGTGTGCCTCAGTTCCCACCAGTAAAATGGAGTTGTTAATACCTGTCTTATCTACTTTGGCTATAAACTTTTCATGGCTGTAGAGATGTATGGCTGTGTCCATATAGAGCCCGCAGCAGTGAGGGCTCAGCCTTGGGCTGGGCTTTTCACCACCTGCCCTCATAAAAATAATTTGGTTAAATGAAACTAGAATTTAACTCTTCTGAAAACAAGTAATTCCTTGCTTATTTCCTAAATTCCAGTATTTTCTTATTTCCTTTCTTCCAGTATCTCTGCCTTTGCAAGGCAGCTCTGCAGATAAGTTGCTCAAATTCCTCACGTGCACCAGCTTTTTTTCCGGGAAGTTGCCGGGCTGAAGCTGGTTAAAGCCTGGAACCCACAACTGAATGGTCTGGCTGAGCTTTGCCTAATGGCAAATTGCTTAGCTTAGGAGTTTGGATTTCTTATTCTTCCCCTTTGGGGTTTTTTTTGGGAGGGTTTGGTTGAGGTTTTTTTGGTGTGTTTGTGTGTGATGCTTCTGTTCAGTAACCCTTTATAAAAATTTGTAAGCTTGGTTACTGTTCTGCTTTATTAAACCCTCCTCCAAGCTTAGTGTCCCCTTTGGTATGCAGTTCCTCTTCTGCATAACTGCTCTTTTCATGTCTCATCGCTGCACATGAGAATAATTCTTTTCATAGACTCATTTCTTGCTCTCCTGCATTTTTCTAATCCCCTCCCCAGTTGACATGCAACCTTACTGGCCTGTGTTTCATCACCTTCGTTCAGTGACACCTGTGCCACGTGGCATTTTCCCAGCCATTGGTGGCATACCCTGCTGTCCCCATGGTGAGGTGTCATTAGAGCTATGCAACTCTTCTAATAGTTATTTTTCCAGCAGTCATTATTACAGCGTTGCCTGTTCAAGAGAAATTCATTAAAGATCTCTTGCTAGTCTCAAAGTGCCGCATCAAGTACGGAGCAGAGGAAGGTGAAACCAGGGAGATTTGCCGTCTCTCTCGCTGGGCCTTTACATCAAGATCCAGAAGATTTTTCCTTTGATGGACCTGAGCGGGAGCTGAATTTCTTATCTGTAAGGAAAACGTTCTACCTGTTCCCGCTGGGTGTTGTCTGGTGGGTATTGCTGTCTCCAAAGAACCTGTTCAGACTTCAGGAGCTCTAGCACTCCTGAAAAGTGCTCTGTGGCACTAAAAATATTCTAAGCATTACCTAAATGTTACCATCCAGCCATCTTTTATATGAACAGCTTCATACGCTCATATTGATTATACTCTAATTTCCCTTAATAATAACCAACCAAACCCATATGGATTGTGTTTCTATATAACTTTCTCAGATGCTTTTTTCCTTGATTGTGTTTCCCCATATTTCATCACAAGTGGAAGTGATTCCTCAGGTTTTTTTTATTCCTCATCTGGGAATAAAAACTCCCTTGCGTACAGAGTTTGTTCTGACAATTCATTACAGGATACTTGTTCTTGAATTGGTCCCAAGCTGATACTAATGTACCACTTTACTTACTGGACTCCTGTTGATCTGCAGATACTGCCTTTTTGTTGTTGTTTGCTTGTTTGTTCGTTTGGGTTTTTTTTCCCAACGAAGTTTAAAACTGAAGATTTTCTAAAGATAGAAATATTGGGAGGCTCCAGTGATTATAACAATAATTGTACAGTCTCTCTCTTTTGTTAAATGTGTGGATTTCAGGTTATTGTAGAAATCTGTGGTGTTAGTTGTGCTGGATTTCTTTCTTTTCTTTTTCAGATGTCAAGTTAAATTGTCTGTAGCCAGTTATCTTCAAGAAATTCTTTATATAGATAACTTGTATCTGATAAAAAATTAATTTACTTGTTCAGGGAGCTTTGCAAGAATCTTCAGTAGCAGGAGACTGGTTCTCAGCTTAACATACCTGAACTGCAGACTCCGTTTATGTATTAAATTAGTAGATCAGCGGAGCCAGAATTTAGTTGGGGTTGGAAATCTTCGTATGACTTTTGAGTGGTTTGATTAAGCATATTCCATCCAAGAACTCGTAAGATACTACGGAAAGCTTTAAAGTAAAAAGGGGGAGAGGATAACTTCTTATTTAATTTTGAGTGTCTTAATTTTAAATAGTGTTCTTGGTTTCCAGGTCCCAAAGAAAACAGTGATGTATTATAGAAAGGACTTCAAGTGAGTCTTTGAAGCCGTGGACATTCCACTTCTGAGAAATATGTGGACTTAATAATCTTTCTCAACGAAGAATAGGTTATAAATTTACAAGTGAGTTAATCCACATGTGTAACCCCAGCGCTGCTTTTCCCTTTACACTCATCCTGAAGCAGGAGGCACTGTCAGATTTCAAACTGAGACTACCTAATTCTGAAAAGAGTAACTAAATTCACCTTCAAGCGTTTTTAGGATGAATTTCACTTCTCAGCCTCTTAGGCTGTAATTAATCATTGCTTTAAGCAAGCCAGGGGTTACTGCATGTTAATCAGAGGTGGTTTCTTGTCCCTGGAAGGTTTGCATGGCTTTCCACGTAACTTCCTCCAAGAAGTACTGGGTCTGTAATGCGTGCTGTGTACTTGAACCTTAATTTTTATGTGCCCTGTCTGTAGAGCTGCTGGGCATCTTTGCTGAGTTGTCACCAGCTGGAAGTCCCTTCTGCCCTAGTGTAGTCTTAGGGAAGGATTTCAGTCCCGCCAGTAGCTGGCACTGCTGAGGCCGGTGGGTATCCCTGAAGCCCTTGGACTTCCCCCTTCTTGGAAAAACTGACCTTGCCCAAGAGTTGCAAAATGTTGTTGTTGACTGGGGTCATATTTCGGCTGGACGTGCCAAAATAAAGGATTTATGTAGCCTGGGAAGAATTACAGGCTTGGAAGGAGGAGATAGGTATTAAAGGTCTCCAATGGGGTGATAAGGAGAAAAGTATTTAAACACTGATGTAAACTTTCATTGAGTCCAACAGGAATTAATTGGCAGGGTCTTTTATGTGACTTTTCGAGTTAGATTTCCGGCTGACACAAGCTGACAAAGCTCCATTGAGCAAGATCTACTGACTTAGAGTAACTGAGAGTTGGGCCCCCTGTGTTTTGCAGAAGACTTGACATCTTTCTTTTTCTACGTAAAGTTTCTGGATCTAATAGGAGAAAAAAATGTCTTGTTCAGAGCACTTACTGTATTAATTACTTCCAGCCTGTTGATGCCCAGTTTTACTCCATCTGAAGTCTGGGCTTTCAAAAGTTCTTGGTAATAAGGTTACATTAAGTTTTAATTTTCTGGTTATTTTTTCTTGTATTTAAAAGAAACAGATGACCGTAGTCAACGTTCTTTAGTCAACATTCAAGTAGACCAATAAATTTAGTGTAATCTATTATCAGACCTAAACCTATGGCATCCTAGATTGCAGACAAGCTGTGTAAACTAACTGTATAAGTTGCATGGCAATTTTAAATCGCTGGGAAGTGGTGACAGGAGAAACCAAACTTGCTGCATTACAGAGTAACTTCTTTTTTTCCTGCCCACTTGAGCACAAAAAGGGTATTTATTTATTATTTTTTTTTATTTCTGCAAAACCAGTTTGTGTTTTTAACCCAGAACAACATGGTTCCCACATACAGCTCTGGGACTGCTCTTAGACCAAGTTCCCTGCTGTTTGCTGAGAGTTGCAGCTACATCTGTGGGCAGTAAGTTGCTCTGTTTGCCATGAGATTCATTAAAATCTGTGGTTACTGAGAGTTTATGTCATGCACGCAGATCTTACAAGTGCAACTGAAGTGTCTTGTTACACAATGCCTCAAAACTGGCTAGATCCCTATTTTATGTGGACTTTGAGGTTTCCTCTTATATCTTTAATTCTTCTCGTAAGAAGAATTTAAAAGTAGTCACAGTTCTCCACCCCGACACCCTAGAGAAGCAGCAAGTTACTCTCATATTAAGAGGTCCCCTAATTTAAAAATACCTTCTCTAGCAATATTTTCTATAGTAAACTACAATCAGAATTTTTCTATTGGTACGAGTCTGGGATGCAGTTAATGCACTTTACAACCTTTATCTTATCTGTAGATACTGTACAACCATGCACAGCAGAGTGTCCAACAACAAAAATAGTAATTATTTTTACAGTGACAAAATAGTACAAAGACTTTGATCCACTGCAAAGAAAATTCACGTTGTTCGCATTCATGTGGTTGAATAAAGACAGCAAGATGAATGATCATGGATCCGACTCCAGGTCCAATTCCAGAAGGCATAACTTTATCCTATTTACACGTAGATAAAAAGTTACCTTTGCCAGCATTATTTTTATTGCAATTAAAGATGTTTACTGGGCAGACATCATAGCAGAAAAGTCCTAGGAAAAGACTTCAATTAATTTCCAGGAAAAAAAAAAAATCATAGTTGCTGTTTAAGAACAATAAAACAGCTTAAAAACCAAAATGTCCTAAAATGTACAGAAACCTAGCTTGAATGTGCTGTGTACCTGTAATCATCTGACTGTACTAATCGTTGCCTTGTTTTCCTATTAAGCTCTCTGCAAGTTATTACAGGGTTGATTGTACATCATGTATCGGCAATTCGGGTTATGGATTAAATTTAAGCAGATATTATGAAAATACAGTCTATAACAACAGGGGGAAAACAAGCTCTGTTGATGAAAATGAGCCATGTCTAGAGTCAGCTTGTGATTTGGGTATGAAACAACATCGGGCTCCAGGTTGCAACATCACAAAACGTGACAATTTGGAGGAAAGGAGTTCTGCATTTCTTTGTTTTTTGTTTGTTTCCCCCCCTCTTTGTTCCATAAGACACACAAGAGCAGTCAGACCACACAGGAAGTTTGCACAAACCTTACGTGGTGCAAGTGGGCCAGGAAAGCAGAACTAGCTCAGCAGCAAAGGGTTTGGGCATTTTTTTATTTCTTCAGCAGCTGGAAGCTTAGTGTGGCACTACTGAATAAAATCAGCTTTGCAGGGAGGAAGCTGGATAATCGTTATGTATGACGGTTTCTTAAGATGTGATGGTCTGGAACAGAGCAGTTACCTATATATGGTATCTTCGTATCTTCTCGGTAGTAGCAGCCAATTTTGAATTCCTTCAGGAAGATGATAAAAAAAATGTGCATTAACCGAGGGGTTGCAGCAATAGTTAGCTAATAATTTCAGACCTAGAAGGACTTCCTTATGAGGAGTGTTTAATTACAGAGGCAAAGAGTTGCACAGAATAACAAGCACTTCTCAGAGATGGTGATTTAGGCTTTTGTTGTTTCAATTTTGTCATAACACAAAAGGGAGGAAAAAAAAAAAAGATCTTGGGAGAGATTTGAAACCAATAACCCACATGACAATTAGCTCGCAGGATACTGTGCCAGTAGATACCAGGGAGGCCAAATACTTAGAATTGGAAAAAAAAAAATAATTATTTTTATGGACGATGGGAACATCTACAATTAGATAGGATTAAAATGGATGGGCAAGGATGTAAGTCCTCACGCTTTGGCCAACTACTATCTGAGGTTGAGAAGAATCTTTCCTTATTTGGCAACATATCCCTATCCGTGTAGGCTTTTTGTACCTCTTAGTGATGGAAGGTCATATAAAACAAATTCTGATCCCATGAGACAATTCCCGTGTTATACAAGAGTGTTAAAATCCTGCTAATTGAATTTTCTTTCCTATTACTGAATTCTAATAGCATTTCCTTTATTGATGCAAAGCATGAGTCAAAAGACAGAACAAATCTTTCAAGCTCTGTGTTACTAAAGCATATACTTTTATTTAACAGCATTATATATGATATCTTGACCTCTTTCTGGACCGATGAGTTCCACAGGGTAATTTTGTATTGCATTAAAATAATTATCCATTACCATTTGAACTTTGTATACTCTCAGATAGGTAAACTGTATACTTTAGCAAGCCAGCATGCATTCCGAAATTGTTATGGGAAAGATTTGCATTAGGAAAATGTAGAATTCCTCCCCCTCCTTCCCATGATAAAAAAAAAAATCTCCATACACAATAGCTGTACTGCCACATGTCATGGGGACATTGTGTAAATTACAGAGTTACAAATTTGTCAGCCTAACCAAATGTCTGAAAGAATAATGTCATATTAGTTATATTTCAGCTGTAAGCCTGGCCTGTTTTAACCTTGATTTGTGTGGCAGCTAGCCATACCAACAGCTTGTGCATGGTTGATTATAAACAACTTTGTTTTAATGTAACAAGATTCTCATTTAATTCCTGGGAGCTTGATGCAATGGTGATCAAAGACAAATTCAGACATATCCCTGAGGTAAAGGATTAGATTAGACTGACCAGAACAGACAAGGTCCTGAAGATTTCAAGATCATAAGATCTTTTGTATGTTGTAATTCAAACTTTCTGAAGTTGGGTGGTGCACCTGAAAATACAGAGATGGAGAATTTCATTACATGCCTAGAGAGCCTTGATATAACTTGGACCAGTTATGACTTGATTTGATTTTTTTAGAAAAGCTTTATTTATTTGGGTTTGCAAGTTATTTTTCATCTATATTATCTTTCCATGTTAAGGATGAAAAATTTATTCTGGAAGAACTGGAACCCTTGAAATCTGTTTTCTTTGTTTGGGATTTGTGTGTGTGTCATGGTTGGATCTTCTTGTGCTGAGCCAGACGCAGATTCAGACTTGGGGAGGGGGGATCCTCGTTTGGGGTTTTTGATATTTCTAGTGGTTGCAGTGTTGTTGTTGGGGGGGGTGGGGGGTGGTGTCTTTCCTTTTTTTCCTCTTTGTTTTGGGGTGGATTCTATTTTGGTTTAGGTTTTTGGGGTTGTTATTTTTTTGGTTGGTTTTGGTTTTGGGGTTTTTTTTTTTTGGTTGATGAGGATTAAAAGTGTCCTTGTCTGAAGCAGTGTACCTGAGAGGCTCTCTGGTTTTACTTGACTGCCCATTTTGAAGAGGCTTAAGACAATTTAGTATTTTTGAGATTACCACCTCCTTGCCAAGCATCTCAGAAGCTGCGCAAGAAGTTCAAAAAAGGTGGGAGGGATTAAGCAAACATTTGTGTGTGACTGTACTTACACATCTGCTTCCTAAAGAGGGTGGGAAGGGACTACGATGTTCACTTTGTTTTGAAATCAGCAATAGTCATCTTAGGTCTGTAAATGTCAAATTTGAGGGGCTTGGTTGCATGAGCATCAAAACCTGCGTTGAACCTTTGAGTGGTTCTTAAGCTTCTGGAGAACTGAATCAAATTGCAGGAATGATCCTTAACTTAATCATCCCAATAAACTCCTGCTACTTTGCAGCTTATATTCTTTGTAAATAGCTGATTTTGAACATTCCCTCTTTCTCTCCTGTAGAAAAAATACAACTCTTGTCTTCAAAGAGAATCAAACCTTTACACAAACAGGTTGATAAGGTTGTGAAAAATTTTGGGGTTTCCTCTTCCCTTCCCCCCGCCCCCAAATCTTCAATTCAATTTTTTTTTTGTTTGAGAGAGCACCAGTAGAAACCATGAACTTTAATTTTCTGTCTGGTGTTCTCAATGGTAGGGGAGGGAAAATAGGAGCAATAACCTAAGGTCCTTCATTATGAGTTTGATGTTTGTATCATAGGGCAATATGGTGTTGCCCATCATCCTGGTGTTGGGGAATCTTTAGGAGTAAAGATAATTAATCCAGTGCTGCCGGGTTTCACAGTTATAAATTTCCTTGCCTCTGGGAAAAATGAATACATGAAAGGGGACTTCTAGTCTATAAACACACAGGTACACGCTCACATGTGCACAAAGACTTTTAAGGTCAATAACCTTTCGTTCAGTCAGCAAGTAAAAATGCATGAATTTGCTAGTATTTTTTTTTTTTAATATATATAAAATCATATAGCGGGGTTTCCTTTAAGATTATTGCACAATCTTGGACTTGCTTTGAGACCTACATTTTTTTTTGTGGTTGTCAGTCCACGAGTTTTTGGAACAGGGACTGCACAAAGATTTCTGACCCCACAAGCTAACAGAAATTACTCGTCTAAATTCCACGTGAACTTCCGATTAAATGTTCACTTCTGCTTCAGCTATGATATTTCCCCCTCAGTCTGGACTACTTGTGCTACAAATGTTTTTTGACTGCAAATGGAAGCATCAGTTCTGTTTCTGGGCCAAATTTTCATGGTCCTTTTAAATGCATACTACAGAAACTAAGTAAAACGCCTGCCCAGCATCCACAGAAGACATCAGCTTGTGAAGGTTTCTGACAGTGTGCTTCAGGGAAAGGTTTTAAGTCATTTCAAAATAGTTTAACTCTAGTGCTTTTATATTCTCATGCTTATGGCTTGCTGTTGTAGAGACCTGTTATGTTTAAGACTTCATACCAGTACTAATCAATCTTAGCTGCATGTCCCCAGATTATATATGAAGACAATGTATTTATGTTTTTATTTGTCAAAGAAGACTCTAAGCCAAACCAAAGGCTTAATAATCAGTGAGTGCTGCGTGGGGATCTTTTTTGTTTAGCTGTGTTTGTCCTGGAGATTGTTAGGCTGAGCTATTTGTTTAAAAGAAACAAAATGAAAATGGGAGGCCTATAGCCAAGTTTTCAAGTGATCCTCTTGCTCACTGGCACTCGTTGAGACAGGAAAAGCGATGGCTAGGGCTTCAAAAATCTTTTGTGCTCTCATTTTTTGGAATTTGAGCTCCTAAGAGAGTCTGGCCTTTTGCCAGTGTCCTGAGACTAGCCCGAGCACTGGGGTGCTTTTTTCCGATCTGCACAGTCTAGAATTAAGACATTGGTTGGGAAGTTTTTAAACCAGTTCTTGTTAAGGCATCTCCTTCGAGGTACTGGCCACCTTTAACCGTTCTTGACTTCAAAGGGTGTCGATGATTGGATTCCATGCTGGCACATCAAATATTTGAGGCAGACCGCCGGCCTGGGGAGGTGTGCTTTCCTTAGGTTTTTGAACCTCTCTTACTGTTTCTTCTCTGCGAATCTCAATTGTTTCTAATACTGTGTTTAACTTCACTGTGAACTTTTGTTTGGCAAAGAAGTGTATTTGCTTGTTTGGGGCAGGCTGAGTTTTACTGCTTTGCTTGAATTTCCTAGTGGTCTCCAAAATCACAGTGGTTTACTTGGGAATCTTGCCAGTGTTTTAGACTTCAAATAGTGATAGTAAGATTTGTGTGCTCATTTGAGGCTTACATAAGGCTAAAGCTAATATTTGTGGGCATGATTAAATGTGTTTGGTATTTTGGGGGGGAGGGATGTATCTAGCTTATGAGTTATGCCTGCTGCCTTGTGGGGATTCGGATGACATGTAGCAGCAACTCAACAGGTTATCTAGGAGAAGGAGAGTTAATGCATAGTGTTGATACTTGTAAATCAGTAGATTAGTGCCTGCCTTACACCTCTTAATAAAAATAGCAGAGAACAACAATCTTATCAACATAGGTGTGATCAGTAAACAAGTGTCGTATTCATATACAAAATAGAATTTTTATCATCCTTCTGCTTCAAACGTGTGACACTGCAGTGAAGCACTTGCAGGAGATGAGTTAGTACGTGTTTGATGACAGTTGCAGCCAAAAAAAAAAACAAAACCTAGAACAAAACAGAAAGTCACAAATGCTAACATAAGGCAGATAATTGGGATGTGGGGGGTGAATATCCACATTTGAACTTTTGAACTGTCAAGCACAGAAGCCTGCTGCTGCTTCCTCTCCACAACTAGTAACAGGCTGGTTGTAAATTTTGTGAACACCTGGACTAAAAAAAAGTAGCATGTGCTAAGTCTTCCAATTGATAAAGA